>NW_020537758.1:48520912-48544297 GCF_003426905.1 Ctenocephalides felis
CGTAGGAAAACGACAAACTGAGCTGCAAAATATTATATACTTGTTATGGTATTTTGATTCTCTACTGTCAATTCAATGTAATGTTAACATGTTCATCAAATTTAAAAATTATCAAATCCAGAGTTACATAACTTTATTGGCTTATCGGATAGAATTCGAAATTAGCACTCGAAAATAAAATCTTTATTTATAAAACGATAATAATTCCCATCTGGTCATACGGAATAGAGCTTTGGGGCTGCTCTAGCAAATCTAATGTGGCATTGGTACAGCGAACGCAATCAGAACCAGTTAAAATAAGTAGTTGGAACAAGCAAAAAGATTTTATATAAACAAGATTTACTGCTCATCATCACAAATTAGAAAATCGCACCAGTTCACTCTTTGCTCCTTTGCTCCATATTTCAGAATTAAGAAAATAAAATAGGCCAATTACCTTGATCCAGACCAATTGTATGAAATAGAAAATACCCACTTGGGTAGCTACTATCAATAATCATTTTTAATTAATGTCAATCAAAACAATTCATAGAATGTAACTAATATTCTGATTGTTATCAATAAAAAAACTGAAAACAATAATTTTTTGGATATAAAACCGGTAAAACTATTTGAACTAATAGCAAATTAAGTTATCTTGCATGTTCCAATTTCAACATCTTTCTATCCACTTCTCCGTTAATTCCGTAGGAAGAAATTGGGAATTAACACGATATATAGGTGTGCAAACTGCTTGTTCATTTTATAATATTATTATTATTGGGTATTAAATTAAAATCGAGTACAAATTGATATTTAACACCAATCAGCGTTGATTTGTACCTACACGTTCTCGTATTTTATATTACGTCAGGCAATAAAACTGTTTACGATCCTAATGAGAATATTGATAGCTTCAGGAAATGGATACATTTTTCAAGCAAAATATAGTAAAAGATACTTGCTTTATTCATAATTACGAAAAACTTTGTAATTTCTAATTAATTTTTCTAGTTTAAAAATAAAAATGAAGAAAACTTAGTATAGTGTGGGAAAATTTGTCAAGGGTACCATATTTTATATGAAAAAATTTGATAATTTTCCAGCAAAATAGGTTATGATTATAACATGTTTACAATATAAAGTATTATTTTCATTTGAATCACTTTTTACCATTTCAAAAATTCAAGAAATTTAATTACTCCAATAAAGATAAAAAATAATAAAACTTCCTATAATTTTTAACTTTCCGTAGGGTAAGTAAAGTAATCGCAAAAAATCGAAAACTTTACGTTTTTGGGGTTTCTGAACAACTTCTGAACCTCTGCGTGTGTGTCTTCGGATACAAATTTTCGTCGACGATTTCAGGAACACCGTTCAACAACCGGTTTAAATGATTCAAAAAATATTAGATTCCTATTGATAAGCAGAGGTGCTGATTAGTTTTTGGTAAATACCAGTAATCTATCATAACCTAATTAAACCAGTATGATTTCCATTTGACTATTTTTTCGCCACTGTTGAGATGAGGACATCGCAATGCAACTCGAAATGCAAAACGCCAGAAAGCACGCGATGCAATTAGATTAATCTGTAGTGACTGATTCTTATTTATATGCTGCCGTCCGTATTATCATTGCGCCTTCATAAATTATACAGGATTAAGTCGAATAAATCGACAATATGGACAGCACTAGTGCTGTGCCAAAAGCTTGAGTTGGACACATCAAGAAATTTCGATGGAATAAATTTTTGTTATTTTATTAAATTTAACTCCTATTCAAAGATAAATGCTTGATTTTATTTTAATACTTGCTTAGAGACTTTCAATGGTTGCAGATTTGTTACCCACCCCAGACAACCTGATGTGAAGCAGTACTAGCATTGAATTTTACTTGAAAGCACAGATAGCATTTTTCCAATTACAGAAAATTCAAATAATAAAATTTAACATATAGAGATAATGTTGGCCATTGGAACAACCGAAGAATAGGTTGCCATCTAAAAAAGCCATTGTTGTTATCACAAATCATTAGGAGGCGAGGCGGATTAATCACGGGAGACTTTTAGGAGGAGGAATGGTTTGACAAAAAATCACAAAATATCACGTGGTGGAGGGAGGGGTCTGGTAAGATATCAAGTGTATTTATTTGTATACATATTTTTTTAAAAAATACAAAAAAATTAAAAAAAAATTAAATAATTTACGATTTTTGCTCCAAACTAAAAATACACGTAATGTTTGGTGGAGGAGAGGGGATTTAATTTTAATTATCGCCACGTATCACCAAGAAAGAGGGTGTTCAAAAATCTCTAAAAATTTGGTCACGTGATTAATGGATGCCCCCTTACAACAGCTTTTAGGACTATTAAGTACTGATTGCTGTATCGTGATATTTATATTTCGTGTGTATTTTATATTAAATATTTCATATCATCAGATATCTAAATTATAACCACCAATTAAATGATTAAAACCATTGATTTTTTACAACGTTTTTGAGTTTTTAATGCAGACCAAATATTATTATTAACTTACTAAATTATCACAACAATAATTCATGAAATTATTTCCATGTCTTTCCCCAGCAAATAGAGAAATATAAATCTAACTGATGTACTAAATGCTAATTAGCCTACGACAGATAATATTTCATCAAAACATCTTGACGAGCAATAAATTAAAGTTAGTTATATCCAAACAACATGTAGGCTGTAGAAAGATAATATTCTGCTTAATTTATTGATCATAAGATTTTAATGCTGTAATAATAATTTTATTAGCGCAGTAGATTATCGTAACAACGATTTCCGACATTAATATTATAATAATAACAATATAATTACAATACCCGAGGCAAATTCAAGAAATCCAAATCAGTTGTGATGCAAGACACTTATTTTATAATTTCGGTTTGTGAAACAAATAATAAGTATGTCTAAAAATATGAAAAAGATAGTTGATTAAACAAAAGCAACATTTACAATAGTTTATATGAAAGAAAATTCAGATGTAGTAGTTGAAAATTTATCTAGTTTAAATTTTATCTTTTATGAATTTATATAAATCATAAAGAGATCACAATTACAATTTATTATCATAATTTAATTTCGTTAGTATTAGCTTCACTAAACCATTATTGTCAACCGGCAGCCACAACTCACTGGGAGGTGCAAGGTAAAATGTATTTTTTGCGATTATACGAATGTCCTGAATTGTGCATTGCACCTATAAGAAGAAAAAACTCTTTTTTGACATATATGACAGTACGAATATGTCATTAAATCATGTCGAAATTCCTTAGTGACGACCGGCTACTAACACAATTCAGAGACCTCCTCAAGTAGGATACTGGAAGATTTATTGGTGAGATCGATAATGTAGCACTTGTTTAAGTAAAATAATAACAAATAATTTTATCAATTACTTATTATTATTAAAATGTCTATCATAGCAATATAATATTATTGTCGAAATTTTAAATATTTAAATGATATAGATCGACTCGCTCTAATAAATAGTTTATTTTATTGTCGGTAATTTTATTGGTTCTGAACTATTTTTTTTAGTATATGATAACTAAATATATTTTTTAAGTATGTAATTTAATTGTTTTATAAAATATTTGTTTGTTATTTTTAAATTAGATTCTTTTATATAAAACATTTATAAAAGCTTACTTGCGGTTGGACTAAAAGGGATCAACAGAAAATCTACCCTGATAAAGGTGTAAATGATGAGAAAAAAGTAAAAAATACATAGACATAAAAAAGCCATTTTATATGATTGAATGAATTAAATTTATAGTTATTCCAACTCTGCTGATGAATATTTTTCACAAAATACCTGATCAGAATATATACAGTGTGATCTTTGTAAATAATGTGCCCATGAAATTTGCATTTTGCATTGGATTAACAATGAGGCCATTATTTTGTGAAATCCTTTTTTTAAATTAAAAGTAAAACATTAGATTTGTTCGCCTGTGGTCGTCTCTTCTTACCCCAAGTTTTGAAAAATAAGAAAAAAAAACGCATTTAATTAATTAAGAATAAATTGGGAATTCTACTGTACATAGTTCAATAGTTGTTTGATGCGTTTTGTGTGTTTTTATATAGTTAATTTGGTTTTTATACAGTGTAATTACTGGATGTCGAATTAGTCATTTGTGACCCAGTAATCCGATACATAGTTTCAGAAAAATTTTATGCCTTTTTGAGGACTAAGGAATCCCAGAATCAATTCTTATTTTTTATAGTATATTTGTATAGTAATTTACTGGTTGTTGTACTATGTGTAATAATTATAAATGGTAATCTGCCCAAAGGCAGGTCCATGGTGTGAGAGCACCATAAATTAATGATTCTCTTCCCATCCTTTGTTTAATTCGCATTCCCCAATAATAAATAAATATGTGATATAAGATAATAAATTTAATAATTATTAATAAAATTTACATTCTGTTCTATAGGTATGTAGTCCTTTTTGCGAGTTTTTGTGAATGTTATGCAGGAAAAAGCATATTTTACTTATTTGTATAGTGATTTACTGGTTGTTGTATCATATCTAATAATAATAAATAATAATCTGTCAGAGACAGGTCCATGATGGGGGAGCACCACAAATCAATGGCTCCTTTTACCGCCCTTGTTTTTAATTCCCATTATCATTTTATTACCGAGTTGTTTATTCACTTTTATGTAATATAATAATTTAATAATTATGAGTAAAATTTACATTATTTTCTAATGTTATGTACATTGATTATAGTATTACAGTAATTCTTTACTTAGTATACAATTACTAGTAGTTTTAAAAAAATTATCATGGGTATGTATATTTCCCATGGAAATATTATTTGGAACAGTATGAAATGATTTTCCGGAATGAGATTCCATCAATCAAGATATTTATGCCACATAATGCCGACCAAAAAATGTTCTGTTCGGCAATTGATCGAACATTAATTACACAAGGCCGCTGAAAAGAGTTATACATAAGGAACACTTTGATGATTTATAATATAAGTGCGATCACCGTAAATGAAAGCAACATATACGTATTCATCAAATCTTTTGACTCTTTTGAAATCGTGTTTGGATGCTTGAATGCATTTTTTGATCATTGATTTTTGACCATTATCAGAGAACGGCTTTATGTTAATTGCGGCTCTTCAAAAGTCTCGTTCCGGGCGGCCGATTTTGAAAAAAATCGCTTTGCAAAGTTAATAAAGAATATTCGTGAAGGTAAGTGATACGCGTGTCAAAGTGAGAATTACTTTTTATTCTTAATGATTTTTAAAAATCTTCATCGATTGGTTTAGTGGACAACACACATAGGCTCACAGTTTAATTATAATGATATAGCATTGTGGCGGGCATAGCTCAGTCAGTAGAATGCTCGATTCACGCAGTGCGGTACTCGGTTCGAGTCTTAGCATTGACATTAAATTTGCCCTGTTAAATTAGGAATTACAGAATTCAAATAGTTGAGTTCGATTATAGAATACCAACTTACATATCTTTACTTTTACTCAAAGTATCATAGGAATACAATTTACTGCAACTTTATAATCTGCCCAAGAGTTTCTATAAAATTTTGACAGAGCCTTTAAACATTTATAAAGTTCTCTTAATTTATTGAATTTTGACAGAGCAACTAATCGTCGATAACAGAAGAACTTAAATATTTTGAAGAACTTATTAAGCATTAGTGTAAACTTAAGTAATCGATATGTGGAGCCAATCTTTAATTAAATTTATTGTTTTTATAAATATTTATGTTAAAAACTACGATCATTGTGCTGACATTTTATTATATTTAACTTCCCGTAGGGTAAGTTATAGTAATCGCAAAAAAATCGAAAATGAAAATATTTATATATCTTTGCGTTTCAAAGGTTTCTGAATATTTTGGCATACCTTACAATTAGAAAAAAATGGGCGTATGTGTGTGTGTGTGTGTGTGTGTGCGGATACAAATTTTCGTCGACAATTTCGGGAACACCGATCAACCGATTTAAATAATTAAAAAAACATTCGATTTGTATTGATAAGGAGACGTCTGATTAGTTTTTTAGGCAAAGGCAGGTCTAGCCGTTCCGAAGATACGGGGCAAAAAGTGCCCTGTTTGTGATAACTCAGTTTTTAAGGGAACTGAGCGTCAGATTTTAATAATTCAAAAAACATTTTACTTGTAAGACAAGGACAAGATGAAGAATTGATCAAATTTTCATACAGGCAGGTCTAGCGGTTTCGGTGATCTAATGAAAAAAGTAAAAAAAAATGCCATTTGGCAGTCAAAAATGATTATTAGACATATGCACATCAAATTATTAGATATTTTATAGATATTTTAACAATAAGTATAAATTTTGTTTACATTCCTATGGGTTCCGTACCAATGTTTATCCGTTAGACGTCGACGCGGCGCTTTGATATTTCGTCTCTATGCAGTTAAGGCAATACGATTGCTTTGAAAAAATGTTCAGAATCTCCAAAATATGTCAAAATAAAGAAAAAAATTTTTTTTCAAAAAAAAAATTTTTTTTTCAAAAAAAAGTAATTTTTTGTCAAATCTATAGTTTCTCAAAAATTTAATTTGTTCGAAGTAAATTTTTTCCAACGATGTTAATCTTTTTATAAAAATAATAATTATTGGTACGGGTAAGTTCCAGCAATTTGCCTTAAGGCACGATGCCAAGCGCCCCACTAGTATATTATTGTATTATACTATACAATGATTTTTTTTATTTATTTATTATAGCAAACTGTACAAAGTACATTCAGCTATAATAATAATACAAAAATTATTAAAATATTTGAGCGTACTTAGAATTCCTTCCTCTGCATTATTTATCACCATTAAAATCACCAGTAATTAATTTTACTTTTTAGTATTTTAATAGAACTATTAAAGTTCTGAAAAGTAAAATTAATTACAATGAAGTTAAAAGTAATTTCAATGATGATCACAGGAAGTTTATTACGTGAAACTCACAAAAACATGTCTTCATTATGAAAAAACGTATTTGTGGAAATTATATAATGATATAATCCCATCCCATATACATTACATTAGAGGTCAAAATTTATAGATTTTGCTCAATACATTTATTAGTGATCCTCGATAATGTAATATCTTGTAAAACAAATGTTTTTCTATCGCATATTAAGATCCAATATAAAATCTTGTATATATGAAGTAATATTAGTATGCTATACTCAACATCCACACCCATATATAATACAAATTTGTGAATTTAAATAAGTGCTGGAAAACGAATATAAAACTCTGTCTACGTCAAAAACCGTAGTGCAAAAAATTGATTATCAATTTATTTTAGAAGTTTCTCGTACAAGTAGATTTAGGCGGATCTTCCATCAATGTTCCTACTTTCACGAGCGATCGAATTAAAGTCGCCCACGTTTGTAATAATCGTTTAGCACGTGGATGGATGTGTCGATTTGTCGAAATCGCCTTGACTCTTCCTAGTCGTAAGTTACAAATCTTGTTGGGTTTATTACACTTCAACCTTATATCGATGCAAATGAGTGTAGAACGCTGCACCTGATCTGCCGCACTCGATAATAATAGTGGAACTGACTCAAGTACAATAACAAAACCACAAAGACTGCGCCGAACGGCGGGCAGTGGTGGCATTGGATAAAATTTAGAAAAATCTTGAGAAGTGAACTTATTGCAAAAAATGAATAACATACAGGTAAACTTCGTATAACACAGTTTTTCTATAACACGGATTTACTTCTACACGGCTCTCCACATGCCTCTTTAGAGGCCGTTCAAGTATTACGTAAGCACTATAGGGGGCGGGGGGTATTGATTTGCTTATTTTGGGTGATATTTTGGTGACAGCTTTGCTTATTTTTGCTGACAAAGGGGGATGGAGGGGGGGGATAAATAATTGTACTAAATCTGCTTATGTAATACTTGAACGATCCCTTATGAGAAGGTATTCAAGAATTGAGCAAAACCCTAATTAAATATGATACTTAATAAGATCGATTAAAAGTCATAGATAAAATTTAAAATTAGTGATATCACTGTACAAAGGCTCAATATACGTGATAAAACTAGCGGAAAAGGTATTCCATTTGACACTTTTTATTGAGCCCGTACGTTTTATCTAGTGACATAGGTTTATTCATGATATTTTTAAATGAAGAATTTCAAATAAAATATCACATGATTTTAAAGAAATAATATATACGACAAATTGCTGGAACTTTCCGTACCAAAAACTAAATTATTAAAAAAAACTTTGTAAAACTTTGTAAAAAAAAATAGATTTTTAAGATTTTGGAGTCGAAATGTCAAGGCCCGTAAGCGCCGCGTAGTCATCTGACTGCATTGGCACGGAATCCATATAAATGCACACAAAATTTGTACTTATTATTATAATCTTCAAATAATATCTGATAATACGATGTACATATGTTTAATGTTCATTTTTCACCGCCAAATGGAAATATTTTTCACTTTTTTATTGGATCTCCAGAGACGCTGGACCTGCCTTCACAAAAATGTTACCAGTTCTTCATTTAATCAATATAAGTAAAATACTTTTTGAATTATTTAAATCGGACGTTCCGTTATTTCAAAAACTGAAATAGCATTCTTGGCATTTTTTTCCCTGTATCTCCGAGACGGCTAGACCTGCCTTTGCCAAAAACTAATCAGCATGTCTCCTAATCAGCAGAAATCGAATATTTTTTGGATTCTTCAAACCGATTGAAATGTGTTCGCGAAATCGTTTACAAAAATTTGTATCCGCACACATACACATACATCCATTTTTCTATGGTATGCCAAAATGTTCAGAAACCTCTGAAACGTAAAAATATATAAAAATTCTCATTTCCGATTTTTTTGCGATTACTATAACTTATCCTGCTGGAAGTCAAAAATCTTTCCAATAAAAGCAAAAAATCTACAATAACAAATTTGTCAATTAGAAATAAGAGTTCTCTACTACGAGGATTTATAAATGGCAATCCAATAATTTTCCTATATTATGCAATATTTTTTGTGCATAAAGTCAACTTAATTCTTGCTCATTTTTACAATAGTTATGTTATATTTTACTTTATTATAGTAACATAGTTTAATATTAAACTTGTCAAGTTAAACTTTGTTGCTTTACTCTTTACTATTTATTAAAGATTTTAACGATATATATCGTAACTCATCAACTAATATTTGTAATTCATAAATTGTTAGTTTTTTTTAATTTAATATTTATCAATTTTGTAATGTTAACCTATTGAATTTGAGTTCGACAGTTAGGAACTTAGAAAGAAATCCTACACTAAAACTCTCTTCTTTCCTACTACAATACTTTAGGTGATATTTAATAAACCATTTTCTATTGCAGTATTTTACTTCTTTTGGAATTAAGAAATAATTTTTTTATTATAAATTAATATACATTTTAAGAATGTCGTCTTTTAATGCTTCAATGAATATATGGGTTATAATTTCTACAACACATAATTCATTACTAATAACAGTCCATAAGTAAGACTTAATCCGATATATAAATAAATTAAATATAGTAATAAATGATAGTTACGATTATATATACATATATATATATATATATATATTTATTTATAAACAAATTTATGTGTCCAAACTATATTTTTAATCAATTTCCATACGTTTCGAGTACAAATTTGACTCTTCTTCAGTGGAAAAATTTTAGGCACACAACACAAAAACATATTCAGTAAAAATAACACTGCAACATCAACCATGTTGGTGAAAAAGAATAAAAAATATTTAATTCGAAAAATAATATTGTCAACAATCATGCACAAGGGGATTATTAAAAGTGATATATGGCTTCGTGATTAAATTTTGTGTTGAAATACTAAAATACAAACAAAACAAAGTAGGTAACTTTTTACAATGATTCGCAAAATGATAAAAAAAATTTATTTTGCCCTTCAATGGTGAAGTGCTCTCGAGATCATCAGTTCTTTATGAAAAGCAATATCTGACGAAGAAAAAGCTATCTGAAAGCTCGGGTCAAAATAATACTTCTACAACAACCATGTTGATGGAAGATAATTAAGTATATTTAATTCGAAAAATTAAATTAAAATAATAATGTCGACAATTATGCACGTAGGGATAAATAACAGTAACCTGTGTCTTCATAATTAAAACTAGAGCAAATTTTCTCAATCATTACCAAAATGATCAAAATTTTCGATTTTGCCCACCAATGGTGAAATGCTCTGGAGATCATCTCAATATAATCTCGTGCTGTCTCGGAGCTACTTGGACTTTATGCAAAGCAGTATCTGGCGAAGAAAAAGCTATCTGAAAACTCGGGTCAAAAGATTAACTACAACATTACCATAAAAGAGCCAGCCAGCACCAGCTCACAGATTCATGCTAGGTACCAAAGCCTTTGTTACATATAAATGGTTACTATATCTCTTCAACTATAACAAAACATGTGCTAAGATGGAAATACATGGACCTCTTGGACTTTTGAATTATCATATCGACAGTGACGGATAATGATCAAATTTATGTCTAAGGAAAATTATTAGACAATTCATTGTATTGATATTCCATTATAATAATCATTCTCTAACTCTAGCTTCTAAATTTTGCCTTAACTTTATAGATACATAATTACAACTTGATCGTGGACGTGTCTTATAGAATTTTACATAATCTTTCTCCAACAATAATTGCAAAACAAATGATATCATAACTCAGAAACAATTCAGCAAAAGATATCATCGTTCATTTGGAAAAGCATGAAAGCAGAAAAATTTTCATCTTAAATAATTGAGTTGTTATCGAAAACTAATATATGAACTGTAAGTGATAACTTACGTATTTGCATAAGATATTTGTATATATATATATATATATATATATATATATATATATGTGTGTGTGCGTGTAATATAATTTTAATTCACCTTTTTAACGTTCTCAGTAAATCCTTATCCACAATATGACACTATTCCACTTTAATATATTTAATATTGAAATAGCACCAACCACAAAACAAAAGATCTCTTTAGCGATAAACAAAAACTATTTATTTTAAAAACACGACATATTTGTTCATTTCCTAAACTCATATTAAAACTAAATCTACCTTCATATTTATATATCTTTGTATATATTTTCTCATATCGACATACTTTTGATAAAAATAAAACGCCTGCGCAAGTCATAGGTCATAACTTTCTTCTTAAAATTTTGAATAAAAAGGTTGTTAAGGTGAAAGATACATATGTAATTTATTGACAATAAAATAAATATAGAGTCGAGTTATCTTGATATTTATATCTTGTTCATTTAAAAGTGATACTTAAAGACAATACATGATTTCGCCGTATATAAAGAATCAATATCCAATCAATTCTTGGATATTTTCTGCTGCTTAACTATTTCTATCCAGTCCATTAAAAATCTCAATAATTTCACCATTTGTAACAAAGATTTGAGAAAGCTCCAATTTACTTATGTTGTTGAGAACAAAAAAAATTTTGGATCTTTTCTGATGCCTAAACTAACAAATCTTTTTATCAAATGAAAAACGAAAAAATATTTTTACTAAGGAAAGGGTCAGTTACAAATTGTAACTAACAATCAGTATACTGTAAAACTAGTTAAGAAAGCTATGTAATATCTAGGTGAAACTTAACTAACAAATTTTTCAACGAGTTCCGCAGATAATATTTTTATTGTGTTATTACTCAATAAATAAATGACGAAGATTAGTAATTTTGCCCCTTTTTAAAAAAATACAAAAAATATAAAGAATAGTATCAAACCATGTATTAATATTAACAATAAACAATAGTATTAATCATTTTAGCGATCTTAAGTTTAAACTGTGCATTTTCTTCGTGAGTCTGCCTGTTTTTTTTTTTAAATTGTAGTTACATTTTATAAATAATGTGCTTGTTAGCATAAAAGAAAAATCATGAAAATTTGAAGAATTTAGGAAAGAAGCTGGTATTCTCGACAATGACACCAAACTTATTAAATTATCGTGCAAAATATCTGATTTTATATTCAGAAAGTGAAATCAATTAAAAATATATAAATAATATAGTAACTAAAACATTTAATCGTCCGAACAAACTTTATATAATAAATAGTATAGTATAGTACGCAAACTATTTTTATCAACTCCATTAAAAATCTCAATAAATCCTACATTTGTTACAAAGGTTTGAGAATCTCCAATTTATTGATGCTGTTGAGAACAAAAAAGGTTTTGGATCTTTTTGCTGCCTAAGCTGAAAGATCTTTTTACCGAATGAACTAATGAAAATCCCAATAATTCTTCCATTTGTAAAAATAATTTAAGAATCTGCAATTTATTGATGCTGTGGGGAACGAAAAGAGCTATGGATCTTTTCTGGTGCCTTAACTAACAAATCTCCCTATCAAATGAAATGTAAACTATTTCTATTAACTCCATCAAAAATCCTAATAATTCCTCCTCCTGAAACAAAGATTTAAAATTCCTGAAACAAAGATTCCAATTTACCGATGCTCTTGGAAACAAAAAGAGCTTTGGATTTTTTATGCCGCCTAAGCTAACAGATCTTTTTATCCAAGGAACTAATGAAATAAATTATTGGGATTTTTATCAACTGCATTAAAAACTCAAAGTAACAAAGATTTGTAAATTGATTCTGTTAGAAACGAAAAGAGCTTTGGATCTTTTCTGGTGCCTTAACTAACAAATCTCCCTATCAAAGAAAATGTAAACTATTTCTATCAACTCCATCAAAAGTTCTTATAATTCCACCTCCTGGAACAAAGATTTGAGAACCTTCAATTTACCGATGCTATTTGAAACGAAAAAGGCTTTGGATCTCTTCTGCTACCTTAACTAACATACCTTTCTACCGAATTGAATGCAAACTATTTCAATCAACTTTATTACAAATCCCAATAATTTCTCCATCAACTCCAATTAACTGATGCTGTTGAGAAGGAAAAGGACTTTGGTTCTTTTCAGCTACCCAAACAAGCAGATCTCCCTACCAAATAAAATACAAACTGTTTTCATTAGGGTTTATACAAAAACAGACATTTCAGAAAACCAGTTTTCAAATTTTAATTTTACTAAAAACCGGTTTTAACCGGTTTTCAAATTTTATATAGAAAATAAATTTTTGCTCAAATATTCTGGTAATTTATCCGAAAATTTAGTGTAATTTAAAGCAGTATTTGAATGAATTTATTTATTATTCAATATTATAGATAGTAAACAAAATTATTTTAGTTTTAATTAGTAGAACTAAAAAATAATAGTTTATCTTGATTAATAAATAACTTTGTAAAATAATTATTCGTTATTCATGCATCATTTTCACATAGAAGAATGAAATTATTTTTATGATAGTGAAAGGAAAGTTTTCGAATAAATAAAAATAATACATTTTTAAATAAAAAATGCATGAAATTAAAAAATAAAATTTAAAACTAAAACAAACAAACCCTAGTTTTCATCAACTCCATTAAAAATCCCGATAATTCCTCCATCTGTAACAAAGATTTGAGAATCCACAATTTACCGATGCTGTTGGGAAAAGACCCAAAAAGTCTTTTATGCTGTCTAAACTAACAGATTTTCCAACCAAATAAAATGCAAACTAGCAAATGCAAATCATAATTCCTCCAAATTCGATAAAGATTTGAGAATCTCCAATTTATCAATGCCGTTGCGAATCAAGCTTTGGAAGTTGGAAATTATAGTTATGGAAATGGGATGGAATTTGATTTGCTAGCCAAATCTAGATCTCCCTACCAAATAAAATTCCTTCCAATTTCCAACGATTATATAAAAAATCCTAATAGTTCCTTCATATGTAACGAAGAATTGAGAATCTCCAATTTACCGATGCTGTTGTGAACGAAAAGGGCAAATCGAAAAACAAAATCAAAGCAAAAGCACGAAATGCGAGTAAGAGCAAAACAACGTGAGGCAGAGTATAGTATAGTATAGTATAGTACGCACACGTACGCACACAATGCGACAGGTGCGTCATGTGTGTGGGTGTCGGGGCACGAGATTGTCATCTGACAATGTGTAGGCACAGATCTCCTCTCGACTCTTTTGCCCGGATCGCGATATTGCTGTGTTAGTCCATTCCAGGGGGGAGGAACATAGTATTTGGTTTTTGCAATAAATACCATATGAAATAAGTTTTGATGAAATTCACTTGTTTAGTAACTTTCGAAGGTGATGCTATCATAGACCTTATGCTATTTGTAGTATAAAATCTATGAATGGTTTCCATTGCAGGGGGGAAGAACTTGATAGTTGGCCATGAATTACGAGTTGTCTTGGAAAAGAGGAATATAAAAACAAAATATTGTAATCACATGTCGGCTTTTATAAATGACCAGATTTTTTATTCATTTCTACAAAGTTTATATTTTATATTATAAATAAACTAGAAGACCCGACAGACGTTTTCCTGTACTTATGTTTACAATTCAAAAGTTCAATTTTCTTTTAAATCTATACTGATATTTACCAATTGGTTAAAAATTATTATGTTTTTTTTCCACTACTGTCTATACCAAAATGTATATACATCCACCCATATAGATCTTAAATGTACTGCTATAAATAAAATGATGAGTATTTGCTTTTTTGAAAAACATTTATAATACATTTTTCTCTTATCGATAGTTCTCTTATCGATATCCGACATTATTTGAAAAAAAAAGGAAATTACACCACTGATCGGGAAATGGCAAAGGAGTCTACATTCGTTTCACTTTTGAACTTGAGAGTGATAAACCTAATTTCAAAATATCATACGAATTCGAACACAGTAAAAAAATCAGACCCAAAGCGCTCCATTGACTTGAGTGAATTTTCCGTATCCGATGGCAAAAATATGAAAATACTAACGTTTGTATGTAAAAATTAAAAGGGCTGTTTTTAGGGTTTTCCCGGCAATTATTCGATTTTTTCTCGCCGTAAGAACCATCCTTGGACTTCAACGAACATTAAAAAAAAATTGGCCAAATTGGTCCAGGCGTTGTTGTGTTATGCGCTTACCAATACATTTTGTGACTCATTTTTATATATAAATAAGATTTCCAACACAATTCAGTGTTAAAATATATCACATCTTTACGAATAATCCAAAAACACTCGTTTCGTTGCAATGGGAAGAATATGAACTTTGTTGCATCGCAATGACTATTTATCGATTTATTCAATTAAATATACATTTACTAACGCATTGACTTCCAACCATATTTTTAGATTCCTTCTCGGAAGTAGTTTGTTTAGTGCTGATTGATAGATAGCCAATTGTATCAGGATTGCAAAATTGTACAATATTTGATCGTTTTCCAGTAATGTATTAATTAAATATAAACTTTAAATCTGATCATCTATAAAAGTTCGATATAATTCCATATCAAGGCTGACTCAAATTGCTACATATTCATACTAAAAAACGAGTAAATAATAGAAAGCTTAAAATATTTTTCAATCATTACCTCAAAATATTTCTGTACAAGTTTATACTATTTCATAGCAAAATGAAGCAATAACTTAGAATTAAATTTAAACATAATTAAATTTTAATTTAAATATTACTGAAGCAATATTTACAATAAGTAGCAATTAAATACAGTCAACCCTCGGTTAACGCGGCAAGTCCGCACCGTGCAGTATGGGAATCGCGCTATGAGAGACTCAGAGTTAGTATAAAGTGCATAATTTTTATCGTGCTGTATAGAGACCAAGAAACACAACTTGAAGTAGGAGTAATACGAACGAAATGACATGTATAACATAGACAACGCATTCAAAAATTAGCGGAACGCAGTGGTCAGTACTTAGACAGCTATTATATAATCAGGCATGTCTAAAAGATAAAAGTTGATAACAAAACTTACATTAATTAATACCCTTTTAATATCAAGTTCCTAGAATCAATCATAGGTTGCTCAAGGAACTTATGGGCTGTTGAACAAAAACCGTGTAATAGGAAGTCCGTGTAGTCGAAGGGATGTCGGATTTTTAGCTCCGCGTAGTATGGGAACCGTGCACCCAGAGTACCGTGTTAACCGAAGGTTTACTGTATATAAATGAAATTTTTTTTTATTTTTTTTTCACCTCGTTTCGACTCAAAGTTGAGTTCTGAGCACCCTGTGTATTAATATTGTATATAATATTATATTCAAAATAATAAGTAAAAAAATAAACCTGCTAATAATAATAATAACCCAAGTGAAATAATTATGATGCTGATCGAATTTTCTTTATGAATCTCCAGGTTCTCGTCCCCTGTCCGGTTGTAGGAACATATAACATAAGAAAGGCGCACGCAAGTTCATGACCTATGATAATGAACGAACAAACGAACGAACAATTGTTCACAAAAGCACGAAGAGACCAAGAGAACCAAGACAACCGAGATTCAACAATGTTATGTGTGCGATGGCGGACTGGAAAGAAATTTGTAACGTAACATAACTGAACGCTGTCTCATTGATCGGCTACAAACGACCAGACCATGAAGAAGAAGAATACCTACCACACAATTTGAAATGAATGAAATACGATACACGAATGTGCATTTGCAAAATCTGTAAACTAAATCCACCATCTATTGCAAAAAATTATCTAAAAGTTAATTGTTGATGATGACTATAGTTCCTACTGTTTGGCATTGTGGTGATCTCTCCTTTGGTGATGTCTTTTCTCTTAAAACAATTGTTGCAGGTAAATCATCCGTTATGGTAGGGCAAGGAACAAAAATCCAATTGGTCTTTTAGAACTGTGAGAACCAAACTAACAACAAGAAGCACATATCAAACAACTCCAGATATGTTTTTTCCTAAAGCAATTGTTCTAGATATATCATCTCTTATGGTAGGTGAAGACACAATGATTCAATTTGACTTTTGATGATGACAACAAGCAGCACATATCAAACAAATCCAGATAAGTTTTTCTCAAACCAATTATTCTAGATATATTATCCGTTATGGTAAAACTGGGCATAAAGATCCAATTTGACTTTTAGTACTATAAAAACCACACCAACTTCATCACAAAAAAGCACATATATTATGAAACAAACTACAGATATATTTGTTTCTAAACCAATTATTCCAGATATAACACCTCTCATGGTCCACCAGAGATATCCAATTTGATTTTTTGTAATTATATTGTAAAAACCAAACCAACAACATCACAACAAATAGCACATATCAAACAACTTCAGAGATATTTTTCTTAAACCAATTATTATAGATTTATCACCTCTTATGGTAGACCAGACACAAATATCCAATTTGACTTTAGTAATTATACTCTGAAAACCAAATCAAGTACAGCTTTAGCACCCAAGCGACTAAAAAAAAGAAGTTGTAGATTTTACTATTATAATTTATTGCTATAAGACTTAAGAAGGTGCTATCATAGAACAGTTATCCTCCAAACGCCATCATATTAAATTGTCTACAAGTGTAGGTAAATGTACTTAATGTATAAATTGTTATGAAACTAATAAAAATAATAATAATCAATTACATCATAACAAATAGCACATATCAAACAAATATAGATACATTTTCTCTTAAACCAATGATTCTAGATATCCCTCAGAGTAGAACAGGGCATAAAGATTCAATTTTACTGTTAAAAATTATACTGTGAAAACCATGCCAACTACATCACACCAAACTGCACACACCAAACAAACAACTATCAAAATATGTTCAGTAAAATTTGTTATTGTGGAAATATGTTTTTATCACTATTTTTCTAATATTTGTCATCTAACCCTTTCATCCCATAGCGAGGATAGTCAGGAGAACAAAAAAAAATCACTATTTTATTAACTTTTCGTAGGGTAAGTTATTGCAATCGTCCAAAAATCGAATTTGAAGATTTTTGCATTTCTCGACGTTTTGAAGGTTTCTGAACGTTTTGGCATACATCAGAAAAAATGGATGTGTGTGTGTATGTATGCATGGATACAATTTTTCGTCCACGTTTTTGGCGCACGGATCAACCGATTTGAATGGTTCAAAAAGCATTCGATTCCTATTGATAGGGAGATTTTGGCAAAGGCAGGTCCAGCAGTTACGGAGAAAAGAAAAAGACAAAGAGTGCAGAAAATAGAAATTGAGTTTTTGAGAGAACGGAGCATCCGATTTAATAGATCTAAAAAATATTCAATCAGTAATGATTGGGAAAAGTGGCTATTAGTTTTTGGCAAAGGCAGGCCCAGCCATTTCGAAGATACAGAGCTAAATGTGCAAAAAATGGCAGTTTTTGAGAGAACTAAGCGTCCAATTTAAATGATTCAAAGAACTTTCTGCTGGTTTTAAAAAAATAATTCATATTCGAAAAAAAATTGTTTCAAATTTTTTTTCAAAATTGTTTTTTTCTTTGTCGAAAATAATTCAGATTTTATTTTTAATTCTATAGTTCTAATATACTTAAAACAAATAATTTCAACTTTGCAATTTAGTTGATATAATTCTTACAAATATTAGGCAATGTTACAATATTTATAATAATCTATTTGAAAACATTCAATATTCCTTGAACATTTCGTTACGATGCCATAAAACCCACTAGTTTTAAATTTTAATGAGGTTTCACGGAATTATAGATAAGTTCAATCAATGCGGTGCAATTTAATTAATTGATCCAAATTAATCAATTTAATTTAATTATCATATGTATTTTTATTCTATATATATTATTGCCGCACTATTAAATTTAAGGTTGATAACAATTTTGAAACTTGTTACTGTTGGACTTAAGCTTAAACAAATACTTTGCGTTTTTCAGTGGATATTATTTTTGTCTTTTATGAATTTGAGAGGAGGATGAAGGATGAAATATGGGTTTGGAATGTAATTTTTCATTTCGACGCCTCTATTTCCTTGTTCAAGATTTAAACCCACAAGCTTTGCATGAAAAATAACATCGCTAACGGTCCACGTATTTCACCGTCAGATTAAAACAATGCTTTTATCGTAGATAGGTATTTTATTTCGAATCAAATGCGTCGATTTATCAAGATCACCGCAAAACAACGGCGCATATGTGGCTACTTGTGTTACTTGGAGAGGAGCTGATCATCAGGAGAATGAGATTATATAAACATATAATTTAGCTTTAACATGAAATACCAAGAAAAAACGACTTGAAAAAAGGCTGCTAGTTAAGTTGAACCCTACAAAATTTAGACATAATAAATTATGTTTATAAAAAACATATACAAAGTGTTTTAGAACTCAAAGTCAAGCCAGAGCAGAGTGACAGTATTGATTGCAAATATCATGTAAAAGTAAGAAAAATAAATTATGTTAAAAATTATGACCTTTTATGTATAGCCAAGAGCTTTAGTCAATTTGTGACTATTTAGTTTATTTCAAAAATTATAAATTGCATATACTAATCCGTTTCCAAATTTCCAATGATCAATTATCAATTCTAAAATTATACGAGACCACCAATATTGAAAAAAACAATGTTGACATTTTGATTTTATCATTCAAAATCCTTCTTCCGTTTTGTAACCGTAGATGAATTGACTGAACAATCAAATGATTTCTTTATGTAATTGTCATACTATATTTTTTCTTTATTTGTACCATTTCCAAAAAACTGAATGAAAGGAATATGTAAATTTATGAACGCGTAAAGAAGGTTCAAAAGATCATCAATATTATTTATGGAGTCTCAATTGATCAATAAGAAATATTCTGTTTGGAAGAAAAATAAAAAAGTAAGTTGTAAATCTTATGCCAAGGATATACACTTTTAAGATTCAGTTTAAAGATTGTTCTAGTAGGAAGGTCTGGCGGGACAAATATAATACTAGTTCTTTCAATTTAACTAAGCCTTTACAGATACAATAAATGAATAATATTTAATTGAATATAACAGCTATCAATCATTCATAGTCAGGAAAAATAATGTCTAAAATTCAAATAGATTTGAAAATTACTAATATTTTTATTATTATCTATTTACTATTTATTTATAATTGTACATATATTATAATTTATTTTCTAATGTAGAATTTCTTATAAACCGTTTTGTTCATTTTGGATATTGCAAATTGTTATTTCGAATACATTCGGGTGATTTATTTTGAATCTTGAAATTTGAATTGCTGATTTGTTGTTGATACAGAGATTGATGTTTCTGTTGTTTTCTAAGTATCACAAAAAATGGGTAAAATTTTATCTTCAGAATCTGAATATATTCTGAATCTTAAATCTGTCCGAAATGAAAAAAATAAGGCGTCACATTTGATTAATCAAAGTGGGAAGTAACACATTCTAAATATTATGCAATATAATAAATCTAAATCTAAGGCTTTTACAAGCACACAAAGATTAAGAGTGAACTAGTGGTGCATGGTATCGTGCCTTAAGGCAAATTGCTGGAACTATGCGTAACAATTTTTTTCTTATCAAGTTTAAAAAAACTTTGAAAAAATGATACTTTTGTGAGTTTTGAAAATATTGCATTTTTTGAAAAATTCTTTTTTAATTTTGAAAATTTTGAACTTTTTTTTAAAGCAATCCTGCTGCGTATCTGCAAAATTTTTGCTCATTATTAAAATCTTTATAAAACATCTGACAATTTGATGTATATATGTCTAATGATCATTGACTTTAATGACTTTAATGATCATTTTATTGAATTTCTGAAACCGCTAGACCTGCCTTCCCAAAAATTTTGCCTTAAGGTCTGTTGTCTGAACTTCCAGACACATGTAAATAATAAACTTAATGAATAACGACTGAGATCAGTTATTTAGCTTAAATTTTTAACTGTTTATTTCGGAAATAAAGTTCATACAAGTTTATGCAGTAAGTAATTCAAATAAAGTAACAATAAGTACTTTAATATTGAGTAGCATCTGTTATATTTACAATATTTGAGAAGTACAGCTATGAATAGATCTGCGCCTGGAGTTTTCACGGAAACCAAGTGGGACATTTGACCTCCGATTTAACTTGTTCGGAACTGCTGACCTGATCAGAAACGCTCGCGGGGTGAACTCTAGGTTGGTAGCAATCCAAGGGTTGGAAATAAATTTACTTTGATTTTTGAATTTCATTTAAATTACAATCTGCTTTATACTCAAAATTATTCAGTAATTAGTTGAATAAGATACAAAATTAATTTTTGATTATTATCTATTGGGTAGTGAGCCAATTCTGCAACTATTGTGATAGTAAAGGAGCTATTATTTTGAATATTAAGATAAATACTTATACAAATAGGATTGCATACAGATTTATAACTGAGCTCAATAGCAAAAAATAGACTGAAATGGAAAATGGTAGATAATTTGCCTTAAAAGCTATGTGGGCAATTAACTTGTTCAGTATTAAAATCATTAACTAGTTGGAGTTGGCATTTTGCTTTGAGGCAAGTTACATGAATTTCCCTATATGTGTGAATAATCGACTTAATCAATAAAAAATGAATTTATTACACATAATGAAAACGAATGAACACATTAACTCGGAGTATTCTCTAAAAGCAAATTTTCAAAAATCAACAACTTTCATAATTGAACCAGTTTCCGTAGGACTTTAAAGGTTTAGTATGTTCATTAAAACCAAGTACTCTATCGTTATACCAAGTAAATCGTCTAATTTTAATTTTAATAAACGTCAAAAAATCTACTCATTTTGTCAAACTTTGATGGATTTTTAAAATTAAACTACTTGTCGTAAGGCCGTAATATTTCAGTAAGTTCTATAAGACCATGATATATATTGTCAAAAAAAGTTAATTACAAGAAACGGCTAGGTAAATTTCACCTAAAACTAATCAGTATCATTCCCAACTAATATCTTTCGAACAGTTTTTAGTTTTTAAAAATCGATTCAGTAGAAGAGCTTAAAAGGTTGTCCTTGTTTGAAGTGTGAACACACCTTTTAATACTTATAGCTCTTTTTTCTGAAAGGCTGGTTGAAAATTATCACTACTATTTAATTTGTAGTATTTTAATAAGATATATCAAATATAAATTTTTATTGTAATTTAGTACAAAAATCACATATGCTCATCCCTGTAATCGAACAAGTAAGAGAAAAACGCTTGCGGCTTTTCATTTTAATATGTCCACTGACTTCTTTGACTTCGTGGTGAATTTGCATTATGCTTAACAACAGACGTTTTATAGCAATATAGTTGAGTGAGTTTAAAATAAGAATAAGATGACAGTCAGTACCTATATAACAACGAGAAAGTACTCATGTATATACCTTTAGTAACGTTTTTGTCATATAGAATATAATTTTTGAATGGTGAATTATATGTACCATCTCCTTGGATCTGGTTAGATTTAATAATCGAATTTTGAAAGTCCCAAGTAGTTATATATAAAGAAATCATTTGGTCATCGAAAGCATTATCTCAATTTATGGGCCGATTTTACCGTAAAATAGTGTTAAGGCAAGGCTATGCTACGTGTAGTTCCAAACAAAATTTTACTAAATACTGTCAAAATGCCATGCATTTGCTTTACGAACAGGCACAGCACCACGTGGCTTCTGGCAGTAATTAGTACGATTTTGTATGAAAATGGTAGGAGAAGTCCCCCGAGTGCGGGCACCTAAGGTTTTTTATAAATAATTAAAAAATATTTTACGAAATTTTTATTAAATTATGACTTAGTTTAGATAACAAAGTTTCAAATCAAACGAATAAATCAAACTAAATTAAAAAAGAAATCTTTGCTAAACAATAATTAATACTATCATTCAAACTTTGGTAACAAAATATGATTTTACAAAGTGACACCTAGTATCGGACATTTCAAAATAACCAGCATTGAACACATATGTAGCCATCTCCACACTCTGAAATGTCTGCTCATTTGTGTTTGACAAATATTCTTAGATATTGCAAAAAAATCACTATTATCCACCCTTTTGTCTGGGCCACACCGATGCTCTCAGCTGGATCATAAGATTTTCATAAGATCATCATAAGATTTTGATTCTTTCACTAGAAAATACGTAAAATGGGGGTATGTAGTAATACTCATACAGAACAAAATTAATAACAATTAGAATAAATTACGTCAATTCTCACAAGAAATATTAATTTTTACTTCCGGCGCTAAGGGACGACTTAGTGTCCGGTGCTAAGGGACAGGCATATTCGTTCATTTGGTGATACCTGCTAAAATTGTTTGTAATATCTATAATATTCTACCATTTTACGGATAACAATCAAGTACTACTTTAATTTTTGAATGCCACTAAATATAAATGCATAAATACACTACAATACTTCCATTGATATTTAGGTGCGCCGTGTTTTTGCGCCTAAAACAGCAAAGGGTTGCTCCGCCGTGGTC
>NW_020537758.1:48545297-48565683 GCF_003426905.1 Ctenocephalides felis
TTTTGCCTTAAGGCCTGTTGTCTGAACTTCCAGACACGTGTAAATAATAAACTTAATGGATAACGACTGAGATTCAGTTATTTAGCTTAAATTTTTAACTGTTTATTTCGAAAAATAAAGTTCACACAAGTTTATGCAGTAATTCAAATAAAGTAACAAATAAGTACTTTAATATTGAGTAGCATTTGTTATATTTACAATATTTGAGAAGTACAGCTATGAATAGATCTGCGCCTGGAGTTTTCACGGAAACCAAGTGGGACATTTGACCTCCGATTTAACTTGTTCGGAACTGCTGACCTGATCAGAAACGCTTGCGGGGTGAACTCTAGGTTGGTAGCAAACCAAGGGTGGGACATGATAAATTTACCTTGATTTTTTTAATTCATTCAAATTACAATTTGCTTTAGTCCAAATAATTCAGTAATTAGTTGATAATAAGTTACAAAATTAATTTTTAAATGGTTATCCATTGGTAGTAGTGAGCCAATTCTGCTATTATTTGTGATAAAGTAATTATTATTTTGAATATTAACATAAATACTTATACAATTAGGATTGCATACAGATTTATAACTAAACTCAATAGCAAAAAATAGACTGAAATGGAAAATGGTAGATAATTTGCCCTAAAAGCTATGTGGGCAATTAACTTGTTCAGTATTAAAATCATTAACTAGTTGGAGTTGGTATTTTGCTTTGAGGCAAGTTACATGAATTTCCCTATATGTGTGAATAATCGACTTAATCAATAAAAAATGAATTTATTACACATAATTGAAAACGAATGAACACATTAACTCGGAGTATTCTCTAAAAGCAAATTTTCAAAAATCAACAACTTTCATAATTGAACCAGTTTCCGCAGGATTTTAAAGGTTTAGTATGTTTATTAAAACCAAGTACTCTATCGTTATACCAAGTAAATCGTCTAATTTTAATTTTAATAAACGTCAAAAAATCTACTCATTTTCTCAAACTTTGATGAATTTTTAAAATTAAACTACTTGTCGTAAGGCCGTAATATTTCTGTAAGTTCTATAAGACCATGATATATATTGTCAAAAAAAAGTTAATTACAAGAAAATGACTAGGTAAATTTTCACCTAAAACTAATCAGTATCATTCCCAACTAATATCTTTCGAACAGTTTTTAGTTTTTAAAAATCGATTCAGTACAAGAGCTTAAAAGGTTGTCCTTGTTTGAAGTGTGAACACGCCTTTTAATACTTATAGCTCTTTATTTCTGAAAGGCTGGTTTGAAAATTATCACTACTATTTAATTTGTAGTATTTTAATAAGATATATCAAATATAATTTTTTATTGTAATTTTAGTACAAAAATCACATATGCTCATCCCTGTAATCGAACAAGTAAGAGAAAACGCTTGCGGCTTTTCATTTTAATATGTCCACTGACTTCTTTGACTTCGTGGTGAATTTGCATTATGCTTAACAACAGACGTTTTATAGCAATATAGTTCTGAGCTGAGTTTAAAAATAAGAATAAGATGACAGTCAGTACCTATATAACATCGAGAAAGTACTCATGTATATACCTTTAGTAATCGTTTTTGTCATATACGAATATAATTTTTGAATGGTGAATTATATGTACCATCTCATTGGATCTGGTTAGATTTCAATAATCGAATTTTGAAAGTCTCGTGTAGTATATATAGAAAGAAATCATTTGGTCATCGAAAGCATTATCTCAATTTATGGCCGATTTTACCGTAAAATAGTGTTAAGACAAGGCTATGTTACGTGGTAGTTTTCATACAAAATTTTACTAAATACTGTCAAAATGCCATGCATTTTCTTTACGACTAGGCACAGCAATCACGTGGTTTTTGGCAGTAATTAGTACGATTTTGTATGAAAAATTGTAGGGGGAAGCCCCCGAGTGCCGGACACCTAAGGTTATTTATAAATAAATCAAAAAATATTTTACAAAATTTTTATTAAATTATGACTTATATTAGATAACAAAGTTAGAAATCAAACTAAATTAACAAAAATAAAATCTTTGCTATACAATAATTAATACTATCAATCAAACTTTGGTAACAAGAAATATTATTTTACAAAGTGGCACCTAGTACCGGACATTTCAAAATAACCAGCATCTTCACACTCTGGAATGTCTGCACATTTGTGTTTGATGAATATTCTTAGATATTGCAAAAAAAAAACACTGATTATCCACCCTTTTGTCTGGGCCACACCGATGCTCTCAGCTGAAGCATTCATCATAAGATTTTTATTCTTTGACTAGAAAATACGTAAAATGGGGGTATGTAGTTAGCACTCATACAGAACAAAATTAAACAACTAGAATAAATTACGTCAATTCTCACAAGAAATATTAATATGTTTACTTCCAGCGCTATGGGACGACTTAGTGTCCGGTGCATAAGGGAGAGGCATATTCGTTCATTTGGTGGTACCTACTAAAATTGTTTAAAATATCTAATAATATTCTACCATTTTACGGATAACAATCAAGTACTACTTTTATTTTTGAATGCCACTAAAATATAAATGCATAAATACACTACAATTACTTCCATTGATATTTAGGTGATGCCGTGTTTTTGCGCCTAAAACAGCAAAGGGTTGCTCCGCCGTGGCCGTGTGCGTCACAGGTGAGTTTTGGCGCGTGAACCTGCACCTGTGTGCCCCCCGCGTCCCTTTCACTTGAATTTTGAAATAAAAAGATTTATACTCGCTTAAGTAATACGTGTTGAATAGATTGTCCGGCTTTAGGTGCTGTCCGGTCTACTTGACTGCAGCATCGGCACCTTAATTAATGTATTAAATTTAAAATTATAGATTACCTCTGATTCCAACAATTCAATTTTGTCGCAAAGTTCTTTAAATCGGAATGGCTAGATCATCAGCTAACCTAATGTTCAAGTCCTCACGTCCTATGTCTGTAATACTACCTGCCTCTCTAATTTTCGTCTATTCTAGTCCGATGTAAAGATATTTGAATGAACAATAAAATCGTTTATGCGATGTCGTTTAATTTAAAGTCGACGAACCACTCCTGATGCTTTCACTTCATTGTATTATGTCGCATTGGCTTACTGAAACCGAATAGTCGTTAAGGTTCAAAAGATAATTGAAGTCAAGGGACCCCTACGCACTTGTACTGCGAAAAAGTCATTTGCGCTGATTAGACACGACGACGTTGATGCCAACAATAAGTGGAATCGAAATGTATTTATACACATACACAGGTATATACAAGGAAAAATGTACGGTACTTTCTATGATTCGTTAATTATGGTTACATCATAATAAATTAATTTTTGAAAATATAAAATTACGTATACAATACTTTTATTCTAGGCGTGGCATTGTGTCTTGGGGCAAACTAGTGGTGTATGACATCGTGCCTTAAGTGATCAATAACGTCTTATATTGATTACGTACTACATAATTTATGGACTCTTACTTGTGTATCATACAAACAATTGTTATCACATATTTATGTAATCATTCTGATATATAATATAAAAATATTTTGAGACAAACTGTGTACATAAAAATAATGATTAAACAACTGTCAATTAAAATAATATTCTGACTTATTAATAATGAAGAATTATTACCATTCTTTATGTATCAGCTTTTCATTGTATATCCATTAGAAAAAAATCTTAAAGGTAAATTGCCGGTACCAAAAATTATTTTTTTTAAAAACGAATAATTTTCTTTTTAAAGATTGAAAAAATTAGATTTTTGAGAAATTTTTAATTTTTGATAAATTGATTTTTTTGAAAAAAAAAAGTTACGAAACCCATAAAAATGTGAACAAAATTTATACATATTATTAAAATCTCCATGTGGCGAGAATAGCTCGCTTAGTAACGTTCTCGACTCACACGCTGGAGGATTTCGGTTCGAATCTCCAGCAATACCAGAATTAAATATAACTAGATTAATAATTGTTAATTTGTAGAATATAAAAAAAAATGTATTAGAAGTAGGAAGAAAGATACAAATTAGAAGATGAGAAGAACATATTGAGAAACAAAAAGAAAAATGAAAATCAGTAGAAAAAAAATTGAATGGAATATTAGGATATAAGAAGAGATAGTATATAAGATGAATGTATAAGAAATATATATGTAGGAATTATATAGAATATGATGTGTAACTGTAAAGCGGATTGAATGAAAATTAAAAAAAAAATCTTCATCAAATATCTGATAATTTTACTGTATATGTCTAATGATTTTACTTTACTTAAAAATTTAATCAGTTCTTCATCTTATCAATACAAGTAAAATGTTTATTGAATTATTAGAATCAAACGCTTCATTCTCTTGAAAACAGAGTTACAGTTTTCAGCACTTTTTAACCATCGTATCTACGTAACGGCTAGACCTGCCTTTGCCAAAAACTAATCATCACATCTACTTAACAATAGAAATCAAATGTTGTTTGAATCATTGAAATCGGTTGAATCGTGTTCCGAAATTATCGACGAACCTTTGTATCCGAACACACACACACATACATCATTTTTTTCTAAGGTATGCAAAAATGTTCAGAAACCTTTGAAACTTAAATATATATAAAAACTTAATTTTCGATTTTTTTGCGATTACTATAACTTACCCTGCTGGAAGTTAACTAGTGGAAGTTTCTATTTTACATATTAATACTGTCTGGATAAAATAAATAATAAGACCGAAATTTACATAAAAATAGTAGAAAAACTTAGAAACAAGAACATAATGTAATCATTATGTTTGAAAATTATGTGTGAGGTTTCGTAGCGCTGTGGTAAGCGCCTGGCTACGCAATCACGAAGTTCTACGTTCAAACCTAATATCAATAATTACTGAAAAGCATTTTCACTATAATATATAGATAAAAATATGTTTCTAATTGAAAATAGCCCTTCTCAGCATTACTTCATTAAACCAAAAATATATCCTAACTAATTATACTAATAGAAATAATATATTTCTTAGAACTTTCCTATCAATATGTGATATCAAGTATTTTGGACAACTATTAAATCGCCTTCTAAAAAGTACTCGTAGTTAAAATAAGTATACTCACAACAGCTCACATGGCTTAGTTCATTCAGAACTTGTTCTGAATACAGATCTCAAAAACAATAAATATCTTGCAATTTTTTTTTTAAATTCTGAAAAGTTGAAATTCAAATTTAAATATGTTTGCTTTATTATTAATTTATCAGATTAAAAATTATTATATAGATAAAATAGAACTTCAAATTGTATAAATCTAGATGAAATACGTGCAAAGTCTAATATATAGAATCTTGTTAAGTATTTTTTGTCTATATATTTTTATGTATTTTTTTTGTACATGAGTACGAAATACTAAAGGAGTCAAATACAACACAAGCATTTTTACATTTTCAACTTCAAGATTTTCGTACTAGATAGAATCGACAAATTTATTAATTTTTCTTATGCCAAATTATGCAAAGATTTTAAAAGTTACGATTGCAAAAATATCACATGCAATCTGTTTACCATTATGTTCTTCAGAATGTAATCAGAAATCAAACTCTCTGTAATGTGAGTTATGAAAATTCATATAGAAGATTTAATATAAACTCCACATTCTATGTTAATTTTAGAGTAGCTTAAAAAAGAATATATTGATGTGTTTTTATGTACAAGGTATATGAGAAAAAACCGCCTAGATATCTGGAGAAGGGGCAAAAGAACATTCGAAAATAAGGAAAAAAGTATGCAAATTACTATTATATACCATTTTCTTTCTATAAAAGGCCAAACACCACTAGTTCGGTTCAAAATCCGAAATGATTGTTGCAAGTAAGTCGCCATTCAGATTCAGATTCGTCTCGATGGTATTTTATCTGCATGACAATATGTTGCTGTGCGTCACAATACCTCGATTTATAATGCAATTCAATGTACTCGGTTGAATATTTTTGTGATTTGGGTCACGGCGATCCCATTAGTATTAAATTATTTCTTGCTTATGGCTTCAACTGTGAACTTTTCCGAAATTTTCAGAAATGGAACAAACAAAACGATACCAAGATGTTGATTTATTCGTGCATAATGAGATTGTGAAGTTATTTGCTTTGACACATGATTTTGATGAAACTAGAGCAATAAATCAATTAGAGGTGCATGCTGTTGTAACCTCAAACCAGTTGAATAAGTAGATAAATAAAATTAGTGGTGTATGGCATCGTGCCTTAAGGCAAATTGCTACTACTTCCCGTACCGTAACGAAATAATCGAGGAATATTAAATGTTTATAAATAGATTATTATAAATACTGTGAGGCTGTCTAATATTTATAGGAATTAGTTATAAACTGAATTATAAAGTTAAAATTATTTAATTAGAGTATATAAGTGGTCTTTAGAACCTTAGCGAGAATCAAAATTCAAATCTAAATTACATAAATCTGAATACAAAAAAAATAATTGAAAAATTTTTTTTCCAAAAGCATTTGTTTTGTCAATACAAGCAGAAAGTTTTTTGAATATTTCAATTCGGATGCTTATTTCTTTCAAAAACTGACATTTTTTGTACATTTAGCTCTGTATCTTCGAAATAGTTGGGCCTGCCTTTGCCAGAAACTAATAACCACTTCTCCCAATCATTACTAATTGAATGTTTTTTAGATCATTCAAATCGGATACTCCGTTTTCTCAAAAACTCGATTTCTATCTTCTGCACTCTTTGCTCTTTATCTCCGTAACGGCTGGACCTGCGTTTGCTAAAAACGAATCACCACATCTCCCTATCAATAGAAATCGAATATTTTTTTAACCATTCAAATCGGTTATTCCATACTGTCGAAAATGTCGAGGACATTTCTTTGAACCATATACTTGAATTTTAAAATTAAATATCTTGGTACTAAACCCAAAAAATCACACAAAATGTGTAGACATTATTAAAATTTCTACAAAATTTCTGATAATTTGATGCACATATGTCCAATAAATATTTTTAACCGACAAATGACATTTTTTAACTTATTTTTATTGAGAGTCCATAACCGCTGGACCTGCCTTCCCAAAAATTTAATCAGTTGTTAATCTTGTCAATACAAGCAAAATACTTTAAAATTATTCAAATCGGACGCTCCTGTTGTTTTTGCACTTTTTGCCCCATATCTTTGGAACGGTTAGACCTGCCTTTGCCAAAAACTAATCAACACGTCTCCTTATCAATAGGACTCAAATGCTTTTTATAATTATATAAATGGGTTGGCTCGTGTTGCCAAATTCGTCGACGAATATTTGCATCCGCACTCACACACACACATACATACATACACACACGCATGCATCCATTTTTTCTAAGGTATGCTTTGTTCTGTAATGTTCAGAAACCTTCAAAACGTGAAGAAATGTGAAAATTTTCAATTTTGATTATTGGACAATTACAATAACTTACCCTACGGGAAGTTATTAAAATAAGTAGCTTCAAGTTTAAATAGATTCGGTATTGAGCTCTCGAAGCGTACAGATCGTGGAATAATCGAAAACAAATTTAATTCGTCTAAAATTACATAATGGAATCAGGGCCATACGGCGAAGCCGATGCCCAGTCGGACGACATAGACAGTGTGTATAAAATCGGTATAAGTGTAGCAGGTGATACGAGTAGATTATTAACATCGGAAACGTTAAAAAATGCTATTAGCAAAATTAATAAAATGGAAAGTGATTTAACTAAAGTGAATAAAAAAGAAATAAATAGTAAAAGTAAGGCAATTAAAAAAATAAATCATGAAATGTTAAAAAATGCAATAAAACAACAATCAAACAATAAAACAGTTAATGATAGTGAAGGTAATAAAAAAAATAATACACAAAATTGGGCAGAAGAAATGGAAGAAGGCGAAAATAATAATGATCAAAATGTAAGTAAAAATGAAAATAATGATAAAAATCAGGATATGAACTCAAGTATAAAAGGCGATAATTACAAATCAATGAAGTATTCCGAGAATGATATGGGTCCATTTACCATATATGTTGAATCAGTAGATAAAAATACAGTACATCAAATGACAGTAGGCAGAATATTATTTAGCAGTTTACCTCAATATAAAAACGATATTATAGAAATAAAATCCATAGGCATTAACAGAATTAAAATTACGTTTAATACATATGACGCTGCAAATAAAATAATTAATGAGAAATTATTTATGGAAAAGAAATTAAAAGCATATATACCTATTTCTATGTTGATTAGGAAGGGCGTTATATATGACGTCGACACCGATATGACTGAATCAGATATTATGGAAAATATAAAATCAGAAATTCCTGTTTTAGATATTAGAAGAATAAAAAAAAAACAAGACAATGCATTAGTACCAACAAGGGTATGCGTAATAACGTTCAGAGGTCAACGTTTACCTGACCGTGTTTCGATATACGCTGTCAAATGCAGGGTCGAAATTTACAACAAAGTGACACAATGTTTTAAATGCCAAGGAATGGGCCACGTGACTAGCCAGTGTAAAGGTAAAGCGAGGTGCAGCTATTGTGCACAAGAACACAGTTTCAAGGATTGTGTAAATAAAGATAAGAATCCGATTTGTGCGTTATGCAATGGGGAGCATCAAGCCATAGATAAAAAGTGTGAAAAATATTTGTTTCATATGAAAATTAAAAATATAATGAACGAAAATAACATAAGTTTCAGAGAAGCCAGGGCATTTATAAACAATAGAACATATGCCAACGTCATAAATCCGGACATAGAAATCAGAAACAAAGTGAAATTTCCTGAATTGCCCAATACGCAGCAGGAAAAACATGCAGAAATAAATCAACAGCTTGTAACCACGAAGCCTTCAACAACAATATCTAAACAGACATATAGGAATAGCAATTCCATAAACGTAACAAATTATGGTGACAACAACAAAACAATCGAAAATATGTCCAGTACACAGGAGCGAAACAGGTACAAATTTAAATACAATATTAACACAAAACCAAAATCTTCCTCACATATCAATAGTGAGAAAGGTGAAATTCCATTCGATAAATTAATCGAAGAATTAATTATTAACATATCAAAGAAAAAAGATTACACATTAAAAATTCTGAAAGAGTTAATTAAAGATATGGATAGATGACAAAAATAATATATGACAAATAAATGACTGGAAAAATAAAAATACTACAAATTAATTGCAGATCTGTTACAGCTAATAAGGCCAGTATTGAACATTTCCTTTATGAAAATGAAATTTCAATCGCGGCTTTCACTGAAACATGGTTTAAACCGGAATATCAATACTCTTTCAGAGGATATCGAATGTTTCGCAAAGACAGGGAAGATGGATATGGAGGAGCAGCAATCATTGTTAGAAATGACATAAATTGTGAGGAATTTCCTTCAGTCAACAATAATGAGAATATACAAATATGCGCCGCCATAATTAAAACAGATACTCCATTTTGCATTCTCTCAGTATATTGCTCTACTAGAACAGAATTAGATTTTTCAGATATCAAGGACACTATCTCAACAATCAACATGAGCTTTTTAATTACTGGCGATTTTAATTGTCATCATATGGCATGGGGAAGCAAATACAATAGCAGGGAAGGTAATATGTTATATGAAATCATAGAGGACAACGCAATACTAATTCTTAATGACGGACGTCCAACTACAGTAGCAAATAAATACAGGAGTGCTACGAACATAGATCTAACACTGTGCTCAGGAAATTTTATAGATACTATTAAATGGGATGTATGCCAAGAGGTATTGGGATCGGATCATTTGCCTATAACAATAACTTTGGAGATAAAGGTGCCTTCGGTCATAAGAACGCGCCCTACAAAAAAGTGGAATATAAAATTTGCTAACTGGCAGGGATACTCCCGAGATATTATGCAATATATCCAAACAGGACAAATCTCAGACGATATAACAGCGAGATATAAACGTATCATACAGATTACCGAAAAATCTGCAGAGAAAAATATAAAACAATATAAAGAAATTAAGAGACCGATTTTTAAGCCAGCGATATGGTGGGATCAAGATTGCGAAAAAGCCATTTCAGATCGAAGAACAACATATAAAAAGATGCGTCAGCATTGTAATTACGAAAACTTCATACAATACCAAAAAATCAATGCACGCACTAAAAAGTTTTTGAAAAACAAGAAAAAAGAAAGTTGGCTGAATTTCATTAATTCCATCAATCAGGACATGAGTCCCGCAGTAATTTGGAACAAAATTAGACTTTTTAAAAATAAAAATAACATTATAAACACAACACAAAAAATTAAAAAAGAATTTGGGCAATTACTATTACAAAATTATGCACCAGACTTTGTTTCGGACAATCGTAAAGAAAATATAGGAGTATATTGTGAAGAAAGCGCACTGACAAGGAATTTCAAATTAGAGGAATTAGAGGATGCATTAAAAAAGAGGAAAAATACGGCTCCTGGATATGACAATATACCGTATACGATGATAAAAAATTGGCCTACGGAAATGAAAATTGAATTACTAACTGTATTCAACCAAATCATAGCAAATAATTGGATTCCCGAAGAGTGGAGGAAAATTATAATAGTTCCATGTATGAAGCCACACAGAAGACCCTTGGAAATAGACTCATATCGACCCATTTCCTTAATATCATGCATCGCTAAAACTTTTGAAAGAATTGTAAAAGAGAGAATAGATAGATATATTGAAAATAAAGAAGTTTTAAATAATTCTATGTTTGGTTTCCGGAGAGGGAAAAGTACGTTGGACTTACTGAGCAAATTAACAAATGATATACATATATCCAATTCGTATAATCAATATATGTTGGTAATCTCGATGGACATAGAAAAGGCGTATGACAATGTAGATCACAATATACTGGAGAAAAAATTAAAACATTTAAATTTACCACACAAATTAATTAATGTGATAATTAATTTACTATCTTTTAGACAATTATATATTCGAACCGACTCAGGTCTAATTGGCCCTAGAGTTATGAACAAAGGTCTCACTCAGGGTTCAATATTGAGCCCCATCTTGTTTAATATATACATGGCAGATTTTAAAGTAGTAACAGAACCGAATGTTAAAAAATTGCAATATGCAGACGACATTTATCTGTATGTATCTTGTCCAACTATGGATAGATGTATTTCATCGATGAGCAATGCTATCGAGGAGAGCAGAAGATGGTTATTGGACAATAACCTGAATTTATCACAGGATAAGTTTTCTGCAGCTATCTTTACCAGACACAGAAAAGAACATACTAGGAGACAAATAAGGATAGGATGTCAGGAGATACAAATAAAAGAAAATATTAAAGTTCTGGGCATCAATTTGGATAAGAAAATGAATTTTAAAAAGCATGTAGATGATATATTAAGCAAATGTGAAAAAGGATTAAATGTTCTCAGAAAAATAACAAGCATGAAATGGGGGGCTCACCCAGAAACTTGTCTCAATATATATAGAAGCTTAATAAGATCACAAATAGATTATGGTTACTTTATATATGGAGCACTCTCAACGAATATCCAAAAAAAGTTGGACAGGATTCAATACTCGGCGATAAGAACATGTTTGGGGGCATTTCGATCAACTCCAACGAATGCATTAATAGCTGAAGCAGGTGAACCTCCACTAAGCATTAGAAAGCAGATCCTATCAAATAGATTCTTAATAAAAAAATATAATGGAGCATGTGATGATATACCGAAACAATTAGAAGTATTAGCGAGGCTACATTTTACCAATATATATTGGAGAAATAGACCAATCCCACCCTTGATAAATAGCTTTTATGAGCTGAAACCATACGAAGAGGATGTAATAATGAATAAAAAGTTGCCAATTTATCATCTTACGAATGAATACACATCAACAAAATATTGCATAGTAATGGATATGGATTTAACTCACTTGACACATTTGAATGATACCGCAAAAAATAAAGAATTTCAAAATAATGTGGCTAGAAGATGGCCAGGATATGTACACATTTACACAGACGGATCTAAAGCAGGGTACAGTTGTGGTTGCGCTATATTTGTGCCATATCACAATTTTAGTAAGAGAATTAAGCTACCAAATTATGCGTCTAATTACACAGCAGAAATGGTGGCTATATACTGTGCTGTAAATTATGCGTGGGAGAAAAACATCACGAAAACAATTATATTTAGTGACAGCAAAGCATGTATATCAGCGATAGCGAACCCAAATAGAAGATCAAATAACATGATAATAGAAATTATAAATAAAATGAATGCAATAAATAATGGCATAAATTCTTTAATATTGACGTGGATCAGGGGACATTCAGGTATCACAGGAAATGAGATTGCTGATACTCTTGCAAAAGAAGCTGGTCAAATTGGAGTACAATGTGAAAAAATACCTGCGTTGGAGCTGAAAAATTTAATCAAAGAGCGGAGCATAGATGTGTGGCAAAAAGACTTCTCAACGTCAACAAAAAGCAAGGGTATAATTTATGCCCTGTCAAAAGAAAAGGTATCTCAAACAACCTGGTTCAAAAATGATACAAGCAGTAGGAAATTCGTATCAACAATTACAAGATTAAGGCTGGGGCATACAATGTGCAAGATTCATCTCTGGAGGTTGGGAATAATCCAAGATTATATATGCCAATGTGGTGACGAACCGGAGACAATAGATCATATGTTCTGGGAATGCAGAATGTATGAGAATCCAAGAAGAAATATGTATCAGAAACTGCAAAAAAAAAATATTATATTTCCAGTAAACACACAAGTATTAATATCTAGTAATAATGTAGATTTATATAAAATTGTATATAGTTTTATAGATAATAGTAAAATTACTGTATAAATACTCAATAATGTAAAATTATAACTGGCGTAATGATCGCAAGATCCACAGCCATGTAAAATAAATAAAAAAAAAAAAAAAAGTTTAAATAACTTGGCTTTGTATGTGAATTTTGATTAAATATTTTTTACTGTTATCACAAATATATTTTATAGTTTAAATCCCAAAGAGAAAATATCCTGCAATATATAATTACGTTCCGAATTCGGATAATCTACAGCAACGCCAAAAATTTCTGCACACGGAGAAGGAAGCACTAAGTACAATACGATATATTTATATTGCACAAATTTACGACCTGTTGTAAATGTAAGATTACGAAAGCTCGATTATTGAATGAATTATAATTATTTATTCAGCATGTTTTATGATATCTGGAGACCCATTGATAACCGTTTTACCGTTCGAAATTAAAAGAGATTGTCCATTTTTTGGGTTTCCATATTTTGATCGGCAAAAGTGGACCATACACACCTTACACTAAATATTTTTTTAACGAAGACATATGTGTAATAAAAATATACCATGATTTATTGCTGAAAACTTTAGTTCAGTAACAGAAAAAATAAATCAATCAACATATTATTTCTCTCTTCATGAATATATTTTTCTTATTTTATCATTGATATTTTTCTTATTTTATCATCGATAAGTAGTTGAAGTAAACTATTTTGTATCGAATGAGTTATTTGTAAAAACTAAGACAGATGTTGTTTTTACTATGACTATCAATTGCAGATTGAAAATTGAACAAAAAAAAGATTTCTTTGAAGAGCAAAAACTAAGAATGTTATAAGAGATTTTTCATTAACTACATGATTAATTTTTAGGGATATTTGGAACCGCTCTTTCACTTTGTAATAAGTGGTGATATTTAAAATTCCCCCCCCCTCCTCTCTTTATAGAAATAATCGTAAATTTTTTTGATAAAATTTGAATTTTTTTAATACAAGCAAAAAAATACATGTGATATCATACTAGACATATCCTCCTCCAAGTTATATTTTGCAAATTTTTGCCAACCCTTGCGATGACAACTTAATTGGCATATTTATTAGCTAAAAATAACTTTTGGAAAATGATAAAATAGAACACTGAGAAAAAAATGTTATTTTTACTTTTTCTGGTAGTTTGCTATTAGCTGAATTAGTTTTACAAAAAATATACATGTAAATAAAAAAAAACTCATGATATGAAACTGGGTTTGCAGATTATAGCAGAATTATTGAACGAGCTAATAAATAAATATAAAGTAAAATCATCAAGATTACAACTTTCCATGTATATATAGATGCAATATCGAATATTTTTGTGGCACTCATAAACCATATCAAATATCTGTATAATTGTACACAACCCAAAACGATGCGAGGAAAGGGTACCTCCCTTTTTTCTTTCGATGTCGAATTGACCGCCTTCGGGTTGCCCGATGTTCATAAATATGTTCCGAGATGTAAATCAAATTTCAATAAACCGATAACTTCTTATTTATTATAATTAATTCCTTCGGATAATTCCATGATAAAACGCTCAGCAGACGGTAATAAAATCAACTCTTGTTGCGGTGTGGTCAGGAAGATGTTAGAGTGGAAGCTGGGCGAAAATTTGATTCGTATTTGTAATAAATTCAATATCACAACAAAAGCGATTATCTCATCACTAACTACCAATGCAAAAAATCATAATAAACTAAAAAAATAAATAACTAATATTGTTTTATCTAAATTTTTAATGCAAAAATTTTAATACTACAACAAGGTATGACAAGTTGAAACTTAGCTAAATATTATTAGTTTTCATATAAAAACATTATACAAATATGTTACAATTAATATCATATTATAATATACTGAGTTCGATTATTTTTTATATTTAGCATATCTAGTTGGGGCGCAGGTAAATTGGATAAACTACAGGTATATTATCAGAAAAGATATTATCATAATAATTATGAATAAGGTAAAACAAAAATAGTAAATGCAAAGATTTCATTCATATTTGTAAAGGGTTCAACTAAAAAAGTAAAATTATCAAAAAATAAAGAATTGTAAAAATTCAGTTAAATAGTAAATATTCATTTCAATTCAACTCAATATTTTCTTACATTTCAGTAATAAAATATTTATTTTAATACAAAAATTCAAAACAATATCAAGGTGCGGAAAATTTAAATTAAGCTAAATATTATTATTTAGCATGATATATAAAATATTATTATAAATATAAGTTTGATATTTGATTATATTTTACATATCCTATTCACGTACGATCACATAAAACTTGAATTTTATTTAGCTGTGCAAATGATTATGGTAAAATAAAATATAAGTGAATAAAAATATCTACTAAAATTTTTACTTGTAATTCAATAACTAAAAAGCTCATAACTAAATTTTAAAATGTATTTATGTAGAGAGTTTTTTGTGTAAAAAATGCGTAATTTATAGCAATCTTCATATACTTATTTGAATTAGTATATTTAATTCAATTACTATAATTAAACCAAATTACATTGAATAAGAAGTTGTTTACCCTAGTCCCTGGATGCGAATAAATTCTAGAAGGTGACAAAATTTATAAATACATTAATATTACATTTTACAATGCAGGTAGTTTTAAAAAAATAACTTGTTGTGAAATTTATAATTTAATCAAGTACCATTATATAGTATGCTACTAGGCAAAGTTAAAATATATTCTATATTTTTCAATTTATGAGTGAAAAAGATTAAAAGAAAAGGTTGCCGAATATTCCATCTAACTTCATAATAACGTATAACCATTTAAATAAGTATTTAGGTTACATTTTTTTGTATATTTGTATTTATTTTAGGACTATTACTATAGCATTAAATTAATAGAGATGTAGATATGGTGATTATTTTTTCCAAGATAAATTTATTTATAAGTAAAATCTATATTAGTTAGTATTAAACATAAGTTTACGTATTTATATCTTAGGAAAGTCATACATGATTATATAAATTGTATAGAAATATGTATGTATAAATTAATATAAATGAAATAAATAAAATCTTTAAAAACAAAACAAAATAAAACCAATAGTGATTGGTAGTCAAATTAATAGGTATATTAATAGTCCTCAGTGACTAACCTAATATGAGTTGAAGAATTTGTGTGAAAGATGAGACCTAATTCTCGAATTATATGCCTAAGAGAATAATACTAAAATAAATAGAATAAAAAATCTAACAATGGAAAGAAAACTTAAAGTAATTATTATTAAAAAATAATAATAGACATTAAAAACTGTTGGTGCTAATTAAATTTTTTAAACGGCTAAACCTGCCTTTGGCAAAATCTGATCACCACTTCTTCCCATCATTACAAATCGATCATTCAAAACTGACATTTTTTAGCACTTTTTGCTCCATATATCCGAAGCCACTGGACCTGACTTTGCCAAAAACTAATCAGCACATCTTCCTATCAATAGGAATCGATTGCATATCGAATTTTTCAAATCGGTTCATCCATAGGCCCGAAATCGTATGCCAAAATGTTCAGAAACCTCTGAAACGTGAAGATATGCATCAATTTTCATTTTCAATTTTCGGCTCATTACTATAACTTACTCTAAGGGAAGTTAGCTATACAATATTATTATATCGTACGTACTCATTTAATCATGTCAGTCATGCATGTAACATTCCTCAAAATCTAGTTAGACATACATTTTAATTTAATTTAACAATATGTGAACAAAATTTACTAAATAATTTTCTCTACTTTAATTAATATCAAATTATTTTAGCACCATAATCATAATGTTTTTCTGGGTAATACATATCTAATTTAATATTCATTAAAATTATATCTAATTGTAATTCCATTTAATCACTTTTCACCCCAGTAATGTTTTTCATTAGTCCTGCACCCTGTAATATAAATAAGGACACGTGCCCAGCATATGGTTACTTAATAATCCACTATTAGGCAACAATAACGGTCATGCAGAGTTAACTAACTATTCCATGAGCTTTCACCTGTATACGGGCAAGAAGTTATATATATATATATATATATATATATATATATATATATATATTTATATGTATCAATAATTTCATATCGCCATTAAGCAATACCAATATTTAATACATATGCGAGAACATCGTAAAATAATTTCTCCAACTGAAAACCTAAATCAAACTACAATACTATAACATTTATCATGCTTTATAATGTATTATGAGTAAACACTATATTTACTAGGCATTTACAAGACATAAAATCACTTAAATTTAGCTCTATGAACTAAACTGTATTTTTTTAGATATATTCGGTTATTAGGTATTCTTATTGATGCTTTTAAAAAAAATTCGAGAGTTTAAATAAAAAATCAGAATATTCACCTTTTTATTCAGATTATTATTTCCTAGATTAACTAATTTAAAAATTAAAATTTTATAAAAGTAGTTTATAACTAGTCGTAAGTGGTATTTTGACTTAAACACGTTTCAAATTGTGTGCAAGTTTTTTTTGCAAAAACGTAGTCAAATCATTTTTCTCCCACGAGCTTTTTCCATTCTCATCAAACGATTCAGAATGATTTCAAACACCGAGATACAAAGTTTCATTATATTTCATTAAATTTAAGTACAATTTTTATATGTCATTTTATGTGTAAATGTATGATTCTGAATTTTGTCTTAATAAAAATTGTAATATTTTCCATCAATTTTTTTTTTTCATCAATATTATTTTTATCCATAAATTATATTATTTTTATCTTCCCCTTTAGGGTAGTTATAATAATGAACCGAATATCGAGAATGAAATTTTTTGCATATCTTCACGTTTTGAAGGTTTCTGAACATTTTGGCATACCTCAGAAAAAATGGATGTGTGAGTGTGTGTTTTGTATGTCCGCATTTATTTCGTCCACGTTTACGGGCGCACGGATCAACCGACTTGAATGGTTAAAAAAACATTCGATTCCTATTGATAGGGAGATGTGCTGATTAGATTTTGGCTAAAACATTCAATTTCTAATGATTGGGAGGAGTGGTGTTTAGTTTTTGGCAAAAGCAGGTGCAACCGTTTCGGAGATACCGAACTAATTGTGCAAAAAATGGCAGTTAAAAAAAATTGTTTTGTTTATCGAAATTAATTCAGATTTTAATTTTATTCTGGCTAAAGTGTTAAAGCTCACTTATATACTTCAAATAAAAAATTTTAACTTTGTAATTCATATAAATTCTTATAAATATTAGACAATGTTACAGTATTTATTTATAATAATCTATTTGAAAACATTTAATATTCCTCGAACATTTCGTTATGGTGCGGGAAGTTGTGGCAATTTGCCTTAAGGCACGATGCCATGCAAAACTAGTTCATTAATAACTACAGCAGGAATTAAAATTCAAGAATTAAGATTAACCAATTTATCAAAAAATGTGTGTATTTATGGTCAACAAATTCAATTTGCACCTTAGTATACTAAAGCAATTTTATTATGCTTGTATTAACATAGCGCAATTAGGTTTTCGTTTGTTGATCAAAAATAAATGAAGATATATTAATACTTAAGTCTAAAATTCAAAAAATGTCTCGAGCTATATAGTACCGTTCATAAGAACTCATTTATTCTGAACTAATTTCAATACTTCCTCTTTTCTCTCATTTAAGACGTAGATGTATTTAAAATGCATCGTGCTTTAAACAATTCCATGTTACTGCAAATAATTCATGTCAGGATGTGTAAATCAGTACCTGTCATATTACTTAAGTAATCCTGAGTGTCCTATATATTTCGTACCATTGGCCACGACTTAGTCTACATGTTCATGATCATATATAAAATGTATAAAATATGAAAAATGTGTTTGAAAATCCATAGACATGACATCAAAATATTTATCAAATATTCATCATCATCAAAATAATATAATTAATTGAAGTGACATAACAATAATCAGAACTTCTACATTAATTTAGAAAAAGAAATTTCGGTTGTTATATCTATTATATAAAAATAAGTCGGGTTTTCCTCCCTGACGATGTAACTCCAGAACGCACGAACCGTTCGAATTTTGCATTCGTTGGAAAGGTCTCGGGCTCTGTGAGGTTTATAGCAAAGAAAATTGAAGAAAGATTTCAACAGAAAAGCGGAAAACATACAGCGTCATCTCTGATACTTAGCATGCACTACAAAAATATTTTTTGTTTGACTGCTACTCATTGTTCTCTGCTCAGTTAATTTTATGTGACAAACCGGCATTGTGTTCATTGTGAAATTGTGCAAAGAAAGTAAAAAGTTATTCGTTTCCTTACATTTCAACTGGAAACCATCAAATCAATCACGTGTATTGTGCAAATTTTTATTCAATTTTTACAGCAGGCTATTTTTTTCATCTTTTAATCACCAAACGAAATGTTACATAAAATGAAAACAATTGGTGTGTGTAAGATGTATGTCAAAATAACTGCTCATAGAGAAGACGTAGTACTGATCACTGTACAAAAAAATAACTGCTCATAGAAGACGTAGTACTGATCACTGTACAAAAAAGACTAGACTATTTATTTTATTTTATACTTAATAGCTAAAGACGAGGTAAACACTTATTGTTAGAAGGATACAGTACGACAGTACATAAATATTTGTATTTACAAATATAATATTTTTAAATCTTGAATCAGAAATTATTGGTGTTCATGGTAACATTGCCTTTTACATCGTACATATAAGGCCTTATATCGAATAATAACATACTCGGGCAACGGCATCGCGCGCAATGGGCGGAAACGCCCTGCGCTGATATTTTTTGGGGAAACGTTTTGTATAAAATCATCGTTTATTTTTCCTGTAAACATATTTGCTTTTCTCACAGTGTGCGAAAATATTGGTGATGGTGGAGAAGAAATGAAATCGATATGTAGAAACAAAAGGTGTTTAAGGCCAATGAGCCAAAAGTTATGTCGAACTCTATATTAGGTATTTTACATATCCCTAAAATTATTACGAATATGGAAATAGATTAGTCACATGTATGAAATTAGTAACAATTACATTCTATTTACTATTACACAGGCCAACAAAGAAAATGGTGCAAACGCCAAATTACATTGGTTTTTTTTCTATGAGCTTTAGTTTTCAAGATGTGATATATATGATATTTCGGGAATGAAAATACGAAATAGTAATTACAATTTAGAATGTTATTTTAATGAGATATGTCTACTCGTACATACAAAATTACAAGACCCATTCGGCCTTAGTTGGGACGTTAGTTGACACTGTGAAAAGTTCTTTTCCGTGACGACCTACAATGGACTGGTTTCGGCAACTTCTTTCCAAGTTCAAAACTAGAGATGATACAAACAAATGTGTGCAAATTTGAAATCAGCGCAAAAAATACTATAAGAATCAGCTCTAGCATTTGATGCACCAAACAAAAAAACAAAAATTGTAGGCCTGTGTTATTTAAGTTGTAAGAATTACGTGGGCATCGTGGAATTTGAGAAAAACAAATGGTTAT
>NW_020537758.1:48566683-48612932 GCF_003426905.1 Ctenocephalides felis
ACGAAAAGGGCAAATCGAAAAACAAAATCAAAGCAAAAGCACGAAATGCGAGTAAGAGCAAAAACAACGTGAGGCAGAGTATAGTATAGTATAGTAGTAGTACGCACACGTACGCACACAATGCGACAGGTGCGTCATGTGTGTGGGTGTCGGGGCACGAGATTGTCATCTGACAATGTGTAGGCACAGATCTCCTCTCGACTCTTTTGCCCGGATCGCGATATTGCTGTGTTAGTCCATTCCAGGGGGGAGGAACATAGTATTTGGTTTTTGCAATAAATACCATATGAAATAAGTTTTTGATGAAATTCACTTGTTTAGTAACTTTCGAAGGTGATGCTATCATAGACCTTATGCTATTTGTGTATATATAAAATCTATGAATGGTTTCCATTGCAGGGGGGAAGAACTTGATAGTTGGCCATGAATTACGAGTTGTCTTGGAAAAGAGGAATATAAAAACAAAATATTGTAATCACATGTCGGCTTTTATAAATGACCAGATTTTTTATTCATTTCTACAAAGTTTATATTTATATTATAAATAAACTAGAAGACCCGACAGACGTTTTCCTGTACTTATGTTTACAATTCAAAAGTTCAATTTTCTTTTAAATCTATACTGATATTTACCAATTGGTTAAAAATTATTATGTTTTTTTTCCACTACTGTCTATACCAAAATGTATATACATCCACCCATATAGATCTAAATGTACTGCTATAAATAAAATGATGAGTATTTGCTTTTTGAAAAAATTTATAATACATTTTTCTCTTATCGATAGTTCTCTTATCGATATCCGACATTATTTGAAAAAAAAAGGAAATTACACCACTGATCGGGAAATGGCAAAGGAGTCTACATTCGTTTCACTTTTGAACTTGAGAGTGATAAACCTAATTTCAAAATATCATACGAATTCGAACACAGTAAAAAAATCAGACCCAAAGCGCTCCATTGACTTGAGTGAATTTTCCGTATCCGATGGCAAAAATATGAAAATACTAACGTTTGTATGTAAAAATTAAAAGGGCTGTTTTTAGGGTTTTCCCGGCAATTATTCGATTTTTTCTCGCCGTAAGAACCATCCTTGGACTTCAACGAACATTAAAAAAAAATTGGCCAAATTGGTCCAGGCGTTGTTGTGTTATGCGCTTACCAATACATTTTGTGACTCATTTTTATATATAAATAAGATTTCCAACACAATTCAGTGTTAAAATATATCACATCTTTACGAATAATCCAAAAACACTCGTTTCGTTGCAATGGGAAGAATATGAACTTTGTTGCATCGCAATGACTATTTATCGATTTATTCAATTAAATATACATTTACTAACGCATTGACTTCCAACCATATTTTAGATTCCTTCTCGGAAGTAGTTTGTTTAGTGCTGATGATAGATAGCCAATTGTATCAGGATTGCAAAATTGAATGCAATATTTTGAATCGTTTTCCAGTAATGATATTAATTAAATATAAACTTTAAATCTGATCATCTATAAAAGTTCGATATAATTCCATATCAAGGCTGACTCAAATTGCTACATATTCATACTAAAAAACGAGTAAATAATAGAAAGCTTAAAATATTTTTCAATCATTACCTCAAAATATTTCTGTACAAGTTTATACTATTTCATAGCAAAATGAAGCAATAACTTAGAATTAAATTTAAACATAATTAAATTTTAATTTAAATATTACTGAAGCAATATTTACAATAAGTAGCAATTAAATACAGTCAACCCTCGGTTAACGCGGCAAGTCCGCACCGTGCAGTATGGGAATCGCGCTATGAGAGACTCAGAGTTAGTATAAAGTGCATAATTTTTATCGTGCTGTATAGAGACCAAGAAACACAACTTGAAGTAGGAGTAATACGAACGAAATGACATGTATAACATAGACAACGCATTCAAAAATTAGCGGAACGCAGTGGTCAGTACTTAGACAGCTATTATATAATCAGGCATGTCTAAAAGATAAAAGTTGATAACAAAACTTACATTAATTAATACCCTTTTAATATCAAGTTCCTAGAATCAATCATAGGTTGCTCAAGGAACTTATGGGCTGTTGAACAAAAACCGTGTAATAGGAAGTCCGTGTAGTCGAAGGGATGTCGGATTTTTAGCTCCGCGTAGTATGGGAACCGTGCACCCAGAGTACCGTGTTAACCGAAGGTTTACTGTATATAAATGAAATTTTTTTTTATTTTTTTTTCACCTCGTTTCGACTCAAAGTTGAGTTCTGAGCACCCTGTGTATTAATATTGTATATAATATTATATTCAAAATAATAAGTAAAAAAATAAACCTGCTAATAATAATAATAACCCAAGTGAAATAATTATGATGCTGATCGAATTTTCTTTATGAATCTCCAGGTTCTCGTCCCCTGTCCGGTTGTAGGAACATATAACATAAGAAAGGCGCACGCAAGTTCATGACCTATGATAATGAACGAACAAACGAACGAACAATTGTTCACAAAAGCACGAAGAGACCAAGAGAACCAAGACAACCGAGATTCAACAATGTTATGTGTGCGATGGCGGACTGGAAAGAAATTTGTAACGTAACATAACTGAACGCTGTCTCATTGATCGGCTACAAACGACCAGACCATGAAGAAGAAGAATACCTACCACACAATTTGAAATGAATGAAATACGATACACGAATGTGCATTTGCAAAATCTGTAAACTAAATCCACCATCTATTGCAAAAAATTATCTAAAAGTTAATTGTTGATGATGACTATAGTTCCTACTGTTTGGCATTGTGGTGATCTCTCCTTTGGTGATGTCTTTTCTCTTAAAACAATTGTTGCAGGTAAATCATCCGTTATGGTAGGGCAAGGAACAAAAATCCAATTGGTCTTTTAGAACTGTGAGAACCAAACTAACAACAAGAAGCACATATCAAACAACTCCAGATATGTTTTTCCTAAAGCAATTGTTCTAGATATATCATCTCTTATGGTAGGTGAAGACACAATGATTCAATTTGACTTTTGATGATGACAACAAGCAGCACATATCAAACAAATCCAGATAAGTTTTTCTCAAACCAATTATTCTAGATATATTATCCGTTATGGTAAAACTGGGCATAAAGATCCAATTTGACTTTTAGTACTATAAAAACCACACCAACTTCATCACAAAAAAGCACATATATTATGAAACAAACTACAGATATATTTGTTTCTAAACCAATTATTCCAGATATAACACCTCTCATGGTCCACCAGAGATATCCAATTTGATTTTTTGTAATTATATTGTAAAAACCAAACCAACAACATCACAACAAATAGCACATATCAAACAACTTCAGAGATATTTTTCTTAAACCAATTATTATAGATTTATCACCTCTTATGGTAGACCAGACACAAATATCCAATTTGACTTTAGTAATTATACTCTGAAAACCAAATCAAGTACAGCTTTAGCACCCAAGCGACTAAAAAAAAGAAGTTGTAGATTTTACTATTATAATTTATTGCTATAAGACTTAAGAAGGTGCTATCATAGAACAGTTATCCTCCAAACGCCATCATATTAAATTGTCTACAAGTGTAGGTAAATGTACTTAATGTATAAATTGTTATGAAACTAATAAAAATAATAATAATCAATTACATCATAACAAATAGCACATATCAAACAAAATATAGATACATTTTCTCTTAAACCAATGATTCTAGATATCCCTCAGAGTAGAACAGGGCATAAAGATTCAATTTTACTGTTAAAAATTATACTGTGAAAACCATGCCAACTACATCACACCAAACTGCACACACCAAACAAACAACTATCAAAATATGTTCAGTAAAATTTGTTATTGTGGAAATATGTTTTTATCACTATTTTTCTAATATTTGTCATCTAACCCTTTCATCCCATAGCGAGGATAGTCAGGAGAACAAAAAAAAATCACTATTTTATTAACTTTTCGTAGGGTAAGTTATTGCAATCGTCCAAAAATCGAATTTGAAGATTTTTGCATTTCTCGACGTTTTGAAGGTTTCTGAACGTTTTGGCATACATCAGAAAAAATGGATGTGTGTGTGTATGTATGCATGGATACAATTTTTCGTCCACGTTTTTGGGCGCACGGATCAACCGATTTGAATGGTTCAAAAAGCATTCGATTCCTATTGATAGGGAGATTTTGGCAAAGGCAGGTCCAGCAGTTACGGAGAAAAAGGACAAAGAGTGCAGAAAATAGAAATTGAGTTTTTGAGAGAACGGAGCATCCGATTTAATAGATCTAAAAAATATTCAATCAGTAATGATTGGGAAAAGTGGCTATTAGTTTTTGGCAAAGGCAGGCCCAGCCATTTCGAAGATACAGAGCTAAATGTGCAAAAAATGGCAGTTTTTGAGAGAACTAAGCGTCCAATTTAAATGATTCAAAGAACTTTCTGCTGGTTTTAAAAAAATAATTCATATTCGAAAAAAAATTGTTTCAAATTTTTTTTCAAAATTGTTTTTTTCTTTGTCGAAAATAATTCAGATTTTATTTTTAATTCTATAGTTCTAATATACTTAAAACAAATAATTTCAACTTTGCAATTTAGTTGATATAATTCTTACAAATATTAGGCAATGTTACAATATTTATAATAATCTATTTGAAAACATTCAATATTCCTTGAACATTTCGTTACGATGCCATAAAACCCACTAGTTTTAAATTTTAATGAGGTTTCACGGAATTATAGATAAGTTCAATCAATGCGGTGCAATTTAATTAATTGATCCAAATTAATCAATTTAATTTAATTATCATATGTATTTTTATTCTATATATATTATTGCCGCACTATTAAATTTAAGGTTGATAACAATTTTGAAACTTGTTACTGTTGGACTTAAGCTTAAACAAATACTTTGCGTTTTTCAGTGGATATTATTTTTGTCTTTTATGAATTTGAGAGGAGGATGAAGGATGAAATATGGGTTTGGAATGTAATTTTTCATTTCGACGCCTCTATTTCCTTGTTCAAGATTTAAACCCACAAGCTTTGCATGAAAAATAACATCGCTAACGGTCCACGTATTTCACCGTCAGATTAAAACAATGCTTTTATCGTAGATAGGTATTTTATTTCGAATCAAATGCGTCGATTTATCAAGATCACCGCAAAACAACGGCGCATATGTGGCTACTTGTGTTACTTGGAGAGGAGCTGATCATCAGGAGAATGAGATTATATAAACATATAATTTAGCTTTAACATGAAATACCAAGAAAAAACGACTTGAAAAAAGGCTGCTAGTTAAGTTGAACCCTACAAAATTTAGACATAATAAATTATGTTTATAAAAAACATATACAAAGTGTTTTAGAACTCAAAGTCAAGCCAGAGCAGAGTGACAGTATTGATTGCAAATATCATGTAAAAGTAAGAAAAATAAATTATGTTTAAAAATTATGACCTTTTATGTATAGCCAAGAGCTTTAGTCAATTTGTGACTATTTAGTTTATTTCAAAAATTATAAATTGCATATACTAATCCGTTTCCAAATTTCCAATGATCAATTATCAATTCTAAAATTATACGAGACCACCAATATTGAAAAAAACAATGTTGACATTTTGATTTTATCATTCAAAATCCTTCTTCCGTTTTGTAACCGTAGATGAATTGACTGAACAATCAAATGATTTCTTTATGTAAATTGTCATACTATATTTTTTCTTTATTTGTACCATTTCCAAAAAACTGAATGAAAGGAATATGTAAATTTATGAACGCGTAAAGAAGGTTCAAAAGATCATCAATATTATTTATTTGGAGTCTCAATTGATCAATAAGAAATATTCTGTTTGGAAGAAAAATAAAAAAGTAAGTTGTAAATCTTATGCCAAGGATATACACTTTTAAGATTCAGTTTAAAGATTGTTCTAGTAGGAAGTGGTCTGGCGGGACAAATATAATACTAGTTCTTTCAATTTAACTAAGCCTTTACAGATACAATAAATGAATAATATTTAATTGAATATTAACAGCTATCAATCATTCATAGTCAGGAAAAATAATGTCTAAAATTCAAATAGATTTGAAAATTACTAATATTTTTATTATTATCTATTTACTATTTATTTATAATTGTACATATATTATTAATTTATTTTCTAATGTAGAATTTCTTATAAAACCGTTTTGTTCATTTTGGATATTGCAAATTGTTATTTCGAATACATTCGGGTGATTTATTTTGAATCTTGAAATTTGAATTGCTGATTTGTTGTTGATACAGAGATTGATGTTTCTGTTGTTTTCTAAGTATCACAAAAAATGGGTAAAATTTTATCTTCAGAATCTGAATATATTCTGAATCTTAAATCTGTCCGAAATGAAAAAAATAAGGCGTCACATTTGATTAATCAAAAGTGGGAAGTAACACATTCTAAATATTATGCAATATAATAAATCTAAATCTAAGGCTTTTACAAGCACACAAAGATTAAGAGTGAACTAGTGGTGCATGGTATCGTGCCTTAAGGCAAATTGCTGGAACTATGCGTAACAATTTTTTTTCTTATCAAGTTTTAAAAAACTTTGAAAAAATGATACTTTTGTGAGTTTTGAAAATATTGCATTTTTTGAAAAATTCTTTTTTATATTTTGAAAATTTTGAACTTTTTTTAAAGCAATCCTGCTGCGTATCTGCAAAATTTTTGCTCATTATTAAAATCTTTATAAAACATCTGACAATTTGATGTATATATGTCTAATGATCATTGACTTTAATGACTTTAATGATCATTTTATTGAATTTCTGAAACCGCTAGACCTGCCTTCCCAAAAATTTTGCCTTAAGGTCTGTTGTCTGAACTTCCAGACACATGTAAATAATAAACTTAATGAATAACGACTGAGATTCAGTTATTTAGCTTAAATTTTTAACTGTTTATTTCGGAAATAAAGTTCATACAAGTTTATGCAGTAATTCAAATAAAGTAACAAATAAGTACTTTAATATTGAGTAGCATCTGTTATATTTACAATATTTGAGAAGTACAGCTATGAATAGATCTGCGCCTGGAGTTTTCACGGAAACCAAGTGGGACATTTGACCTCCGATTTAACTTGTTCGGAACTGCTGACCTGATCAGAAACGCTCGCGGGGTGAACTCTAGGTTGGTAGCAATCCAAGGGTTGGAAATAAATTTACTTTGATTTTTTAATTCATTTAAATTACAATCTGCTTTAGTCAAAATTATTCAGTAATTAGTTGATAATAAGATACAAAATTAATTTTTGAATTATTATCTATTGGTAGTGAGCCAATTCTGCAACAATTTGTGATAGAGGAGCTATTATTTTGAATATTAAGATAAATACTTATACAAATAGGATTGCATACAGATTTATAACTGAGCTCAATAGCAAAAAATAGACTGAAATGGAAAATGGTAGATAATTTGCCTTAAAAGCTATGTGGGCAATTAACTTGTTCAGTATTAAAATCATTAACTAGTTGGAGTTGGTATTTTGCTTTGAGGCAAGTTACATGAATTTCCCTATATGTGTGAATAATCGACTTAATCAATAAAAAATGAATTTATTACACATAATTGAAAACGAATGAACACATTAACTCGGAGTATTCTCTAAAAGCAAATTTTCAAAAATCAACAACTTTCATAATTGAACCAGTTTCCGTAGGACTTTAAAGGTTTAGTATGTTCATTAAAACCAAGTACTCTATCGTTATACCAAGTAAATCGTCTAATTTTAATTTTAATAAACGTCAAAAAATCTACTCATTTTGTCAAACTTTGATGGATTTTTAAAATTAAACTACTTGTCGTAAGGCCGTAATATTTCAGTAAGTTCTATAAGACCATGATATATATTAACAAAAAAAAGTTAATTACAAGAAAACGGCTAGGTAAATTTTCACCTAAAACTAATCAGTATCATTCCCAACTAATATCTTTCGAACAGTTTTTAGTTTTTAAAAATCGATTCAGTAGAAGAGCTTAAAAGGTTGTCCTTGTTTGAAGTGTGAACACACCTTTTAATACTTATAGCTCTTTATTTCTGAAAGGCTGGCTTGAAAATTATCACTACTATTTAATTTGTAGTATTTTAATAAGATATATCAAATATAATTTTTCATTGTAATTTTAGTACAAAAATCACATATGCTCATCCCTGTAATCGAACAAGTAAGAGAAAACGCTTGCGGCTTTTCATTTTAATATGTCCACTGACTTCTTTGACTTCGTGGTGAATTTGCATTATGCTTAACAACAGACGTTTTATAGCAATATAGTTCTGGTTTAAAAATAAGAATAAGATGACAGCCAGTACCTATATAACAACGAGAAAGTACTCATGTATATACCTTTAGAAACCGTTTTTGTCATATAAGAATATAATTTTTGCATGGTGAATTATATGTACCATCTCCTTGGATCTGGTTAGAATTTAATAATCGAATAAATTTGAAAGTCCCAAGTAGTATATATAGAAAGAAATCATTTGGTCATTGAAAGCATTATCTTAATTTATGGGCCGATTTTACCGTAAAATAGTGTGATGGCAAGGCTATGCTACGTTGTAGTTTCCAAACAAAATTTTACTAAATACTGTCAAAATGCCATGCATTTGCTTTACGAACAGGCACAGCAACCACGTGGCTTCTGGCAGTAATTAGTACGATTTTGTATGAAAACTGGTAGGAGAAAGTCCCCGAGTGTCGGGCACCTTAGGTTTTTTATAAATAAATTAAAAAATATTTTACGAAATTTTTATTAAATTATGACTTAGTTTAGATAACAAAGTTTCAAATCAAACGAAGAAATCAAACTAAATTAACAAAAACGAAATCTTTGCTAAACAATAATTAATACTATCATTCAAACTTTGGTAACAAAATATGATTTTACAAAGTGACACCTAGTATCGGACATTTCAAAATAACCAGCATTGAACACATATGTAGCCATCTCCACACTCTGAAATGTCTGCTCATTTGTGTTTGACAAATATTCTTAGATATTGCAAAAAAATCACTAATTATCCACCCTTTTGTCTGGGCCACACCGATGCTCTCAGCTGGATCATAAGATTTTCATAAGATCATCATAAGATTTTGATTCTTTCACTAGAAAATACGTAAAATGGGGGTATGTAGTTAATACTCATACAGAACAAAGTTAATAAACAATTAGAATAAATTACGTCAATTCTCACAAGAAATATCAATATGTTTACTTCCGGCGCTAAGGGACGACTTAGTGTCCGGTGCTAAGGGACAGGCATATTCGTTCATTTGGTGATACCTGCTAAAATTGTTTGTAATATCTAATAATATTCTACCATTTTACGGATAACAATCAAGTACTACTTTAATTTTTGAATGCCACTAAAATATAAATGCATAAATACACTACAAATACTTCCATTGATATTTAGGTGACGCCGTGTTTTTGCGCCTAAAACAGCAAAGGGTTGCTCCGCCGTGGTCGTGTGCATCACAGGTGAGTCTTGCCGCGTGATCCTGCACCTGTGTGACCTCCGCACCCCTTTCACTTGTATTTTGAAATAAAAAGATTTATACTCGCAAGTAATACGTGTTGAATAGAGTGTCCGGCTTTAGGTGCCGTCCGTCGTTACTGGACTTCCCCCTACATAACATAGTCTTGCCAAAACATTGGTCTACTTGACGGCAGCATCGGCACCTTAATTAATGTATTAAATTAAAAATTATAGATTAATACCTCTGGTGCCAACAATTCAATTTTGTGGCAAAGTTCTTTAAATCGGAATGGCTAGATCATCAGCTAAACTAAAGTTGAAGTCCTAATACACGTCCTATGTCTGTAATACTACCTGCCTCTCTAATTTTCGTCTATTCTAGTCCGATGTAAAGATATTTGAATGAACAATAAAATCGTTTATGCGATGTCGTTTAATTTAAAGTCGACGAACCACTCCTGATGCTTTCACTTCATTGTATTATGTCGCATTGGCTTACTGAAACCGAATAGTCGTTAAGGTTCAAAAGATAATTGAAGTCAAGGGACCCCTACGCACTTGTACTGCGAAAAAGTCATTTGCGCTGATTAGACACGACGACGTTGATGCCAACAATAAGTGGAATCGAAATGTATTTATACACTTACACAGGTATATACAAGGAAAAATGTACGGTACTTTCTATGATTCGTTAATTATGGTTACATCATAATAAATTAATTTTTGAAAATATAAAATTACGTATACAATACTTTTATTCTAGGCGTGGCATTGTGTCTTGGGGCAAACTAGTGGTGTATGACATCGTGCCTTAAGTGATCAATAACGTCTTATATTGATTACGTACTACATAATTTATGGACTCTTACTTGTGTATCATACAAACAATTGTTATCACATATTTATGTAATCATTCTGATATATAATATAAAAATATTTTGAGACAAACTGTGTACATAAAAATAATGATTAAACAACTGTCAATTAAAATAATATTCTGACTTATTAATAATGAAGAATTATTATTACCATTCTTTATGTATCAGCTTTTCATTGTATATCCATTAGAAAAAAATCTTAAAGGTAAATTGCCGGTACCAAAAATTATTTTTTTTAAAAACGAATAATTTTCTTTTTAAAGATTGAAAAAATTAGATTTTTGAGAAATTTTTAATTTTTGATAAATTGATTTTTTTGAAAAAAAAAAGTTACGAAACCCATAAAAATGTGAACAAAATTTATACATATTATTAAAATCTCCATGTGGCGAGAATAGCTCGCTTAGTAACGTTCTCGACTCACACGCTGGAGGATTTCGGTTCGAATCTCCAGCAATACCAGAATTAAATATAACTAGATTAATAATTGTTAATTTGTAGAATATAAGAAAAAAATGTATTAGAAGTAGGAAGAAAGATACAAATTAGAAGATGAGAAGAACATATTGAGAAACAAAAAGAAAAATGAAAATCAGTAGAAAAAAAATTGAATGGAATATTAGGATATAAGAAGAGATAGTATATAAGATGAATGTATAAGAAATATATATGTAGGAATTATATAGAATATGATGTGTAACTGTAAAGCGGATTGAATGAAAATTAAAAAAAAAATCTTCATCAAATATCTGATAATTTTACTGTATATGTCTAATGATTTTACTTTACTTAAAAATTTAATCAGTTCTTCATCTTATCAATACAAGTAAAATGTTTATTGAATTATTAGAATCAAACGCTTCATTCTCTTGAAAACAGAGTTACAGTTTTCAGCACTTTTTAACCATCGTATCTACGTAACGGCTAGACCTGCCTTTGCCAAAAACTAATCATCACATCTACTTAACAATAGAAATCAAATGTTGTTTGAATCATTGAAATCGGTTGAATCGTGTTCCGAAATTATCGACGAACCTTTGTATCCGAACACACACACACATACATCATTTTTTTCTAAGGTATGCAAAAATGTTCAGAAACCTTTGAAACTTAAATATATATAAAAACTTAATTTTCGATTTTTTTGCGATTACTATAACTTACCCTGCTGGAAGTTAACTAGTGGAAGTTTCTATTTTACATATTAATACTGTCTGGATAAAATAAATAATAAGACCGAAATTTACATAAAAATAGTAGAAAAACTTAGAAACAAGAACATAATGTAATCATTATGTTTGAAAATTATGTGTGAGGTTTCGTAGCGCTGTGGTAAGCGCCTGGCTACGCAATCACGAAGTTCTACGTTCAAACCTAATATCAATAATTACTGAAAAGCATTTTCACTATAATATATAGATAAAAATATGTTTCCAATTGAAAATAGCCCTTCTCAGCATTACTTCATTAAACCAAAAATATATCCTAACTAATTATACTAATAGAAATAATATATTTCTTAGAACTTTCCTATCAATATGTGATATCAAGTATTTTGGACAACTATTAAATCGCCTTCTAAAAAGTACTCGTAGTTAAAATAAGTATACTCACAACAGCTCACATGGCTTAGTTCATTCAGAACTTGTTCTGAATACAGATCTCAAAAACAATAAATATCTTGCAATTTTTTTTTTAAATTCTGAAAAGTTGAAATACAAATTTAAATATGTTTGCTTTATTATTAATTTATCAGATTAAAAATTATTATATAGATAAAATAGAACTTCAAATTGTATAAATCTAGATGAAATACGTGCAAAGTCTAATATATAGAATCTTGTTAAGTATTTTTTGTCTATATATTTTTATGTATTTTTTTTGTACATGAGTACGAAATACTAAAGGAGTCAAATACAACACAAGCATTTTTACATTTTCAACTTCAAGATTTTCGTACTAGATAGAATCGACAAATTTATTAATTTTTCTTATGCCAAATTATGCAAAGATTTTAAAAGTTACGATTGCAAAAATATCACATGCAATCTGTTTACCATTATGTTCTTCAGAATGTAATCAGAAATCAAACACTCTGTAATGTGAGTTATGAAAATTCATATAGAAGATTTAATATAAACTCCACATTCTATGTTAATTTTAGAGTAGCTTAAAAAGAATATATTGATGTGTTTTTATGTACAAGGTATATGAGAAAAAACCGCCTAGATATCTGGAGAAGGGGCAAAAGAACATTCGAAAATAAGGAAAAAAGTATGCAAATTACTATTATATACCATTTTCTTTCTATAAAAGGCCAAACACCACTAGTTCGGTTCAAAATCCGAAATGATTGTTGCAAGTAAGTCGCCATTCAGATTCAGATTCGTCTCGATGGTATTTTATCTGCATGACAATATGTTGCTGTGCGTCACAATACCTCGATTTATAATGCAATTCAATGTACTCGGTTGAATATTTTTGTGATTTGGGTCACGGCGATCCCATTAGTATTAAATTATTTCTTGCTTATGGCTTCAACTGTGAACTTTTCCGAAATTTTCAGAAATGGAACAAACAAAACGATACCAAGATGTTGATTTATTCGTGCATAATGAGATTGTGAAGTTATTTGCTTTGACACATGATTTTGATGAAACTAGAGCAATAAATCAATTAGAGGTGCATGCTGTTGTAACCTCAAACCAGTTGAATAAGTAGATAAATAAAATTAGTGGTGTATGGCATCGTGCCTTAAGGCAAATTGCTACTACTTCCCGTACCGTAACGAAATAATCGAGGAATATTAAATGTTTATAAATAGATTATTATAAATACTGTGAGGCTGTCTAATATTTATAGGAATTAGTTATAAACTGAATTATAAAGTTAAAATTATTTAATTAGAGTATATAAGTGGTCTTTAGAACCTTAGCGAGAATCAAAATTCAAATCTAAATTACATAAATCTGAATACAAAAAAAATAATTGAAAATTTTTTTTTCCAAAAGCATTTGTTTTGTCAATACAAGCAGAAAGTTTTTTGAATATTTCAATTCGGATGCTTATTTCTTTCAAAAACTGACATTTTTTGTACATTTAGCTCTGTATCTTCGAAATAGTTAGGCCTGCCTTTGCCAGAAACTAATAACCACTTCTCCCAATCATTACTAATTGAATGTTTTTTAGATCATTCAAATCGGATACTCCGTTTTCTCAAAAACTCGATTTCTATCTTCTGCACTCTTTGCTCTTTATCTCCGTAACGGCTGGACCTGCGTTTGCTAAAAACGAATCACCACATCTCCCTATCAATAGAAATCGAATATTTTTTTAACCATTCAAATCGGTTATTCCATACTGTCGAAAATGTCGAGGACATTTCTTTGAACCATATACGTGAATTTTAAAATTAAATATCTTGGTACTAAACCCAAAAAAATCACACAAAATGTGTACACATTATTAAAATTTCTATAAAATATCTGATAATTTGAAGTACATATGTCCAATAAACATTTTTAACCTACAAATGACATTTTTTAACTTATTTTTATTGAGAGTCCATAACCGCTGGACCTGCCTTTCCAAAAATTTAATCAGTTGTTAATCTTGTCAATACAAGCAAAACGCTTTAGAATTATTCCAATCGGACGCTCCTGTTATTTTTGGCACTTTTTGCCCCATATCTTTGGAACGGTTAGACCTGCCTTTGCCAAAAACTAATCAACACGTCTCCTTATCAATAGGACTCGAATGCTTTTTTAATTATATAAATGGTTTGGCTCGTGTTGCCAAAATCGTCGACGAATATTTGTATCCGCACTCACACACACACATACACACATACACACACGCATACATCCATTTTTTCTAAGGTATGCCAGAATGTTCAGAAACCTTCAAAACGTGAAGAAATGTAAAAAAATTCAATTTTGATTATTGGACAATTACAATAACTTACCCTACGGGAAGTTATTAAAATAAGTAGCTTCAAGTTTAAATAACTTGGCTTTGTATGTGAATTTTGATTAAATATTTCTTTAACAGTTATTATAAATATATTTTATAGTTTAAATCCCAAAGAGAAAATATCCTGCAATATATAATTACGTTCCGAATTCGGATAATCTACAGCAACGCCAAAAATTTCTGCACACGGAGAAGGAAGCACTAAGTACAATACGATATATTTATATTGCACAAATTTACGACCTGTTGTAAATGTAAGATTACGAAAGCTCGATTATTGAATGAATTATAATTATTTATTCAGCATGTTTTATGATATCTGGAGACCCATTGATAACCGTTTTACCGTTCGAAATTAAAAGAGATTGTCCATTTTTTGGGTTTCCATATTTTGATCGGTAAAAGTGGACCATACACACCTTACACTAAATATTTTTTTAACGAAGACACATGTGTAATAAAAAAATACCATGATTTATTGCTGAAAACTTTAGTTCAGTAACAGAAAAAATAAATCAATCAACATATTATTTCTCTCTTCATGAATATATTTTTCTTATTTTATCATTGATATTTTTCTTATTTCATCATCGATAAGTAGTTGAAGTAAACTATTTTGTATGGAATGAGTTATTTGTAAAAACTAAGACAGATGTTGTTTTTACTATGACTATCAATTGCAGATTGAGAATTAAACAAAAAAAAGACTTCTTTGAAGAGCAAAAACTAAGAGTGTTATAAGAGATTTTTCATTAACCACATGATTAATTTTTAGGGATATTTGGAAACGCTCTTTCACTTTGTAATAAGTGTAATAAGTAAAAATTCCCCCCCCCCTCCTCTCTTTATAGAAATAATCGTAAATTTTTTTGATAAAATTTGAATTTTTTTAATACAAGCAAAAAAAATACATGTGATATCATACTAGACATATCCTCCTCCAAGTTATATTTTGCAAATTTTCGCCAACCCTTGCGATGACAACTTAATTGTCATATTGGCATATTAATTAGCTAAAAATAACTTTTGGAAAATGATAAAATAGAACACTGAGAAAATAATGTTATTACTTTTTTTAGTAGTTTGCTATTAGCTAAATTAGTTTTACAAAAAATATACATGTAAATAAAAAAAAAACTTAAGATTTGAAACTGGGTTTGCAGATTTTAGCAGAATTATTGAACGAGCTAATAAATAAATATAAAGTAAAATCATCAAGATTACAACTTTCCATGTATATATAGATGCAATATCGAATATTTTTGTGGCACTCATAAACCATATCAAATATCTGTATAATTGTACACAACCCAAAACGATACGAGGAAAGGGTACCTCCCTTTTTTCTTTCGATGTCGAATTGACCGCCTTCGGGTTGCCCGATGTTCATAAATATGTTCCGAGATGTAAATCAAATTTCAATAAACCGATAACTTCTTATTTATTATAATTAATTCCTTCGGATAATTCCATGATAAAACGCTCAGCAGACGGTAATAAAATCAACTCTTGTTGCGGTGTGGTCAGGAAGATGTTAGAGTGGAAGCTGGGCGAAAATTTGATTCGTATTTGTAATAAATTCAATATCACAACAAAAGCGATTATCTCATCACTAACTACCAATGCAAAAAATCATAATAAACTAAAAAAATAAATAACTAATATTGTTTTATCTAAATTTTTAATGCAAAAATTTTAATACTACAACAAGGTATGACAAGTTGAAACTTAGCTAAATATTATTAGTTTTCATATAAAAACATTATACAAATATGTTACAATTAATATCATATTATAATATACTGAGTTCGATTATTTTTTATATTTAGCATATCTAGTTGGGGCGCAGGTAAATTGGATAAACTACAGGTATATTATCAGAAAAGATATTATCATAATAATTATGAATAAGGTAAAACAAAAAATAGTAAATGCAAAGATTTCATTCATATTTGTAAAGGGTTCAACTAAAAAAGTAAAATTATCAAAAAATAAAGAATTGTAAAAATTCAGTTAAATAGTAAATATTCATTTCAATTCAACTCAATATTTTCTTACATTTCAGTAATAAAATATTTATTTTAATACAAAAATTCAAAACAATATCAAGGTGCGGAAAATTTAAATTAAGCTAAATATTATTATTTAGCATGATATATAAAATATTATTATAAATATAAGTTTGATATTTGATTATATTTTACATATCCTATTCACGTACGATCACATAAAACTTGAATTTTATTTAGCTGTGCAAATGATTATGGTAAAATAAAATATAAGTGAATAAAAATATCTACTAAAATTTTACTTGTAATTCAATAACTAAAAAGCTCATAACTAAATTTTAAAATGTATTTATGTAGAGAGTTTTTTGTGTAAAAAATGCGTAATTTATAGCAATCTTCATATACTTATTTGAATTAGTATATTTAATTCAATTACTATAATTAAACCAAATTACATTGAATAAGAAGTTGTTTACCCTAGTCCCTGGATGCGAATAAATTCTAGAAGGTGACAAAATTTATAAATACATTAATATTACATTTTACAATGCAGGTAGTTTTAAAAAAATAACTTGTTGTGAAATTTATAATTTAATCAAGTACCATTATATAGTATGCTACTAGGCAAAGTTAAAATATATTCTATATTTTTCAATTTATGAGTGAAAAAGATTAAAAGAAAAGGTTGCCGAATATTCCATCTAACTTCATAATAACGTATAACCATTTAAATAAGTATTTAGGTTACATTTTTTTGTATATTTGTATTTATTTTAGGACTATTACTATAGCATTAAATTAATAGAGATGTAGATATGGTGATTATTTTTTCCAAGATAAATTTATTTATAAGTAAAATCTATATTAGTTAGTATTAAACATAAGTTTACGTATTTATATCTTAGGAAAGTCATACATGATTATATAAATTGTATAGAAATATGTATGTATAAATTAATATAAATGAAATAAATAAAATCTTTAAAAACAAAACAAAATAAAACCAATAGTGATTGGTAGTCAAATTAATAGGTATATTAATAGTCCTCAGTGACTAACCTAATATGAGTTGAAGAATTTGTGTGAAAGATGAGACCTAATTCTCGAATTATATGCCTAAGAGAATAATACTAAAATAAATAGAATAAAAAATCTAACAATGGAAAGAAAACTTAAAGTAATTATTATTAAAAAATAATAATAGACATTAAAAACTGTTGGTGCTAATTAAATTTTTTAAACGGCTAAACCTGCCTTTGGCAAAATCTGATCACCACTTCTTCCCATCATTACAAATCGATCATTCAAAACTGACATTTTTTAGCACTTTTTGCTCCATATATCCGAAGCCACTGGACCTGACTTTGCCAAAAACTAATCAGCACATCTTCCTATCAATAGGAATCGATTGCATATCGAATTTTTCAAATCGGTTCATCCATAGGCCCGAAATCGTATGCCAAAATGTTCAGAAACCTCTGAAACGTGAAGATATGCATCAATTTTCATTTTCAATTTTCGGCTCATTACTATAACTTACTCTAAGGGAAGTTAGCTATACAATATTATTATATCGTACGTACTCATTTAATCATGTCAGTCATGCATGTAACATTCCTCAAAATCTAGTTAGACATACATTTTAATTTAATTTAACAATATGTGAACAAAATTTACTAAATAATTTTCTCTACTTTAATTAATATCAAATTATTTTAGCACCATAATCATAATGTTTTTCTGGGTAATACATATCTAATTTAATATTCATTAAAATTATATCTAATTGTAATTCCATTTAATCACTTTTCACCCCAGTAATGTTTTTCATTAGTCCTGCACCCTGTAATATAAATAAGGACACGTGCCCAGCATATGGTTACTTAATAATCCACTATTAGGCAACAATAACGGTCATGCAGAGTTAACTAACTATTCCATGAGCTTTCACCTGTATACGGGCAAGAAGTTATATATATATATATATATATATATATATATATATATATATTTATATGTATCAATAATTTCATATCGCCATTAAGCAATACCAATATTTAATACATATGCGAGAACATCGTAAAATAATTTCTCCAACTGAAAACCTAAATCAAACTACAATACTATAACATTTATCATGCTTTATAATGTATTATGAGTAAACACTATATTTACTAGGCATTTACAAGACATAAAATCACTTAAATTTAGCTCTATGAACTAAACTGTATTTTTTTAGATATATTCGGTTATTAGGTATTCTTATTGATGCTTTTAAAAAAAATTCGAGAGTTTAAATAAAAAATCAGAATATTCACCTTTTTATTCAGATTATTATTTCCTAGATTAACTAATTTAAAAATTAAAATTTTATAAAAGTAGTTTATAACTAGTCGTAAGTGGTATTTTGACTTAAACACGTTTCAAATTGGTGCAAGTTTTTTTTTGCAAAAACGTAGTCAAATCATTTTTCTCCCACGAGCTTTTTTCCATTCTCATCAAACGATTCAGAATGATTTCAAACACCGAGAAACAAAGTTTCATTATATTTCATTAAATTTAAGTACAATTTTTATATGTCATTTTATGTGTAAATGTATGATTCTGAATTTTGTCTTAATAAAAATTGTAATATTTTCCATCAATTTTTTTTTTTCATCAATATTATTTTTATCCATAAATTATATTATTTTTATCTTCCCCTTTAGGGTAGTTATAATAATGAACCGAATATCGAGAATGAAATTTTTTGCATATCTTCACGTTTTGAAGGTTTCTGAACATTTTGGCATACCTCAGAAAAAATGGATGTGTGAGTGTGTGTTTTGTATGTCCGCATTTATTTCGTCCACGTTTACGGGCGCACGGATCAACCGACTTGAATGGTTAAAAAAACATTCGATTCCTATTGATAGGGAGATGTGCTGATTAGATTTTGGCTAAAACATTCAATTTCATTCAATGATTGGGAGGAGTGGTGTTTAGTTTTTGGCAAAAGCAGGTGCAACCGTTTCGGAGATACCGAACTAATTGTGCAAAAAATGGCAGTTAAAAAAATTGTTTTGTTTATCGAAATTAATTCAGATTTTAATTTTAATTCTGGCTAAAGTGTTAAAGCTCACTTATATACTTCAAATAAAAATTTTTAACTTTGTAATTCATATAAATTCTTATAAATATTAGACAATGTTACAGTATTTATTTATAATAATCTATTTGAAAACATTTAATATTCCTCGAACATTTCGTTATGGTGCGGGAAGTTGTGGCAATTTGCCTTAAGGCACGATGCCATGCAAAACTAGTTCATTAATAACTACAGCAGGAATTAAAATTCAAGAATTAAGATTAACCAATTTATCAAAAAATGTGTGTATTTATGGTCAACAAATTCAATTTGCACCTTAGTATACTAAAGCAATTTTATTATGCTTGTATTAACATAGCGCAATTAGTGTTTATTCGTTTGTTGATCAAAAATAAATGAAGATATATTAATACTTAAGTCTAAAATTCAAAAAATGTCTCGAGCTATATAGTACCGTTCATAAGAACTCATTTATTCTGAACTAATTTCAATACTTCCTCTTTTCTCTCATTTAAGACGTAGATGTATTTAAAATGCATCGTGCTTTAAACAATTCCATGTTACTGCAAATAATTCATGTCAGGATGTGTAAATCAGTACCTGTCATATTACTTAAGTAATCCTGAGTGTCCTATATATTTCGTACCATTGGCCACGACTTAGTCTACATGTTCATGATCATATATAAAATGTATAAAATATGAAAAATGTGTTTGAAAATCCATAGACATGACATCAAAATATTTATCAAATATTCATCATCATCAAAATAATATAATTAATTGAAGTGACATAACAATAATCAGAACTTCTACATTAATTTAGAAAAAGAAATTTTCGGTTGTTATATCTATTATATAAAAATAAGTCGGGTTTTCCTCCCTGACGATGTAACTCCAGAACGCACGAACCGTTCGAATTTTGCATTCGTTGGAAAGGTCTCGGGCTCTGTGAGGTTTATAGCAAAGAAAATTGAAGAAAGATTTCAACAGAAAAGCGGAAAACATACAGCGTCATCTCTGATACTTAGCATGCACTACAAACTAATATTTTTTGTTTGACTGCTACTCATTGTTCTCTGCTCAGTTAATTTTATGTGACAAACCGGCATTGTGTTCATTGTGAAATTGTGCAAAGAAAGTAAAAAGTTATTCGTTTCCTTACATTTCAACTGGAAACCATCAAATCAATCACGTGTATTGTGCAAATTTTTATTCAATTTTTACAGCAGGCTATTTTTTTCATCTTTTAATCACCAAACGAAATGTTACATAAAATGAAACAATTTGGTGTGTGTAAGATGTATGTCAAAATAACTGCTCATAGAAGACGTAGTACTGATCACTGTACAAAAAAATAACTGCTCATAGAAGACGTAGTACTGATCACTGTACAAAAAAAGACTAGACTATTTATTTTATTTTATACTTAATAGCTAAAGACGAGGTAAACACTTATTGTTAGAAGGATACAGTACGACAGTACATAAATATTTGTATTTACAAATATAATATTTTTAAATCTTGAATCAGAAATTATTGGTGTTCATGGTAACATTGCCTTTTACATCGTACATATAAGGCCTTATATCGAATAATAACATACTCGGGCAACGGCATCGCGCGCAATGGGCGGAAACGCCCTGCGCTGATATTTTTTGGGGAAACGTTTTGTATAAAATCATCGTTTATTTTTTCCTGTAAACATATTTGCTTTTCTCACAGTGTGCGAAAATATTGGTGATGGTGGAGAAGAAATGAAATCGATATGTAGAAACAAAAGGTGTTTAAGGCCAATGAGCCAAAAGTTATGTCGAACTCTATATTAGGTATTTTACATATCCCTAAAATTATTACGAATATGGAAATAGATTAGTCACATGTATGAAATTAGTAACAATTTACATTCTATTTACTATTACACAGGCCAACAAAGAAAATGGTGCAAACGCCAAATTACATTGGTTTTTTTTCTATGAGCTTTAGTTTTCAAGATGTGATATATATGATATTTCGGGAATGAAAATACGAAATAGTAATACAATTTAGAATGTTATTTTAATGAGATATGTCTACTCGTACATACAAAATTACAAGACCCATTCGGCCTTAGTTGGGACGTTAGTTGACACTGTGAAAAGTTCTTTTCCGTGACGACCTACAATGGACCTGGTTTCGGCAACTTCTTTCCAAGTTCAAAACTAGAGATGATACAAACAAATTGTGTGCAAATTTGAAATCAGCGCAAAAAATACTATAAGAATCAGCTCTAGCATTTGATGCACCAAACAAAAAAACAAAAATTGTAGGCCTGTGTTATTTTAAGTTGTAAGAATTACGTGGGCATCGTGAATTTGAGAAAAACAAATGGTTATGACATTTTGTAAAGTTTCATAATCAACTTAATCAATTAAAAAAATATCTTTTTATATATTTAATTTTTCCATATATAAATACGAACATATTCAGACCATTACAAAAGCGGTCTGGCAGATCATCCAACTCACTTGCCAGTGAACTTACTATTTTTATTAACATTAAAAAATGCCTATAGGGATATCCAGGGGGCAAATAGTACCAATGTCTTATTTTTAGTAACATTTTTATTTATAATAACAAGACGATGTCTACCTTATTTGAGAAATACAAATTTAAAGGGGCATTTTTCACTATATCACATTGTATATAACCTTGATCTGGTACTTTGTCAGAAATATTAATCAGAAGAGTTAGAATTACTATTAATTTAATTTATCTTTTGTGAAATTGCTTTCTATAATTTAAGTTACTTTTTTATTAACTATTTTTTACTGTCAACAACTTTGGCAGGGTAAAGGTTCAGTTGGTTCTTTTAAAACCATCTACGTGTAAGCTTTTATAGAATTTATATATATATATATATATATATATATAAAAACTATTGAATCTAACATAAAATTAATTATACATTTTATAAAACAATTAAATAATGACTACTTAAACATTTTATTGATATTTCAAAAACTAAACAACAGTGCTCACAACCAAAAAAACTAACAACGAAAGAAAATACTTTTGTTGTGGGTTTTTAAGCATGGTCGTTTATCTCTTAGTAGTAATAATGTCGTAAAATCAAGGTGATGGCTGGTTATACATCTTTATCTCTCTACTTTCAAATATTGTTGTTAGAAAATTCTTAACTTCACTTGTTTTTCAGATGTCGGTTGTGATTCTTTTTACCCGCATAGCTATGTGCCCTGCTGTACCCTATATATATATATATATATATATATATATACATATATATATATATATATATTTTTTTTTTTAATTTTCGATATTGTCCATTATCTCTCACCACCAAAAACGCACACTTAGCCGCCCAACCTGGTCAGTATGTAATTCCGGGCGATGAGTCGCAAGTACGTTAAAAGTTTTGATTGTCCACGTTTTATTTTTATCCGTCTGTTTATAAATCATATAATTATCAGTTTCGGATTGAATAATTAGAGTTCCGGGTCCAGTTACTCTCAAGTACAGACCGTGCACATATCAGTTCTTTATGAATGTGTCACTTCTTGTAAATGAATGAATTTGATTTGCCCTCGAGACTAAAGAGAAAATCTCAGGCAGGGAAAAATTTCAACTCGAAATATATATATATATATATATATATATATATATGCAATATATGGTAAATTCCTCTATACACCATATTTATTCTATACACTATAATTAATTGTCAGTTTGTATCATTTAGTAATAGTACATTGAACATGTGCCCCAGTTCTTAGGGACCACCATCAACGCTTTAAATGTAAAAAAAATTTTTTTTTTGAAAAGTCATATTGCAATAATGTGCCTTAAGGCATATTACTGGAAATTCCCGTACAGTAAAAAAATATTCAAAAAATATTAAATGTTATGAATATATTATAAGTGAAATTCTAAGTATATAAGTGAGCTTTATAATTTTATCTAGAAAAATAAAACCGGAATTGTTTTCGATATTAAAAAAAATGAAAAAAAAAATTACTGTGTTCACCAAAAACAATCATTTTGGCTATACAAACAAAAGGTTTTCTAAATAATTTAAATCGGAAGTTTTTTCTGTTTTAAAAACTGCCATTTTTTGCATATCTGGTTCCGTGTTTCCAAAACGGCTGAACTTGCATTTGCCAAAAACTAATCACCGCTTGTTCCGATCATGATAATTTGAATGTTTTTTGAATTATTCAAATCGGATGCTATTTTCTCTGAAAAACTCAATTTACATTTTCAGCACTCATTGCTTCATATCTCCGAAACGACTGAACCGACTTTTGCCGAAAACTAATCAGCATGTCTTCTAATCGATACAAATCGATTGTTTTTTTAATGTTTCAAATCGGTTGATCCATGCTACTGAAAACGTGGACAAAAATTGTGTCCGTACATACACACACACACACATACATACATCATATTTTTCAAAGGTATGCCAAAATGTTCAGAAACCTTCAAAACGTGAAGATATGCGAAAACTTTTAATTTTAATTTTTGGATTATTACAATAACTTACCCTACGGAATGTTAATAAATGCTCTTGCATGAGAATACTTTTACAATATATGAAAATTTGATTCTATGAGGTACTTCAAATAAAAAATGAGGTTAAAAAAAGTCAACTTAGACACATATACATACTATATACAATTAGGTTGGTCCTTAATATGGATATTTATGATTTTTTTTGCTCCCATGATGTGGGAAAATGAAAGAAAAATCTCTGAAAGTTTTAGCTCTTAATATGAACTTTAAGATAGTCCGAACTTCAACCTGAGTATCTTATAAATGAGTAAAATCTCATTAGTTTTTTACAATTTTTTAACTTAGCATGGTGCATAAAAATTTTGAAAATACATACAACATTGTATTCGCTTATTTTGATCTTAATTATAAAATTGGCAACAAAATTTTGATATATTTTATAAATAAGTATTTACTTAGAAAGTATAACCAAGAAACTTTGATTGGAGTGTGGCTAACTTAAAGTTAATATTAAGAGCTAAAACTTTCCGATAATTTTTTTTAATTTTAAGTTGGAAGCATTTCAAACAAGAGGCAAATGCAAAAATTCGAAAACGACCATATTAAGGGCTACGCTGATAATTATTAATAGTTAGTAATATTTTTGGCTTTTGGCATATATTTTGTTATCTCTTGCCATACGATCCTCCTGTATATTTCCCCTCCTTACAAAAAAAGCAAAACGCATATAAAAATACTACCATGTACCTAGTACAATTACATTAAATAATTTTAATAAATGAATCTAGTGTAATATTTAATCAAGTCAACTTGGGCCCATTATTCTGCGTCTTAAGTCCGAGACATTGTTAAATTGTCTTGCGTCTGCACAATTCTTCCGGGTTTGTGTCTCTTTAGAACAAACTTTCCGCGGCCTACCTACGACACATGTTCCTTTGAATATATAAAAACAAAGTGAAACAAACACAATAGCCGTGGCTAATTTATATAAAGTTTGTACATTGTTCGGAACATGAAAAATATATTGTGTACAAATGAGCATTCAGCACAGAATTATATCAACTGGGAAAAGAATTGATATAAATGTGTGGGGGGTTTAATTGAATTAAATAATTAATCACTTTAAACTTGCTGGAAGTCTGTTATTGAAGGTTTTAATAGACATGAAAGGCTTCTTATTGGTTTGTTTGGACATTTGTTCATTCATTACAACTGTCTACTTAGCTAAACGTATTACTCATTCAATTAATAATACAACAACATAATTATTATTTGCAATACATTAAAGTAATTGAAATTTGATATTATTCTTTCAATTATATAAAAACGTTCTATGCAAAAGGTTATACAAAATTTTTATATTATATATTTAGAATAAATAGATAACTAACCATCTCTATAATTCCATACTTCTTAAATCTTAAACGCATTATTTTAAAGTATTCATTTCATTTGTCTCACGAACTATTTATTTAACTAACTATCCTTATAAGTCGACGAAAATAATGTGATTTAGACATATAGATCTATATGTCTAAATCACATTATTTTAAAATATTTTTTTTTGTCTATGCACACTCTAAATTAGAATATAATTATTAATTTTTAATTTCATATTACAATGCGAGGATTTTATATTATATATGTATTTATATTATATATTTACAACTTTATACTGTCTATTAATTTTATATAAGAAACTAGCTGGTCCAGCAAATATTGTTAAGGTATAAAAAAATATGTCGAGAAAATTTTTATTATAAAAAATAACTAGCTGATTGTGAATGTAGAAGTGTGTGATAAAGATATAGCTAATATAAATTAAATTGTAGGTTTACCCACTGCTATGCATGCGTCATATAAATATTCCTAATATGGTCATTGCAAGTGCAATAAAAAAACATACATAGTGGAAGCTTCAATTTTAATATTTTAGAAAATTTCAAACAGAATTTATAGATTGAATTTCATACACTACAGATATTTTAAACTAAAGACTACTTATCAAGCCTTTTATGAAAATTTAATGAAATAATTTTGCAATACATTTAAACTAGTGGGGTGCATGGCATCGTGCCTTAAGACAAATTGCCGGAACTTCCCGTACCATAATAAAACATTTGAGGAGCAAAAATAATCAATAATTGTTCCGAATAATTTCAAATAGTTTAATATAAATACATACTGTAAGTGTGAACTTATAAGTGCTTATTAAATTGGGCCACGAGCGTATTATACGAACAACTTATTTATATGCTTATAAGAAATTTGTTAATTTAAAAAATTTTTTTTTTTGATTATTTAGATTTTTTTCTAAATTTTGACATATTTTTAGAAGTTTGAGGGTTTTTGAATTTTTTTAAAAATTGTTTGAATATTTGGAATTTTTTGAGAGTATTCTATTTTTTTGAAAATTTCGAAATGTTTTGAAATTATTGCATAAAATCGAGTTTTTTTTAATTTTCCATTTTTTTTAAATAATGAAAAATTTCGAATTTTTTTTTTGAAAATGGTTTTTCATTAAATTTTGAACTTATTGTTTCGAAAATGTTTAATGACAAATTTTTTTGTAAAAGCATTTTTTGCACATCCTGATAATTGCATACATCTGATAATTTTATGTGCATATGCCTACATACACCTACATCAATTATTTCTAAGGTATGCCAAAATATTCAGAAATCCTTGAAACGTAAATATATATACAAATTTTCATTTTCGATTACTATAACTTACTCTACGGGAAGTTAAAAATTAACTTATTAAACGTTATCATTTATTTATTTAAATGTTATTATTTCACATACATTTTACTACTAATAAGTATAAAAAATATAGTTTCAAATAATAGTAAAAGAAATGTTCTTATATAATTTGTTTTCTTTGCAAAATTTTGTAAGAAAACAATATGTCTAATACTATAATTTGAATCATTGTCGAAATTATTTTAAATATATTCTTTTAAATATACCTGTATTTATTTTAGCATTTCTAAGACATCATTACTCATTATTCTATTCTTCTAACAGGTATCTTTTCTCCGTCCTGGTTTTATAATTGTCTTTATTATTCAATGATACCTGTTTGTCGCCCCTCAAAGTGGAAATTCGTATCAGGAATTTCCGGGGATTTCTTCCCAAAGGTAATTCCGAAATATTCATACTATACCTTGTTTGAAATTTTGAATAATAAACTAGTTTGGATAAAACGGGTATTTAGCACAATACAAGTAGTAAAGCTTTAAAGGATAATAAGAATCGAAATCCTGTTTTGGAAAATACGCAATATGGGAATACCTTTCATATCAGGGTAATAGATTTGTATATTGTTTTTGAAATAGACAGGTGTCTAGATAGAATATTATTCAACTTGATATATAACAAATCATAGAAAAGGAAATGTAACAAATATTGTATTCATATTACTGAAAGGTATATATCAATTAGGACTTCTCAAATTCTAAGACTTTGCTATATAGTTTTAATAAAACATATCCCAAATATTCAGGATATTATAAAAAATGTTATAATACAATTAAATATCTACACTAATGTATTTCAATTTTTAATTTAAATGGTTGGATTGTTGATATTAATTGTAATTTCACAATTGAAAAATTACGCTTTAAAATTATTAATCTAACCTCAAATGGTTAAAAAAATAATAAAAAAATAAATAAATTGGTGTAGATATTTAATTGAAATATAACATATTTTATAATATCCTGAATATTTGATTCCGATAACATATGTTATATGTAAAAAATTTAAATAGTATAAGAATGCCTAGATTGACATTAATAGAAAATCATTCATATATGCTTCATAATATAATAATCAAATCAGCTAATAAAATATTCACCTATAATAAAAATTAATTTTTAGAAATTTCAAAGTTAATTTGGTATCATAAATAAATATTGATATGGTTAAATATTATTTACGTGTATTTATTAGTGAAAACTTAATACGCTAATTTTTAAATTATATTTATTTATAATTTACTAATATAACAATCTAATTAACTTCATGTAGGGCAATTTATAGTAATCGCAAAAAAATCGAAAATAATTTTTTTTATATATCTTTACGTTTCAAAACCTTCTGAACACTTTGGCATACCTTAGAAAAAATGGATGTATGTGTGTGTGTATGTGTGCGTGTATATGTGTGTGTATATGTGTGTGTATATGTGTGTGTGTGCGGATACAAATTTTCGTCGACGATTTCGGGAACACGGACGAAGCGATTTGAATAATTCAAAAAACATTCGTTTCGTATTGATAAGGAGACGTGCTGATTACTTTTTGGCGAAGGCAGGTCTAGCCGTTCCGAAGATATGGGGCAAAAAGTGCCAAAAACGGTAACTCAGTTTTTAAGAGAACGGATTTTTGTAAAAAATTTATAGTTTCTCAAAAATCTAATTTTTTCAGAGTATTTTTTTTCAAAAATGTTAATCTTTTAAAAAAAAAAAAATTTTGGTACAGGAAGTTCCAGCAATTTGCCTTAAGGCACGATGCCATGCGCTAGTTACCAAAAGATTTATAAAAAAATAATTATGTAAAAGTAATTGTTAATAAAGAAACTTTTATTTCAACATTTTTTATTTATTGTGAATTATATTTTATTATTTAATAATCACGCTGGTTTTTCAGTAACCATTTTATATTTTGCAAAAGTTCTTTATTCAAATCGTATATGAATATAAAATTATTACAATAATTTAAATAAATGTAGCTCTACTACTTTATCCATATTCTTCTGAGTAAAACAGCCGACCAGTTGTATTATTTTGCAAAATCTAGGTACCTTTCTGTAAATCACGGAATTTCCTCACAAACAGGTGTCATATAAACTTATAACAAATCTTTTGGTTTTTCTCAGTCCTGCCTGTGCAAACTTTGGAAGTTTGATCGACAAAATCCTCAAAAATTTCCTGAAATTTATACTTACACAGGTAGGTAATAAAAAGAGCGCAGACAGATATTAAAACTGCAAAGTTCCGAAGGATTTGAATTTTTGTTTTCGAAGAATTAAATAAAATTAAGTAATAATTTAAATATATATGTTTAAAAAAATTATAATAAAAAATGATACAAATGCTGCTTAAAATATTTGTAAATATTCAAAATATTATGTGATATCAAAATTTAATTATTTTAAACATTACATTAAAATAAAATCTTTTTCAATTTTTTTTTTAATTTGAAAGCTTGAGAAAAATATGTATTATTAAACACCTGATTCTTAAACGCGATATAATTATACGATTTAAAATAAGCTCGAGGCATATTTTCGTTTTAATTGCTCGTTCATTAATCATTTTGTTTATGCAAATACTTTATTAAGCTTTCACAAAATTATTCTTTAGAAATCATAATGAACTATATAGAAGTGTTATTTTGACAAGTTGCCAAAATATCAAATATATGACAAGGATCAAAAAAACTAAGGCATTTTAAATCACAATTTTTTAAAATCTCATTCATCTTATTGAAATTGTTAATAATTCAATAAATAGATAAGGATTAGAATCATTAAGTGTTGATTTCAATGTAGATGAGTTTTTCATGATTATTTGGATAGAGTTTCTAGGAAGATTTGGTGGTCAAATAAAATTAAACAATGCAAAGTAAAAGTACTTGATCATTGAGTGTTTTTACTTCTATGAGTAATATAAAAATTTATTTTAATTTAGCTGATTTTAATTAATTTTTCATGTTAAAATTGCAATTTTTTTTTATTTCCTTAAACTAGCAATCAGGCTATAATACAATAAAATCCTATGAGCTATTGTTACATGAAAATAGGGAAAAAACAGTTAGAATAGAAGTAAATTTAATTTAAAATCCACTGCATAAAAAGAAGTCTAGTGCTTCAAAAATAAGATTAAATATTTTTAATTTTGTACATATATTCATTTTACAAAAGTGACCTTTTCACGAACAGAATCCATACATCATATTTCACCTGCAAAGGTATTTGTCGGAACGTGGAGCTAATTAATGACATAATTGGCAATAATTACCTGAAACAGAGACGCCTCTATCTCGAAAAGTATTACAATATATTTTAGTCTTACCCATGACAAATTGCTCAAACATAAAGTTTTATCTGGTAATAAAAATCACTCATAATTTTTAAGTATTTTTATATTTTATTTTAAATTCGACTATATGAGCAAAGATTCTCGCAGATAATGAATCAAAAATACTTATTCATATATTTTATTTTATTAAATATTCACATTTCATATCCATTTTTCCAATGTAACTTATAAAACTAGCTGTCACTTTAGTTAGTTTTGTAAACTATTAAGTATTATAGAAATAATATTTGGAATATGGTATGTAAGTAAAAGATTATTTTTCAATAAAAAGTTATCTGCTGAAATGGTTAATTTAATAATTTTAATATTTTTATACTATCATTTTGTTTCATTCACAAATTTCTACATATGGAATAAATGTATAATCTCGAGTAACTAACTTATTGAAGTTTTCAAAAAATTATCAACTGAAATATCTTGCTCCTTATTATGTAAAGAATTTAAAATACTCTTAAACAATTCGCAATCAACAAAATTTATTTATTTAAGCTGAAATGGGCCCATTTATTTTTATTACTGGAACGAAATTTGATACAAAATTAAAATAAAAATGCATTGTTTTATGAAAATTTTAGCTCGATTTAGCTAACAAAAGATGAAAGTATACAGTTTGAGGTAAAATATAAATCACAAGTATGAATTTTGGAAATTAATAAATACTAGAATTGATCATGTATATTGCCAATGATTCAAAAAGTTTATTAATATGAATAATATTGAACCTAGACTTTTTACTAGATCTGATATTTATGTTTAAAAGCAATTGAAACTGATTAATAATTAGAATTAGAGAAATATTTAACTGTTGTAAAAATATATGTCTGCTCGCGTCCTAATGTCCTTTATTATGAAAGAAATTTTTCAGCAAATGAAATAAAATCATTCATCAACATTTGTTTTTTTTATTTTATTATATGTTAACATTTACTCAAAGTAGTTTCGAAATAATATGCTAAAAGTTAAACGTAAATCTTTTCACCACATAAATCTTATAATTAGTATCTGCCACCGATATATTAAATTAGCTCATACAATCCTTTCTATAATCCAGCAAATAAGTGACATTTGACTCTTTGTGGAAATTAAATATGAGAAATCGACGGCATTTCATAACACGGTATCTGTTTGGAAAATACCAAATGGATTATTATTGAAACATCATCTGTTGAAAACAGGTGTAGCGAATCTATAATCCGATTATAATAGGAACAAAATTTATTGGAAATTGGAAACAATGTTGTAATAAATAGAAACTAAGGGATTCAGTTTGTACCAGGTTCAGATTTTTTATCACGTATACAGTTTCTATTTAAAAAATTGTAAAAGATTTTGCCAATATTATAGCAATAAAATCCTTCTAGCGAAAAAAGTTAACCTATTATATAAAACTAAAATGTGGTGTATATGTATAAATTTGAGACATAGATTCAAGCAGCAAAAATATATAAAATTCGGTTATATTTGATAATTTGAAATTAAAATTACAGGCATTAATTATACTCTAAAATTAATTATAGTCTAAGTTGACTGGAACAAATTGATAATCTAATTAAAAATTGATAAAATTGTAAAAGCTCTGAAGGACTTCAAATAATTTGGCAAATTTTTAATTACAAGATTAGATAGACTTTGATAGAAATCATAAAATTTGGCAATTTCTGAACTAGAATATAAGCTAACCTGTACTTTTTTTGAAGATAGAGAAAAACTTCAACAAAATTTTATTTAAAAATTTTGAAATACCATGATTGAAAATAGAATGAATTGATTTTTTCTTAAATAAAAAAGTCCATTAACTGTTTAGGTTGTATTTAAAACCAATTAATCGATTAAACTATACACTATTTATAGAGTTCTACCGAGCTTTTGCAATTCACAGAGCTTTCATTTTAACTAGGTATTTTTAAATATTCTAAAATCAACTTTTAGTATATCAAATATCCTTTTTCAGATGTTTTTGTAAATGGGAATTTTTAACTTCCCGTAGGGTTAGTTATAGTAATCGCAAAAAAATCGAAAATATTTTTTTTTTGCATATCTTCACGTTTCAGAAGTTTCTGAACATTTTGGCATACCTTAGAAAAAATTGATGTATGTGTGTGTATAAAGGTGTGTGAATGTATAAATATGTGTATGTATAAATGTGCGTATGTATGTGTGTGTGTCTGCGGATACAAATTTTCTTCGACGATTTCGAGAACGTGTTGATAAGTTTTTGGTAAAGGCAGTTCGAGCCGTTTCGAAGATATGAGGCAAAAGGTGCCAAAAATGATAATTGATTTTTTGAGAGAATGGAGATTTCGATTTGTGTTATTCAAAAAACATTTTATTTCTATTGACGAAATGAAGAACTGATGGAATTTTCGGGAAGGCAGGTTTAGTGGTTTTGGAGGCGCAATAAAAAAGTGAGAAAAAATGCCATTTGACGGACAAAAATGATAATTAGACATATCAACGTCAAATTATCACATATTTATAGATATTTTAATAATAAGTACAAATGATGTGTACATTTATATGGGTTCCGTACCAATCAGCAATGCAGTGCAAGTGCTTAAAATAAATGTTCAAAATTTTCAAAAAAATCAAAATATAAAAGAACAAAATTTTCAAAAAGTCAATTTTTTTCAAAAATTTCACAATTTCTCAAATATCTAATTTTTTCTAAGTTTTGCAAAGTTTTTTTTAATAATTTAGTTTCCGGTACGGGAAGTTCCAGCAATTTGCCTTAAGGCACAATGCCATGCACCACTAGTTTATATAACAATTGATTGTTACTACACATGTTTTCTTGCAACACATGTGTCTATTCCGAAAAACGTGAAATATTTCGATTCAAACACCATCGCCGGTACATGAGTTAATTGCACGAACTTTCGCACGACCGTAACACAAAACATGTTTAAATTACGCCCACGTAATTTTTACGAAATTTTTAAATATCGGCTCCATATGACAGCCACATGTCCACGAAATAACGAAAAGACGAAATACTTTTTCTTGGTTCATTCTCACGAAAGTAATAATAAAAATTATTTTCATCTGTTTATTAGGTGCAAACTTTTGTCGAGATTTTATTACAGACACGTTTCGATGGGCATTTTGGAACATCGGATGACCACATGTTATCAGATGGAAATTCAAGCAAAAATAATACTTTCCATAAGGTATTACCTAGGCTGGAATTTAGACATATGGCTTACACTTGTTTGAAAATCTCTTTCGTGAATAATTCTGGGTTGTTTTGTAAATTGTAAACTGTGTGTATAAAATAGATTTTTAATTTTTTCAAACTATTAAAGGTCACGTACAAAAGATTTTTGGAAAATTAGTCCATATGCGATAGAGTTTGATAAACCTTTGTATCCGTGAGATAACATTCTATTTTTACACATATTTAGTAAATTGCTCGCTGAACTCGTTCACTAAAGGTTCTGAACAATTAAGAAAATAATAAATTTAGATGTAAAATAATAGTTGTCGAAAAAAAATATAAGTAGGAATGTTTTTTTTTAATCAAATTTAAATATGGTAAATTAATTATAAATAATCAATGAATTTGAAAATATGATTCTTAAAAAATCATGCATAATGAATGAAATATAAATATATGATTTAGGACTATAAATAATAATATAATATAATATATAAATAATATAATATAATATATAAATATAACAAATGGTTCATGTTAAAAGTGGTATTAATATTAAAATGTAAGTCTCTGTGATTTGCAAAAGCTCGGTAGAACTCTATAAATATTGTATAATTAAATCGATTAATTTGAAAATTACATAACCAAAACAGGAAATAGTCTCTCTATATTTAGGAAAAAATAAGTATATTCTATTTTCAACATTTTAAAATATTGAAATAAAATTTTGTTGAAATTTTTAAAGACAGCTTTTTAACATTAAAATATACCTTATTATTTTGGCTAAAAAATAAAGAATTATGCAAAAAAAATACAATAAAAGACAAAAAAACAAAGAAATAAAACATATAAAAACAAAAAAATATAGAATAGACTATGTATTTTATATTTGTTGGGAGTAACGAAGTTATAAAATAAAATTAAAGTCAATTAGAAGAAATATAAATATATGCTTATACAAATACACTGGAGCTTCTGAGAATCTAGAACAATTTCTAGAAAACTAGAAAACTACATTTCTAAGTCGAATTACTATTTTATATACTTTAATATTATATATTAAATTTGGTGTTTTGTCTTCAATTTAGAGAAAGTTACGATTCGATTTTTATTACTCCAGAACATGTCAAATGATTGAAAAAAGTGTATTAAAAAATGGCCGAAATTGAAAATTTTAATTTGAAGTAAATTTCGAAAATCCACAAAATGGAAATAATATTTTATATTCAAAATTACCATTATAATATAAAACTAGTGATTTAAACATCAGATTTTTTTTAAATTTCGAATATTTTAAAAAATTCTGAACTTTTTTTAAAGCAATCGCGCTGCGTAGCTGTTTTGGAGTCGAAATATTGAAGGTCTAATGTGTAAACATTGGTACGGAACCCATGTAAATGTATACAAAATTTGAACTTATTAGTATAATCTCTATAAATTATCTGATAATTTAAAGTGCATATGTCATGTTTGACCGCCAAAGGGCATTGTTTTTTACATTTTTATTTGATCTCCGGAAACCCTAGACCTGCCTTCTCAAAAATTTCACAAGTTGTTCATTTCGTCAATACAAGTAAAATATTTTTGAATTATTCAAAACAGATGCTCCGTATTAAAAACTGAAAATCCATTTTTGGAACCTTTTGCCCCGTATCTTCAAAACTGCTAGACATGCCTTTGCCAAAAACTAATCAGCACATCTCCTTATCAATAGAAACCGAATATTTTTTGAATCGTTTAAATCGGTTGGTCCATGTTTTCGAAAACGTCGACAAAAAATTGTATCCGCTATTTTTTCGAAGGTATGCCAAAATGTTCAGAAACTTTTGAAACGTAAAGATATATAAACATTTTCATTTTCGATTTTTGCGATTACTAAAACTTACCACAAGAATCCCTCCTTTTATAATTTAATGAAATATACCTGATATAATCTGTAAGCTATAAGACGACTGTGAAAAAGGAATACATACTTTAGTGACATCTAAAGCGTAAATGATTCTATTCTAGCGAGCAATAAAATAATTACAGAATTTATAATTATCTTATTAATCCATATTATGTATAATAATCTTATGACTTTTTACAATAACTTTATAATACTTGTATATGGTAGTGAAGTGCGAATTTCGAATTGCGAATGCGTTAACACAATTATATTGCGTTCGGCAGCTCCCAAAACCTGCCGGAGCTTAATTGAATGGGATCGTGTTACGATGCAAAAATACGATTAAGAATAACAAAACGTTTGTGTCCATTGCATAATATTCTCTACAGTGGCTCTTCAATATAACATATATATTTATATAAAATTTTAAAAAATATAGAGACATTATACTGAGCCATCACTGTGCCACTTCAGTCAGTAAATATGTTTTCAATATTGGTGCAAATAGACATGTATGTTTTTTATATTTTTTTTACAATATATATACTATAATTAACTTCCTGTAGGGTAAGTTAATTGTAATCGTCCAAAAATCAAAAATTAAAATTTTTGCAAGCCATTACGTTTCAGAGGTTTTTGAACATTTTTGCATACTTTAGAAAAAATGGATAATGGATGTATGTATGTGCGTGAGTTTGTGTGTGTGTGCGTATGTATGGCTACAATGTTTCGTCCACATTTTCGGGAGCACGGATCAACCAATTAGAAATATTCAAAAATCATTCGATTCTAGCAAAGTCTACAGAAAATGGAAATTGAGTTTTTGAGAGAATCATAGCATTCGATTTAAATGATTAAAAAAACATTCAATTCGTAATGATGGGGAAAAGCGGTAGTTAGTTTTTTGGCAAAGGCAGGTACAGCCGTTTCGGAGATACGGAGCTAAATGTGAAAAAATGGCAGTTTTTTAGAGAACTGCGCACCTGATTCCAATGATTTGAAAAATTTTTTGCTTGTATTGACGAAACGATTGCATTTGGGGATTTTTGTATTATTTTTTTTTAATTCTACAATGTTCTTCATTTAAAATCTTAAAACTCTTATATTTTGTCTATAAAATAAGAATAATTAAAGTTACACTATTTCTAATAATGTATTTTAAAACATCTAATATTTCTCGATTATTTCATGAGTTCCAGCAATTTCCAACACGATGACATACACCACTGGTTTCATTTTATAATTAGTATTGATACATAATAATATAATTTTATATATTAGGATGAAAAAGTAAGCCATATAATAAGAAAAAATCTTAATAATTTATACATAATATAATAATAAGAATAGAACTGGTAACGATCTATCTTCAATATATATTAAGTAAATAAAATCATAACTGAAAAAATACGAAAAAAGCAAACATTTTATTTAAAATTTTCAAAATAACATTATTCAAAATAGATTATATTATATTTTTTGAATAATAAAAGACCAACATTTCAGGTCGTTTGTTTAAAACCAATAAATTGATTAAAATATACTAATATTTATAGAGTTTTACCAACCTTTTACAAATCACAGAAGCTTTTAATATAAACTATCGATTTTCATAACATTGTATAATCAACGACAAAAACCTGAAATAATATCTATTATTATTGATTACGGCTTGCTTATGAATAAATAAATAAATAAATAAATAATCTTTCTGTATACCAGATAGCGTTTTACAGATATCTTTGTAAATTTGAATTTTCATATATTAAACGAAAGCTACGTAGATTTCTGCAAATTTTTACCAAATATATAGAAAATTTAGCTCAATCACAACTTAAAAAAATACGAAAAAAATAAAGTTAACAAAGCAATCATCAAGAAAAGTTTTTTTAAAAGCAATAATCTAAAAAAAATGTTTTCCTAAATCGTATGTTAATGAGTCTTCACCAATATTTGTTCAAATCGATATCCAAACATTTTTTGAATAAACTTGGGAAAAAGTTACATTTAATATATAAGGATTTTACTACGTAAAATTACTAAGAAATATGTAAAAAATACAGAATCAACAGTTTCAATTAACAGTTTCAAAAATTTAAAAAAAATTCAAGCATATGTTAATCAAGTTCAAAGTTTGAGGACCAGCAATAAAAATCATTTCGTTCGCATTTTGCGTTGTCGCAGTCTTCGTTATAATATTGCATTACGTATTGTATTATATTCTGAATACGGCATAAGGCAAAACAATCCGTTGGAACAGCACAGATAATACAAGATAAACAATATATCAATCATTGAGCGAAATCTCCTTCGTCAGCATTGACATTTCGCGCGCCGAGCGCGAACGGCGGAGTGCGGACTGCAGGTCGAGCCGGTGCATTGCGTCTTGGACGCTTGGGAACCTGACGCGGCGGGGTGATCGATCGCCTTCGAGCGCCGAGAGATAGATTTATGGATTTAATGTTTAATATTTTACAGGAGGTGACACCAATCAAATATTTAGATTACCGTTAAGGATACAGATGTTGAGAGATGAAATGTATGATTAATTTTTTGGAGGGCATAATAGTAAATAAAATTGAAATAAAGATGATTAAGTAAAGATATTAGTGGCGGCACACTCCGAAACAGCTTGACAAATCTTTTTGAAATTTTATAATCACATTCTGTACAACTGAGAATCGTACAACATCTATTTTTCATGCAGTTAAGATCTTTTTTTTTTATTTTTTAGACTAGTTTTTTTTATTTTATTTTTTATATTTCGTAATTAAACAACACATACAGCCCTACATTTTCACCTTTCTAATACAAAACGTTATTTCGTAATAGTCATTTTTAGTAATCGAATAATTTTAGTAAACGAATAGTTTTTCATTTAATTTTGATTATAATTTTTTTAAACTTACGCAAGGACTTAAATTTAACTTGAATAAAAATTATTTGTAATTAAGGATTGTCCACTTAACATTTTTTTTAATTTTTGGGGGCTACTTCCTTTATTTTGATTCTACAGTGAATCAAATAAACATCAATGACAGTTGTTTATTTAAGATAGATTATTATTTTCTTAAACTGATGGAAAGGATAAAATTTAACTTCGAAAAAAAAAATTATTAAGAGTTGTCAGCCCCTAACACTTTTTTAACTTCCCCTAAGGTAATTATTGTAATCGTCCAAAAATCTAAATTGAATATTTTTGCATACCTTCACGTTTCGAAGGTTTCTGAACATTTTGGCATACCTTATAATGAGAAAAAAATGGATGTGTGGGTGTGTGTGTGTGTGTGGATACAACTATTTGTTGACGTTTTCGGGGGCACGGATCAACCGATTTAAATGGTTCTATTGATAGGGAGATGTGCTGATTAGTTTTTGGCAAAAGTGAGTCCAACCGATTTGGTTGGAGCAAAGAGTGCAGAAAATAAAAATTAAGCTTTTGAGAGAACAGAGCTTCCGATTTGGATGATCCAAAAACATTCAATTTGTAATGATGGGGAGAAGTTGTGATTAGTTTTTGGCCAAAGCAGGTTCAACCGTTTCGCAGAAACGGAGCTAAATGTGCAAAAAATGGCAGTTTTTGATTCAAATAACTTTTTGATTGTGATGTCGAAACGATTGTTTTTGGGAAAAGATTTTTTCATTTTTTTCTTGTTCCAAGAATTATTGTTTTAATTTCCAATTTTTTTTTAAATATCGAAAATAATTCAGATTTTTTTAAATTTTAATGGAACTTTCCGTAATTTGAGTACGGGAAGTTCCAGCAGTTTTTCTCAAGGCACGATGCCATACACCACTAATTAAATTTTGGAATCAGTTTTATTTTTTAAATGTAAAATTGAAAATAAACATTAAAATCCAAAAATACAATCTTTTTAAACTGGATACTTTCCACAGAGCTTTGGAAATCTCACTAGATTCGCTACAAAATAATACACAAATTAATGGAATAATAAAATAATTAATAGCGCTGTAATAATATATGAAAACCTTAACTCTCTAAATATGGCGATTGACTATCAATATGCCAAATAAACATTTATATGTAGCATGCTTTGTAATGGGTAAACCATGTATAGAATTTGCTGACTCTTACTTATATACTACATACTCCCATATTCACAATCAGTTGGTTATACTTAATACAAAAATTATCTAAAAATTATAAAAGAAAATCTTAAAATATTTTTTATGGCTGAACGATGTTTGCCGCGACAGCTAGTATATATATATATATATATATATATATATATATATATATACACATATATATATATATATACCTATATATGTTAAAATGTTGGCAGCCAATAACTCAAAAACACAATAAATTTGGAAATATTCATTACATTATTTAAATGTGTGTTAAAATTAAAGAGTAGTAAGTTACTATTCAATATTATTATTAAAAGTAAAATAATAAAAATTTGTTTATTGCAATAAAAGTATAAACTAAACTTCATAGTATGATCAAAGTATGGTACAAAAATATTCATAATATCTTGAGACAAATTTAACTTTAAGCTGACAGATTTACCGCATATATTACACACCAAAAACAAAACTTGCATATTTTTTCCTTCACCAAAACCGATCACACCCTCATATACTTCATTCATTGAAACAAATTGATGTAAATATATGTTCATTATAATTTAGATATTCATTTTTCACCCTCGTCCAGGTAAATCAATAAAAGCACACGTCGGCAATAGTAAATGTCCACACACACCCTGCTCATATAGATGCACGCGACTAGTTTGAACTTCACTTACTGTAATTAATTTTATTTTTATATTAATCTACCCTCATGGCACAGGCATTAGATTAAATAATATTCGGGGATGTTTAATCAAGGAATGTGTAATTTGAACGCTTTATTTTATTTTAGTATGATGTTCAAATATAATTATCTTTTTACGTTTTAACATAAATCATTCCTACTACTCGATAGAAAAATGTAGAAAAATATTCAAAATTATATATAGAATTATGTAGAGTACAGCGGGGCTTAAAAGTCTGCGGGCAAAAAGATTCATCACCGATATCTCATGAACAGGTAAAGTAAAAACTTTTTTATTAAAATATTTGAAAGTAGAGGGAAAAAAGAAGTATAATCAGCCACCTTGATTCTTACGACGTCGCTATCGGGATATAAACGTAAAAGTTTGAAATTCTATAAAAAAAGTTTTTTTTTGTTGTTAGTTTTTTTGGTTGTAAGCACTGTTGCGTAAAGTTTAAAAGCTTACATCTGAATGGGCTAAAAAGGACCAACAGAATTTTTACCCAGGCAAAATTGTTAACAATGAAAAATATCAAACAAAAAATAAATTAAGATAAAAAAGCTATTTTACATGAGATAAGTTAAATAAATAATGATTTCAACTCTGCTGATGATTATGCCGAAATACCAGATTAAGGTTATATACAGTGATATGTTAAATAAATAGTTATTTTAATTTTGTTGATGATTATTCATGACGAAATACCAGATCAAAGTTATATACAGTAGTATCTCTGTGAAAAATGTACCCATGAAATTTATATTGTATTTTGCATATAAATCAACCGATTTGAATGATTCAAAAAACATTCGATTCCTACTGGGGAGACGTGCTGATTATTTCTTGACGAAAACATGTTCAGCGGTTTCGAAGACATAGGGCAATAAGTGCCAAAAACGGTAATTCAGTTTTTGAGGTAACGGAGTGCCCGATTTGAATGATTCAAAAAACATTTACTTATATTGACAAAATAAAAAATTGATAATTTTTTTTAGGAAGGCAGGTCCAGCGGTTCCGGAGATACTGATAAAAATGTAAAAAAAATGATATTTGGCGGTCTAAAATGATTATTAGACATATTCACATCAGACTATCAGACATTTTGTAGAGATTTTAAATATAACTGATTTTGTTACATTTTTTGGGGTTTCGTACCAAAATTTTTGATTTTTTAAGTTGACTTATACGGTTCAAACAAATTTAAAAATTTCAGAATTGTTTTTTTCAAAATTTTTAATAATATGCAAAGTTACTTTTAATATTAATTTTAAACTTTCAATTCAGTTTAAAAATTTACAAATTTCATATGCGTTATTGTAATCGCAAGAATTATATCCTCAGATGGATTCATTCAGAGTGTCTTCTGTAACATTTTCGAGTAATTTGAGCGATAAGATAGTCACTGTATATTATAGAAGGAATAAATATGCATATAGCAATTATAATTTTCTATTTAAAAATATTTAAAATAATTGTTAATAATCATTGATCAATATTTATTAATTATTATTTTTTTTGCTCGAATATTTAATTCTGGTACAGAAAGTTCCAGCAATTTCCTTAAGGCACGATGCCATGCACCACTAGTTTGTGATATAGCTCGTTTGGTTTTTACAATATAATTGTTTAAAGACAAATTAGACCTTTGTGCCCCACCCTACCCTGTATAACTCAATAGTAATATGTTAATATCATGTTATTGTCCAAATAACTTTAATTGTATTAAAATGTTGAAAATTTCATATATTGTGGAACTGAAATATTCAAATGAAAAAAATTAAATATCATCCTTTTAAACTATTGATAATATTCTGCTGAACTACCTGATAAATTGCATATGTACATATTAGGTAATGAGGGATTTATTATCAACAATAAACTCTGTACAAAAAACGATAAAGTATTCGGCGTAGCAGCATTATTAGATAAGTAATAGCAACAAAAACGGAATTGCATTTCCAATTGATGGTGTACTACAATACCAATAGAACCTGATGGTGTACTATTGCCCAATATTTGAATGAAACATCTTCGGCCATAAATCAAATTGTTCGTCCAGCAAATGATGGACAGTTCGTACGCAACACATGACGGAAACGTGCCGGATACAATATATTCATATACACCTTCGCAAAACGCTTATTAGTTGGAGAATTGATGGTGGAACTTGATATAAAAGAGCCACAATTATGTTTAGCAGTATAATAAAAGATTTTTGACTTCTAGTATTAGTATTGCATTATATTAGCTAAATCGTTGACAAAAATTTTCGCACTTTTTGAAGTAAAACTTTTTTAGGTACAATTATGGTGTAAATCCGTACAAACGCAATGGAAGTCCGTTACGCCCGAACTGTTCGTCATTTGCTCTCGATGAGACTATTTCGATACGGGTCGATTGTGATTAGCTGTCGTGTATATGAATAATGATCTGTCGTTGTATGCGTACCGGCATCAACGTTGTATGCGTACTGATATCAAGAAGGAAATCGGCATAGATAAATAAACATTTTAAAGTTACATAGTAGTGCATATCTTGATTTAATGAAAAATGCCTGAATCAGAAGAATATTTTATCCTGTAAATTGAAAATGATAAAGCAAATTAAATATTTGGGTCGAGTATTAAACGTAAGTTTATTGATTAGAAATTATTTCTATATTATTCGTAGTTTCTGTAAATCATTGAAGTTATTAAAATGAAAAATATTTTTTGGGCAAGACAGATATTACAGCTGTTCAAAGGATGAAATTATATCGCCTGTGAAAAAGTAAGAAAAATACAAGCAGTCAATGAATGTATGTTAATTTTAATTACATGAAGTTCTTCAAGCACAATTACATGACGAGTGAAGTTGCAAAAACAATACTTATTTGGGCGTTGTTAAACACAATCCACTGTGTGAACGAATATCATAGAATTTATTAATCAGCAATTACTCCATTTCTCTGATGAATGTTTATTTCTAAATGCTAATTGCAATGACAAACCGATCATGTCATATTTGAAGTATGACTTTAATTACATTATTGTTTTTATATATACATATTTTTAATGTTATTATAAATATATAATTTATAATTTATCATTGACACTAATAAATGTGTCCATCACGAGTGCTACCATATTACTAATAAACATTATTCAAAATTGTTACATGATGTATTTATTTTTACTTAACCTAAATTCGCTACTTTGTACAGTAGCAAATAAGTTTTACTTCAATTGTGTGTGAACCTTACGCGCACTCTTTTTTTGCTACTGAAGAAATATCTCGCAAAACTACTCAACTCGATTCCTTGAAGAGTTTTATCGAATGGTTTTTTAACTGGTAAAATTGGTTCAGCCTTTTCTGAAAAGTCGTCACTTTTTGCCTAATATACATAGACACAATCATATTTTATACAATTTCCAAATTTTCAAATGACTTGAAACGTTTGTCATTCATTTTATTAATACTTGATTGAAAGACTTTCAATAAAACATAAAGTGGGTAACTTTAAGAAATTTAATTTCATTTAACAATAAGCATCAACAAAAATCGAAGAATTAATTTTTAATTTAAAAATTTGCTTTATTTGACTTAGATACAAGCATTGATTTTTACATGAAGATACAAATTTCATACACCTATTCTGGGAATTATATATACAATATATAATAATTATTATACTATCATAATGTAATATTGTTTGCATATATATATTTGCTTCAATTAACTTATATAAGTATGAAAAGAGCTATTAAAAACATACTAATTAAAAACATACTGAAAAATTGAAGAAAAATAATATCACTCATATATTTTATTCATAATTTCAATGATATCTTTAGCATTTTTGACCGCACCTATTTGTTGCAACCAAATTAATAAAATAACATACTTATATGGAAAACAAAAAACAGTCAGAAATATTAAGATTATACTTGACCTTAATTATATTAACAACGTTAGAAACTAACTTTCGAATTGTAAGGTGCATTTATTTGTGGTTACTACCAATTAACATTTTTTTAAAAATTAATTACATATTTATGATAATAATATTATATATATATTTATATATATATATATATATATATATATATACAATAGTCAAAACAAAAAACAATAAGTAATTAAACTATGTATTAAGTATGTTTCGACTTTATATGGGTGTTATCATTTATAAACTTTATTATAATTAAATTATATAATTTAATATAATTATTATTATTAGCATATTAACAAGTTCAATCTATCATTGTTTCAAATAAGAAACAAAACTTTGAATAAAATTAAATATAAAAAAATAAATTCTAGGATTCAATTCTGTGATTGACCATTCCCTTTCTGATGATTATAATGGATATATATTTAATAAACATGCGAATATATATTGCAGCGATTCCCTTATCATTAGGGCAATCTTATTTAAAGTATTAGGGCCTAATGCTTTGAATATTATTTTCACGTGATATCATACTTGGAATCCATAATTTCATGTATGAATCTGTAGTCTGCTTTATATGGTCTCGCTTTATAAGTGGCTAGAACCTTTGTATAAACCTGATCGGGCATTGCTGCATCAATAAATATTCGCCCTATTACAAAAATTATAATAATAATAATTAATTTAATAAAGAGATAGAACTACTGCTTGATTGCCATCTATATAATCGACTGTTATTAAGTAAATTAGTAAAACAACTTATACGACTCTTGTGTTCTGATTGCTATATAAAAACTAATTGTGTATCGCATCGTGCCTTAAGTCAAATTGCTGGAATTTCCCGTACGGTAACAAAATGCTCGAGAATTTTAAATGTTCTCAAATAGATTATTATAAATATTATAACATTGTCTAATATTTATAAAAATTATGTAAACTGAATTGCAAAGTTGAAATCATTTGTTTAATGCATATTAGAACTTTAGTCAGAATTTAAATTAAAATCTGAATTATTTTTCATATACCAAATATATATATATATATATATATATATATATATATATTTGAAAAAATTGAAACATTTTTTTTCCAAAACAATTATTTTGCTAAAACAAACAAAAAGTTTTTTTCATTCAAACCGCACGCCTAATTCTCTCAAAAAGTGCAATTTTTTGCACATTTAGCTCTGTACCTTCGAAAAGGCTAGACCTGCCTTTGCCAATAACTTATCACCTCTTCTACCAATAATTAGAATTTGAATGTTTTTAGATCGTTCAAACCAGATACTCCGTTCTCTCAAAAACTCTATTTGTATTTTCAGCACTCTTTGCTCTGTAACGGCTGGACCTGCTTTTGCTAAAACTAATTAGCACATTTCCCTATCAATAGGAATCGAATGTTTTTTGAACCATTCAAATCAGTCGATCTGTGCGCCCGAAAACGTGGACGAAAAAATGCGGACATACAAAACACACACACTCACATCCATTTTTTCTGTAGTATGCCAAAATGTTCAGAAACCTTCAAAATGTAAAAATATGCAAAAAATTTCATTTTCGATTTTCGGCTCATTACTGTAACTACCTTACGGGAAGTTAAAAGCTATGGCATTGCACCGAAGAAAGATTGAAAAATTATTATTAATAATTAATAATTAAATTATTAATTATCCATTTTTTACAATTTGACCTAGTCACTTTAAGACATTTTGATAGTTTTCAGTACAATTTTGTATGAAAAGCGCTACATAGCCTCTACGTAACATTAGTCTATTTTGCAGAGTCGGCCCCAATTTTTTATATCAAACTGGCCAAGATCAGTATTGAAGTTACAACCAGGAGTTGCAATAAAAATTATATAAATTCATTCAATTCAACCGAAGAAGGTGCAATATGAAAAAAACCTAACGAACTTATTTAGAAACTGCACTGCTGGTTTTGGAGCATCTAGCAGTAACTTTACTCTTGTTAAAATATTTTCCACAAAAATTTATCAAAATGAGTTCATTTATTCATTACCTAAATGCCGTTAATGATCACGGTCTTCAATGCCTGGTCAACCTATAATGTTTAACACTAATTGGTAAGTAAAAGCGAGAAATGCGGCGGTTCAAAAATCATTAGGACATTCCTTAAATGAGTTTCATTATCGAGTGCACGTAATAATGATTTAAATGCCGTTATGTTATGTTATATTATCCTTATTCCTTTTTGCTTGTGGAAAGTTCTTTATGGTCAACAGCATATCGCTTCAGCAGACGATGTTCAACACTTTTTAAGCGCGACTCTTGGAAATAAAACGTACAAAAACTAATGAACGAAAGAACCAAAGCGCATTTCTGGGACCATTATTAAAATTCAGGAGCAGATCTTGCCAATGATTATAGTAATTTGTAAAAAAAAA
>NW_020537758.1:48613932-48641189 GCF_003426905.1 Ctenocephalides felis
ATGTGTAAATCAGTACCTGTCATATTACTTAAGTAATCCTGAGTGTCCTATATATTTCGTACCATGGTGGCCACGACTTAGTCTACATGTTCATGATCATATATAAAATGTATAAAATATGAAAATGTGTTTGAAAATCCATAGACATGACATCAAAATATTTATCAAATATTCATCATCATCAAAATAATATAATTAATTGAAGTGACATAACAATAATCAGAACTTCTACATTAATTTAGAAAAAGAAATTTTCGGTTGTTATATCTATTATATAAAATAAGTCGGGTTTTCCTCCCTGACGATGTAACTCCAGAACGCACGAACCGTTCCGAATTTTGCATTCGTTGGAAAGGTCTCGGGCTCTGTGAGGTTTATAGCAAAGAAAATTGAAGAAAGATTTCAACAGAAAAGCGGAAAACATACAGCGTCATCTCTGATACTTAGCATGCACTACAAACTAATATTTTTTGTTTGACTGCTACTCATTGTTCTCTGCTCTTCAGTTAATTTTATGTGACAACCGGCATTGTGTTCATTGTGAAATTGTGCAAAGAAAGTAAAAAGTTATTCGTTTTCCTTACATTTCAACTGGAAACCATCAAATCAATCACGTGTATTGTGCAAATTTTTATTCAATTTTTACAGCAGGCTATTTTTTTCATCTTTTAATCACCAAACGAAATGTTACATAAAATGAAACAATCTGGTGTGTGTAAGATGTATGTCAAAATAACTGCTCATAGAAGACGTAGTACTGATCACTGTACAAAAAAATAACTGCTCATAGAAGACGTAGTACTGATCACTGTACAAAAAAAGACTAGACTATTTATTTTATTTTATACTTATAGCTAAAGACGAGGTAAACACTTATTGTTAGAAGGATACAGTACGACAGTACATAATATTTGTATTTACAATATAATATTTTTTAAATCTTGAATCAGAAATTATTGGTGTTCATGGTAACATTGCCTTTTACATCGTACATATAAGGCCTTATATCGAATAATAACATACTCGGGCAACGGCATCGCGCGCAATGGGCGGAAACGCCCTGCGCTGATATTTTTTGGGGAAACGTTTTGTATAAAATCATCGTTTATTTTTTTCCTGTAAACATATTTGCTTTTCTCACAGTGTGCGAAAATATTGGTGATGGTGGAGAAGAAATGAAATCGATATGTAGAAACAAAAGGTGTTTAAGGCCAATGAGCCAAAAGTTATGTCGAACTCTATATTAGGTATTTTACATATCCCTAAAATATTACGAATATGGAAATAGATTAGTCACATGTATGAAATTAGTAACAATTTACATTCTATTTACTATTACACAGGCCAACAAAGAAAATGGTGCAAACGCCAATTACATTGGTTTTTTTCTATGAGCTTTAGTTTTCAAGATGTGATATATATGATATTTTCGGGAATGAAAATACGAAATAGTAATACAATTTAGAATGTTATTTTAATGAGATATGTCTACTCGTACATACAAAATTACAAGACCCATTCGGCCTTAGTTGGGACGTTAGTTGACACTGTGAAAAGTTCTTTTCCGTGACGACCTACAATGGACCTGGTTTCGGCAACTTCTTTCCAAGTTCAAAACTAGAGATGATACAAACAAATTGTGTGCAAATTTGAAATCAGCGCAAAAAATACTATAAGAATCAGCTCTAGCATTTGATGCACCAAACAAAAAAACAAAAATTGTAGGCCTGTGTTATTTTAAGTTGTAAGAATTACGTGGGCATCGTGAATTTGAGAAAAACAAATGGTTATGACATTTTGTAAAGTTTCATAATCAACTTAATCAATTAAAAAAATATCTTTTTATATATTTAATTTTTCCATATATAAATACGAACATATTCAGACCATTACAAAAGCGGTCTGGCAGATCATCCAACTCACTTGCCAGTGAACTTACTATTTTATTAACATTAAAAATGCCTATAGGGATATCCAGGGGGCAAATAGTACCAATGTCTTATTTTTAGTAACATTTTTATTTATAATAACAAGACGATGTCTACCTTATTTGAGAAATACAAATTTAAAAAGGGGCATTTTCACTATATCACATTGTATATAACCTTGATCTGGTACTTTGTCAGAAATATTAATCAGAAGAGTTAGAATTACTATTATTTAATTTATCTTTTGTGAAATTGCTTTCTATAATTAAGTTACTTTTTTATTAACTATTTTTTACTGTCAACAACTTTGGCAGGGTAAAGGTTCAGTTGGTTCTTTTAAAACCATCTACGTGTAAGCTTTTATAGAATTTATATATATATATATATATATATATATATATATATGATCTATACATAAATTATATACATTTTATAAACAATTATAATGACTACTTAACATTGAACAAATAATTAATATCATTTTATATATTTCAAAAACTAAACATTAAATAATGACTACTTAAACATTTTATTGATATTTCAAAAACTAAACAACAGTGCTCACAACCAAAAAAACTAACAACGAAAGAAAATACTTTTGTTGTGGTTTTTTAAGCATGGTCGTTTATCTCTTAGTAGTAATGTCGTAAAAATCAAGGTGATGGCTGGTTATACATCTTTATCTCTCTACTTTCAAATATTGTTGTTAGAAAATTCTTAACTTCACTTGTTTTTCAGATGTCGGTTGTGATTCTTTTTACCCGCATAGCTATGTGCCCTGCTGTACCCTATATATATATATATATATATATATATATATATATATATATATATATATATATTTTTTTTTTAATTTTCGATATTGTCCATTATCTCTCACCACCAAAAACGCACACTTAGCCGCCCAACCTGGTCAGTATGTAATTCCGGGCGATGAGTCGCAAGTACGTTAAAAGTTTTGATTGTCCACGTTTTATTTTTATCCGTCTGTTTATAAATCATATAATTATCAGTTTCGGATTGAATAATTAGAGTTCCGGGTCCAGTTACTCTCAAGTACAGACCGTGCACATATCAGTTCTTTATGAATGTGTCACTTCTTGTAAATGAATGAATTTGATTTGCCCTCGAGACTAAAGAGAAAATCTCAGGCAGGGAAAAATTTCAACTCGAAATATATATATATATATATATATATATATATATGCAATATATGGTAAATTCCTCTATACACCATATTTATTCTATACACTATAATTAATTGTCAGTTTGTATCATTTAGTAATAGTACATTGAACACGTGCCCCAGTTCTTAGGGACCACCATCAACGCTTTAAATGTAAAAAAAATTTTTTTTTGAAAAGTCATATTGCAATAATGTGCCTTAAGGCATATTACTGGAAATTCCCGTACAGTAAAAAATATTCAAAAAATATTAAATGTTATGAATATATTATAAGTGAATTCTAAGTATATAAGTGAGCTTTATAATTTTATCTAGAAAAATAAACCGGAATTGTTTTCGATATTAAAAAAAATGAAAAAAAAAATTACTGTGTTTCACCAAAAACAATCATTTTGGCTATACAAACAAAAGGTTTTCTAAATAATTTAAATCGGAAGTTTTTTTCTGTTTTAAAACTGCCATTTTTTGCATATCTGGTTCCGTGTTTCCAAAACGGCTGAACTTGCATTTGCCAAAAACTAATCACCGCTTGTTCCGATCATGATAATTTGAATGTTTTTTGAATTATTCAAATCGGATGCTATTTTCTCTGAAAAACTCAATTTACATTTTCAGCACTCATTGCTTCATATCTCCGAAACGACTGAACCGACTTTTGCCGAAAACTAATCAGCATGTCTTCTAATCGATACAAATCGATTGTTTTTTTAATGTTTCAAATCGGTTGATCCATGCTACTGAAAACGTGGACAAAAATTGTGTCCGTACATACACACACACACACACATACATACATCATATTTTTCAAAGGTATGCCAAAATGTTCAGAAACCTTCAAAACGTGAAGATATGCGAAAACTTTTAATTTTAATTTTTGGATTATTACAATAACTTACCCTACGGAATGTTAATAAATGCTCTTGCATGAGAATACTTTTACAATATATGAAAATTTGATTCTATGAGGTACTTCAAATAAAAAATGAGGTTAAAAAAAGTCAACTTAGAGACATATACATACCATATAAAATTAGGGTGGTCCTTAATATGGATATTTATGATTTTTTTTGCTCCCATGATGTGGGAAAATGAAAGAAAAATCTCTGAAAGTTTTAGCTCTTAATATGAACTTTAAGATAGTCCGAACTTCAACCTGACTATCTTATAAATGAATAAAATCTCATTTGTTTTTTAGAATTTTTCAACTTAGCGACAGGTGCATCAAAATTTTGAAAATACATACAACCTTGTATTCGCTTATTTTGATTTTAATTAAAAAATTTGCAACAAAATTTTGATATATTTTATAAAATAAGCATTTACTTAAAAAGAATAACCAAGAAACTTTAGTTGGAGTATGAACTATCTTAAAGTTAATATTAAGAGCTAAAACTTTCAGAGAATTTTTTATCAATTGAGAAGATTTTGAGCCCCTGGGAGCAAAGAAATTTGAAAATGTCCATATTAAGGTCTCTCTAATAGTTTTTAATAGTTAGGTATAATTTTGACTTTTGGCATATATTTTGTTATCTCTTGGCATACGATCCTCCAGTATATTTCCCTCTTCTCACAAAAGCAGCATAATTTTAATAAAAATACTACCATGTACCTAGCAGAAGTACATTAAATAATTTTAATAAATGAATCTAGTGTAATATTTAATCAAGTCAACTTGGGCCCATTATTCTCTAAGTCCGAGACATTGTTAAATTGTCTTGCGTCTGCACAATTCTTCCGGGTTTGTGTCTCTTTAGAACAAACTTTCCGCGGCCTACCTACGACACATGTTCCTTTGAATATATAAAACAAAGTGAAACAAACACAATAGCCGTGGCTAATTTATATAAAGTTTGTACATTGTTCGGAACATGAAAAATATATTGTGTACAAATGAGCATTCAGCACAGAAATATATCAACTGGGAAAAGAATTGATATAATGTGTGGGGGTTTAATTGAATTAAATAATTAATCACTTTAAACTTGCTGGAAGTCTGTTATTGAAGGTTTTAATAGACATGAAAGGCTTCTTATTGGTTTGTTTGGACATTTGTTCATTCATTACAACTGTCTACTTAGCTAAACGTATTACTCATTCAATTAATAATACAACAACATAATTATTATTTGCAATACATTAAAGTAATTGAAATTTGATATTATTCTTTCAATTATATAAAACGTTCTATGCAAAAGGTTATACAAAATTTTTATATTATATATTTAGAATAAATAGATAACTAACCATCTCTATAATTCCATACTTCTTAAATCTTAAACGCATTATTTTAAAGTATTCATTTCATTTGTCTCACGAACTATTTATTTAACTAACTATCCTTATAAGTCGACGAAAATAATGTGATTTAGACATATAGATCTATATGTCTAAATCACATTATTTTAAAATATTTTTTTTGTCTATGCACACTCTAAATTAGAATATAATTATTAATTTTTAATTTCATATTACAATGCGAGGATTTTATATTATATATGTATTTATATTATATATTTACAACTTTATACTGTCTATTAATTTTATATAAGAAACTAGCTGGTCCAGCAAATATTGTTAAGGTATAAAAAATATGTCGAGAAAATTTTTATTATAAAAAATAACTAGCTGATTGTGAATGTAGAAGTGTGTGATAAAGATATAGCTAATATAAATTAAATTGTAGGTTTACCCACTGCTATGCATGCGTCATATAAATATTCCTAATATGGTCATTGCAAGTGCAATAAAAAAACATACATAGTGGAAGCTTCAATTTTAATATTTTAGAAAATTTCAAACAGAATTTATAGATTGAATTTCATACACTACAGATATTTTAATTAAACTAAAGACTACTTATCAAGCCTTTTATGAAAATTTAATGAAATAATTTTGCAATACATTTAAACTAGTGGGGTGCATGGCATCGTGCCTTAAGACAAATTGCCGGAACTTCCCGTACCATAATAAACATTTGAGGAGCAAAAATAATCAATAATTGTTCCGAATAATTTCAAATAGTTTAATATAAATACATACTGTAAGTGTGAACTTATAAGTGCTTATTAAATTGGGCCACGAGCGTATTATACGAACAACTTATTTATATGCTTATAAGAAATTTGTTAATTTTAAAAATTTTTTTTTGATTATTTAGATTTTTTTTTTTTCTAAATTTTGACATATTTTTAGAAGTTTGAGGGTTTTTGAAATTTTTTAAAAATTGTTTTGAATATTTGGAATTTTTTGAGAGTATTCTATTTTTTTGAAAATTTCGAAATGTTTTGAAATTATTGCATAAATCGAGTTTTTTTTAATTTTCCATTTTTTTAAATAATGAAAAATTTCGAATTTTTTTTTGAAAATGGTTTTATTTATTAAATTTTGAACTTATTGTTTCGAAAATGTTTAATGACAATTTTTTTGTAAAGCATTTTTTGCACATCCTGATAATTGCATACATCTGATAATTTTATGTGCATATGCCTACATACACCTACATCAATTATTTCTAAGGTATGCCAAAATATTCAGAAATCCTTGAAACGTAAATATATATACAAATTTTCATTTTCGATTACTATAACTTACTCTACGGGAAGTTAAAAATTAACTTATTAAACGTTATCATTTATTTATTTAAATGTTATTATTTCACATACATTTTACTACTAATAAGTATAAAAAATATAGTTTCAAATAATAGTAAAAGAAATGTTCTTATATAATTTGTTTTCTTTGCAAAATTTTGTAAGAAAACAATATGTCTAATACTATAATTTGAATCATTGTCGAAATTATTTTAAATATATTCTTTTAATATACCTGTATTTATTTTAGCATTTCTAAGACATCATTACTCATTATTCTATTCTTCTAACAGGTATCTTTTCTCCCGTCCTGGTTTTATAATTGTCTTTATTATTCAATGATACCTGTTTGTCGCCCCTCAAAGTGGAAATTCGTATCAGGAATTTCCGGGATTTTTCTTCCCAAAGGTAATTCCGAAATATTCATAATATACCTTGTTTGAAATTTTGAATAATAAACTAGTTTGTATAAAACGGGTATTTAGCACAATACAAGTAGTAAAGCTTTAAAGGATAATAGGAATCGAAATCCTGTTTTGGAAAATACGCAATATGGGAATACCTTTCATATCAGGGTAATAGATTTGTATATTGTTTTTGAAATAGGCATGTGTCTAGATGGAATATTACTCAATTTGATATATAACAAATCATAGATAAGGAAATGTAACAAATATTGTATTCATATTTCAAAAGGTATATATGAATTAGGTTAAAAATTCTTGGTCTTTGCTATATAGTTTTAATAAAATGTATCCCAAATATTCAGGATATTATGAAGAATATTATAATTCAATTAAATATCTATACTATTTATTTCAATTTTCAATTTAAATGGTTCGATTGTTGATATTAATTGTAATTTTACAATTGAAGAATTACTCTTTAAAATTAATAATCGAACTTTAAATGGTTAAAAAATATTAAAAAATTAAATAAATTGGTGTAGATATTTAATTGAATCAGCTAATAAATATTCACCAATAATAAAAATTAATTTTTAGAAATTCAAAGTTAATTTGGTATCATAAATAAATATCGATATGGTTAAATATTATTTACGTAAATTTTAGTAGAAAAACTTAATACGTTAATTTTTAATTTATATTTATTTATAATTTACTAATATAAAAATTAACTTCATGTAGGGCAAGTTATAGTAATCGCAAAAAAATCGAAAATATTTTTTTATACATCTTTATGTTTCAAAACCTTCTGAACATTTTGGCATACCTTAGAAAAAATGGATGTATGTTGAGTGCGTATACCAATTTTCGTCGACGATTTCGGGAACACGGATGAAGCGATTTGAATAATTCAAAAACATTCGATTCGTATTGATAAGGAGGCGTGCTGTTAGTTTTTGGCAAAGGCAGCTAGCCGTTCCGAAGATATGGGGCAAAAAGTGCCAAAAACGGTAACTCAGTTTTTAAGAGAACGGAGCGTCCGATTTGAATAATTCGAAAAATATTTTACTTGTATTAACAAGATGAAGAACTGATCAAATTTTCATAAGGCAGGTCTAGCGGTTTGGGAGATCTAGTAAAAAAAGTGATTGGTTGGAAAAAAAGTTCAGAATTTCCAAAATGTTTCAATATAAATTTCCTTTCAAAAAGTCTTTTTTTTCAGAAAAAGTAAATTTTTGTCAAAAATTTATAGTTTCTCAAAAATCTATTTTTTCAGAGTAATTTTTTTTTTCAAAAATGTTAACCTTTTAAAAAAAAAATTTTTGGTGCGGAAAGTTCGAGCAATTTGCCTTAAGGCACGATGCCATGCGCCCCACTAGTTAGCAAATGATTTATAAAAAAATAATTATATAAAAGTATTTGTTAATAAAGAAACTTTTATTTGAACATTTTTTATTTATTGTGAATAATATTTTATTATTTAATAATCACGCTGGTTTTTCAGTAAACATTTTATATTTTGCGAAAGTTCTTTACTTAAATCGTATATATAAACTTTACTTAAATCGTTATATAAAATTATTACAATTATTTAAATAAATGTAGCTTTACTATTTTATCCATATTCTTCTGAGTAAAATAGCCGACCAGTTGCATTATTTTGCAAAATCTAGGTACCTTTCTATAAATCACGGAATTTTCTTACAAACAGGTGTCATATAAACTTATAACAAATCTTTTGGTTTTTCTCAGTCCTGTCTGTGCAAACTTTGGAAGTTTGATCGACAAAATCCACAAAAATTTCCTGAAATTTATACTTATACAGGTAGGTAATAAAAAGAGCGCAGACAGATTATAAAACTGCAAAGTTCCGAAGGATTTGAATTTTTATTTTCGAAGAATTAAATAAAATTAAGTAATAATTTAAATATATATGTTTAAAAAAATTATAATAAAAAAATATTAATAATAAAAAATAAATATTAATAATAAAAAAATGCTGCTTAAAATATTTGTAAATATTCAAAATATTATGTGATATCAAAACTTAATTATTTTAAACATTACATTAAAATAAAATCTTTTTCATTTTTTTTTTTTTAATTTGAAAGCTTGAGAAAAATATGTATTATTAAACACTTGATTCCTAAACGCGATATAACTATACGATTTAAAATAAGCTCGAGGCATATTTTCGTTTTAATTGCTCGTTCATTAATCATTTTGTTTATGCAAATACTTTATTAAGCTTTCACAAAATCATTCTTAAGAAATCATAATGCTTGAATGAACTATATAGAAGTGTTATTTTGACAAGTTGTCAAAATATCAAATATATAAAAAATTAAAAAAAAACAAAGGCATTTTAAATCACAATCTTTTCTAATTTCATTCATCTTTTTGAAATCGTTAATAATTTAATAAATAGATAAAGATTAGAATTAATATTAAGTGTTGATTTCAATGTAGGTGAGTTTTTCATAATTATTTGGAGGGAGTTTCTAGGAAGATTTACTGGTGAAATAAATTTAAACAATCCATATCAAAAACGTATAATAAACAAGTGTTTTCACTTCTACAAACAATATAAGAGTATGTTGTATTTTAGTGCGTTTCAATTAATTTTTCATGTTATTTTATTTAATTTTTCATGTTAATTTCTTAAACTAGCAATCAAGATACAATAAAATCCTATGAGCTATTGTTACATGAAAATAAGGAAAAATAGTTAGAATAAAAGAAAAAATAATAATTATTCACTCAGAGTAAAGCCTAGTGCTTCAAAAATAAGATTAAATATTTTTAGTTTCGTACATATGCATTTTACAAAAGTGACCTTTTCACGAACAGAATCCATACATCATATTTCACCTGCAAAGGTATTTGTCGGAACGTGGAGCTAATTAATGACATAATTGGCAATAATTACCTGAAACAGGGACGCCTCTATCTCGAAAAGTATTACAATATTTTTTAGTCTTACCCATGACAAATTGCTTAAACACAAAGTTTTATCTGGTAATAAAAATCACTCATAATTTTTAAGTATTTTTATATTTTATTTTAAATTCGACGATATGAGCAAAGATTCTTGCAGATAATGAATAAAATATACTTATTCATATATTTTATTTTATTAAATATTCATATTTCATATCCATTTTTCCAATGTAACTTATAAAACTAGGTGTCACTGTTTTGTAAACTATTAAGTATTATAGAAATAATATTTCAAATATGGTATGTAAGTAAAAGATTATTTTTCAATAAAAAGTTATCTGCTGAAATGGTTAATTTAATAATTTTAATATTTTTATACTATCATTTTGTTTCATTCACAAATTTCTACAGATAGAATAAATGTATAATCTCGAGTAACCAACTTATTGAAATTTTCAAAAAATTATCAACTGAAATATCTTGTTCCTTATTATGTAAAGGATTTCAAATACTCTTAAACAATTCGCAATCAACAAAATTTATTTATTTAAGCTGAAATGGGCCTCTTGACTTTTTTTACTGGTAACAGAATTTGATACGGAAGTAAAATAAAAAGGCATTGTTTTATAAATATTTTAACTCGATTTAACAAACAAAGATGAAAGTATACAGTTTGAGTTAAAATACAAATCGCGAGTAAATATCTTAAAAATTAATAAATACTAGAATTAATCATGTATATTGCTAATGATTTAGACAGTTCATTAATATGAATAATATTGAAAATAGTCTTTTTACTAGATTTGATATTTATGTTTCAGAACAAATGAAACTGATTAAATGATTAGGGAAATATCTAGCTGTTGTAAAAAATATATATTATTATAGAAATAATAGTAAGCTCGCACCTTAATGTCTTTTCTTAAGAATGAAATTCTTTAACTAAAAAAAATTAAATCATTTATCAACATTTTTTTCATTTTTTATTATAATATGTTAACATTTACACAAAGTAGTTTCGAAATATGCTAAAAGTTAAACGTAAATCTTTTCACCATATAAATCTTATAATTAGTATCTGCCATCGATATATTAAATTAGCTCATACAATCCTTTCTATAATCCAGCAAATAAGTGACATTTGACTCTTTGTGGAAATTAAATATGAGAAATCGACGGCATTTCATAACACGGTATCTGTTTGGAAAATACCAAATGGATTATTATTGAAACATCATCTGTTGAAAACAGGTGTATCGAATCTATAATCCGATTATAATAGGAATAAAATATATTGGAAATTGGAAACATTGTTGTAATAAATAGAAACTAAGGAACTCGATTTGTAGCAGCTTCAGATTTTTTATCACGTGTACAGTTTTTATTTAAAAAAATTATAAGAGGTTTTACCTATATTATAGCAATAAAATCCTTCTAGCGAAAAAAGTGAACCTGAAAACTAAACTATGGTGTAAATGTATAAATTTGAAGCTTAAATTCAAGCAGTAAAAAGTAGATAAAATTAAGTTATATTTGATAATTTAAAATTAAAATTACAGGCATTAATTATACTCTAAAATTAATTATAGTATAAATTGACTGGAACACACTGATAATCTAATTAAAAATCGATAAAACAGTAAAAGCTCTGATCGACTTCGAATAATTTGGCAATTTTTTAATTAGAGGACTTTGATAGACTTCATATAATTTGACAATTTTTCAATTAGAATATAAGCTGACCTTTTCTTTTTTTCGAAGCTGGAGATAAATTTCAACAAAATTTAATTTAACAATTTGAAATAACATGATTGAAGATAGAATAAATTGATTTTTTTCTTAAATAAAGAAAGACCATCAACTGCTTAGGTTGTTTATTTAAAACCATTTAATCGATTTAACAATACACTATTTATAGTTTCACCGATATTTTAGAATTCACGGAGGTTTCCATTTTAATCTAACTATGTATTTTTAAATATTCAAAAATCAACTTTTAGTATATCAGATAGCCTTTTTCAGATGTTTTTGTAAATTTTAATTTTTAACTTCCCGTAGGGTAAGTTATAGTAATCGCAAAAAAATCGAGAATGCATTTTTTTGCATATCTTTACGATTTAAGATCTTCTGAAACTTTTGACACACCTTAGAAAAATGGATGTATGTATGTGCGTGTGTGTGTGTATGTAAGTGTGTGTATGTGTGTGCGGATACAAACTTTTGTCAACGATTTCGAGAACACTGTTCAACCGATTTGAATAATTGAAAAAATTATTCGATTCGCATTGATAAGTAGACGTGCTGATAAGTTTTTGGCAAAGACAGTTCGAGCCGTTTCGAAGATATGAGGCGAAAGGTGCCAAAAATAATAATTGATTTTTTAAGAGAATGGAGATTTCGATTTGTATTATTCAAAAAACATTTTATTTGTATTGACTAAATGAAGAAATTTTTGATAAGGTAGGTCTAGCGGTTTTGGAGATCCAATAAAAAAGTGACAAAAAATGCCATTTGGCGAATAAAAATGATCATTAAACATATACACATCAAATTATCACAAATTTATAGATATGGGTTCTATACCAATCAGCTATGCAGTGCAATTGCTTAAATAAATGTTCAAAATTTTATAAAAAAAAATCCAGATTTTCACAATTTCTCAAATAATAATCTAATTTTTTCAAAGTTTTGGAAAGTTTTTTTTTAATAATTTAGTTTTCAGTACGGCAAGTTCCAGCAATTTGCCTTCGTAGATTTATGCGAATTTTTGCCATAGATAATTCAGCTAGATTTTTTTAAACTATTTATACAACAATTGATTGTTGCTACACATGTTTCCTTGCAACACATGTGTCTATTCCGAAAAACGTGAAATATTTCGATTCAAACACCATCGCCGGTACATGAGTTAATTGCACGAACTTTCGCACGACCGTAACACAAAACATGTTTAAATTACGCCCACGTAGTTTTTACGAAATTTTTAAATATCGGCTCCATATGACAGCCACATGTCCACGAAATAACGAAAAGACGAAATACTTCGTCTTGGTTCATTCTCACGAAAGTAATAATAAAAATTATTTTCATCTGTTTATTAGGTGCAAACTTTTGTCGAGATTTTATTACAGACACGTTTCGATGGGCATTTTGGAACATCGGATGACCACATGTTATCAGATGGAAATTCAAGCAAAAATAATACTTTCCATAAGGTATTACCGAGGCTGGAATTTAGACATATGGCTTACACTTGTTTGAAATTCAGTTTCGTGAATAACTAGGTTGTTTTGTAAATTGTAAACTGTGTGTATAAAATAGATTTTTAATTTTTTCAAAATATTAAGGGTCACGTACAAAAGATTTTTGGAAAATTAGTCCATATGCGATAGAGTTTGAAAAATCTTTGTACCCGTGAGATAACATTCTATTTTTACACATATAGTAAATTGCTCGCTGAACTCGTTCACTAAAGATTTTGAACAAATACATTTTATAAAATTAAGATTTCAACACAAGCTTTCGATAGTGTTCTTTTTGACTGAAAAAAGGTTTAAATATTGAATATTTTAGAAAAATGATGTAATGCAAGTGATATCAAGGTATAATCAGAGTTACTCGAATTATGTCGTATTAATTGAAGAATATGACCACTATATTATTACCAGAAAATAATAAATCTAGAAGTCAGTAAAATAGTAAATTAAGAAAATAATAAATTTCGATGTAAAATAATAATTTTCGGAAGAAAAAATATAAATAATAATGTTTTTCTAATAAAACATAATTAGGATGTATTAATTATAAATAATCAATAAATTTGAAAATATGAATTTTTAAAAAATAATGGATAGTGAATAAAATATAAATAAATTTAGGTTAACAGTTTAGGACTGTTCATGTTGAAAGTGGTGTTAATATTAAAATGGAAGCCTCTGTGATTTGCAAAAGCTCGGTAGAACTCTATAAATATTATATAATTAAATCGATTAATTGGTAAATTAAATAAACAACCTGAACAGTAAATGGTCTCTCTATATTTAGGAAAAAATAACTATATTCTATTTTCAATAACGTTATTTCAAAATTCTGAAATTAAATTTTGTTGAAATTTTTAAAGAGTATTTTAACAATAAAATATATGCCTTCTTATTTTGGCTAAAATTTAAAGAATTATACATATATATATATAGAAGTGATAAATGATTAAAAATATATAAAAACAAAAAAATTGGAATATACTATTTTATATTTGTTTGGAATAATGAAGTCATAAAATAAAATTAAAAACTTTAAAAAGAAATACACATATATGCGTTAAAATTTTGAACTTTTTTTTAGAGCAATCGCGCTGCGTAGCTGTTTTTGAGTTGAAATATTGAAATGCGTAATACACAAGATTTGAACTTATTAGTATAATCTCTATAAAATATCTGATAATATGATGTGCATATGTCAATGATCATGTTTGACCGCCAAATGGCATTATTTTTTACTTTTTTATTGGATCTCCAGAAACCCTAGACACGCCTTCTCAAAAATTTCACCGGTTGTTCATTTTGTCAATGCAAGTAAAATATTTTTGAATCATCCAAAACGTACGCGCCGTTCCTTCAAAAACTGAAATACCGTTTCTGGCACTTTTTGCCCCGTATCTTCAAAACGGCTAGACATGCCTTTGCCAAAAACTAATCAGCACGTCTCCTTATCAATAGAAACCGAATATTTTTTGAATCGTTTAAATCGGTTAATCCGTGTTTTCAAAAATGTCGACGAAAAATTGTATCCGCTATTTTTTCAAAGGTATGCCAAAATGTTCAGAAACATTTGAAACGTAAAGATATATAAAAATTTTCATTTTCGATTTTTGCGATTACTATAACTTACCACAAGAATCCCTCCTTTTATAATTTAATGAAATATACCTGATATAATCTGTAAGCTATAAGACGACTGTGAAAAAGGAATACATACTTTAGTGACATCTAAAGCGTAAATGATTCTATTCTAGCGAGCAATAAAATAATTACAGAATTTATAATTATCTTATTAATCCATATTATGTATAATAATCTTATGACTTTTTACAATAACTTTATAATACTTGTATATGGTAGTGAAGTGCGAATTTCGAATTGCGAATGCGTTAACACAATTATATTGCGTTCGGCAGCTCCCAAGACCTGCCGGAGCTTAATTGAATGGGATCGTGTTACGATGCAAAAATACGATTAAGAATAACAAAACGTTTGTGTCCATTGCATAATATTCTCTACAGTGGCTCTTCAATATAACATATATATTTATATAAAATTTTAAAAAATATAGAGACATTATACTGAGCCATCACTGTGCCACTTCAGTCAGTAAATATGTTTTCAATATTGGTGCAAATAGACATGTATGTTTTTTATATTTTTTTTACAATATATATACTATAATTAACTTCCTGTAGGGTAAGTTAATTGTAATCGTCCAAAAATCAAAAATTAAAATTTTTGCAAGCCATTACGTTTCAGAGGTTTTTGAACATTTTTGCATACTTTAGAAAAAATGGATAATGGATGTATGTATGTGCGTGAGTTTGTGTGTGTGTGCGTATGTATGGCTACAATGTTTTGTCCACATTTTCGGGAGCACGGATCAACCAATTAGAAATATTCAAAAATCATTCGATTCTAGCAAAGTCTACAGAAAATGGAAATTGAGTTTTTGAGAGAATCATAGCATTCGATTTAAATGATTAAAAAAACATTCAATTCGTAATGATGGGGAAAAGCGGTAGTTAGTTTTTGGCAAAGGCAGGTACAGCCGTTTCGGAGATACGGAGCTAAATGTGAAAAAATGGCAGTTTTTTAGAGAACTGCGCACCTGATTCCAATGATTTGAAAAATTTTTTGCTTGTATTGACGAAACGATTGCATTTGGGGATTTTTGTATTATTTTTTTTTAATTCTACAATGTTCTTCATTTAAAATCTTAAAACTCTTATATTTTGTCTATAAAATAAGAATAATTAAAGTTACACTATTTCTAATAATGTATTTTAAAACATCTAATATTTCTCGATTATTTCATGAGTTCCAGCAATTTCCAACACGATGACATACACCACTGGTTTCATTTTATAATTAGTATTGATACATAATAATATAATTTTATATATTAGGATGAAAAAGTAAGCCATATAATAAGAAAAAATCTTAATAATTTATACATAATATAATAATAAGAATAGAACTGGTAACGATCTATCTTCAATATATATTAAGTAAATAAAATCATAACTGAAAAAATACGAAAAAAGCAAACATTTTATTTAAAATTTTCAAAATAACATTATTCAAAATAGATTATATTATATTTTTTGAATAATAAAAGACCAACATTTCAGGTCGTTTGTTTAAAACCAATAAATTGATTAAAATATACTAATATTTATAGAGTTTTACCAACCTTTTACAAATCACTGAAGCTTTTAATATAAACTATCGATTTTCATAACATTGTATAATCAACGACAAAAACCTGAAATAATATCTATTATTATTGATTACGGCTTGCTTATGAATAAATAAATAAATAAATAAATAATCTTTCTGTATACCAGATAGCGTTTTACAGATATCTTTGTAAATTTGAATTTTCATATATTAAACGAAAGCTACGTAGATTTCTGCAAATTTTTACCAAATATATAGAAAATTTAGCTCAATCACAACTTAAAAAAATACGAAAAAAATAATGTTAACAAAGCAATCATCAAGAAAAGTTTTTTTAAAAGCAATAACCTAAAAAAAATGTTTTCCTAAATCGTATGTTAATGAGTCTTCACCAATATTTGTTCAAATCGATATCCAAACATTTTTTGAATAAACTTGGGAAAAAGTTACATTTAATATATAAGGATTTTACTACGTAAAATTACTAAGAAATATGTAAAAAATACAGAATCAACAGTTTCAATTAACAGTTTCAAAAATTTAAAAAAAATTCAAGCATATGTTAATCAAGTTCAAAGTTTGAGGACCAGCAATAAAAATCATTTCGTTCGCATTTTGCGTTGTCGCAGTCTTCGTTATAATATTGCATTACGTATTGTATTATATTCTGAATACGGCATAAGGCAAAACAATCCGTTGGAACAGCACAGATAATACAAGATAAACAATATATCAATCATTGAGCGAAATCTCCTTCGTCAGCATTGACATTTCGCGCGCCGAGCGCGAGCCGGTGCATTGCGTCTTGGACGCTTGGGAACCTGACGCGGCGGGGTGATCGATCGCCTTCGAGCGCCGAGAGATAGATTTATGGATTTAATGTTTAATATTTTACAGGAGGTGACACCAATCAAATATTTAGATTACCGTTAAGGATACAGATGTTGAGAGATGAAATGTATGATTAATTTTTTGGAGGGCATAATAGTAAATAAAATTGAAATAAAGATGATTAAGTAAAGATATTAGTGGCGGCACACTCCGAAACAGCTTGACAAATCTTTTTGAAATTTTATAATCACATTCTGTACAACTGAGAATCGTACAACATCTATTTTTCATGCAGTTAAGATCTTTTTTTTTATTTTTTAGACTAGTTTTTTTTCATTTTATTTTTTATATTTCGTAATTAAACAACACATACAGCCCTACATTTTCACCTTTCTAATACAAAACGTTATTTCGTAATAGTCATTTTTAGTAATCGAATAATTTTAGTAAACGAATAGTTTTTCATTTAATTTTGATTATAATTTTTTTAAACTTACGCAAGGACTTAAATTTAACTTGAATAAAAATTATTTGTAATTAAGGATTGTCCACTTAACATTTTTTTTAATTTTTGGTGGCTACTTCCTTTATTTTGATTCTACAGTGAATCAAATAAACATCAATGACAGTTGTTTATTTAAGATAGATTATTATTTTCTTAAACTGATGGAAAGGATAAAATTTAACTTCGAAAAAAAAAATTATTAAGAGTTGTCAGCCCCTAACACTTTTTTAACTTCCCCTAAGGTAATTATTGTAATCGTCCAAAAATCTAAATTGAATATTTTTGCATACCTTCACGTTTCGAAGGTTTCTGAACATTTTGGCATACCTTATAATGAGAAAAAAATGGATGTGTGGGTGTGTGTGTGGATACAACTATTTGTTGACGTTTTCGGGGGCACGGATCAACCGATTAAAATGGTTCTATTGATAGAGAGATGTGCTGGTTAGTTTTTGGCAAAAGTGAGTCCAACCATTTTGTAGTTACGGAGCAAAGAGTGCAGAAAATAAAAATTAAGCTTTTGAGAGAACAGAGCTTCCGATTTGGATGATCCAAAAACATTCAATTTGTAATGATGGGGAGAAGTTGTGATTAGTTTTTGGCCAAAGCAGGTTCAACCGTTTCGCAGAAACGGAGCTAAATGTGCAAAAAATGGCAGTTTTTGATTCAAATAACTTTTTGATTGTGATGTCGAAACGATTGTTTTTGGGAAAAGATTTTTTCATTTTTTTCTTGTTCCAAGAATTATTGTTTTAATTTCCAATTTTTTTTTAAATATCGAAAATAATTCAGATTTTTTTAAATTTTAATGGAACTTTCCGTAATTTGAGTACGGGAAGTTCCAGCAGTTTTTCTCAAGGCACGATGCCATACACCACTAATTAAATTTTGGAATCAGTTTTATTTTTTAAATGTAAAATTGAAAATAAACATTAAAATCCAAAAATACAATCTTTTTAAACTGGATACTTTCCACAGAGCTTTGGAAATCTCACTAGATTCGCTACAAAATAATACACAAATTAATGGAATAATAAAATAATTAATAGCGCTGTAATAATATATGAAAACCTTAACTCTCTAAATATGGCGATTGACTATCAATATGCCAAATAAACATTTATATGTAGCATGCTTTGTAATGGGTAAACCATGTATAGAATTTGCTGACTCTTACTTATATACTACATACTCCCATATTCACAATCAGTTGGTTATACTTAATACAAAAATTATCTAAAAATTATAAAAGAAAATCTTAAAATATTTTTTATGGCTGAACGATGTTTGCCGCGACAGCTAGTATATATATATATATATATATATATATATACACATATATATATATATATTATACCTATATATGTTAAAATGTTGGCAGCCAATAACTCAAAAACACAATAAATTTGGAAATATTCATTACATTATTTAAATGTGTGTTAAAATTAAAGAGTAGTAAGTTACTATTCAATATTATTATTAAAAGTAAAATAATAAAAATTTGTTTATTGCAATAAAAGTATAAACTAAACTTCATAGTATGATCAAAGTATGGTACAAAAATATTCATAATATCTTGAGACAAATTTAACTTTAAGCTGACAGATTTACCGCATATATTACACACCAAAAACAAAACTTGCATATTTTTTCCTTCACCAAAACCGATCACACCCTCATATACTTCATTCATTGAAACAAATTGATGTAAATATATGTTCATTATAATTTAGATATTCATTTTTCACCCTCGTCCAGGTAAATCAATAAAAGCACACGTCGGCAATAGTAAATGTCCATACACACCCTGCTCATATAGATGCACGCGACTAGTTTGAACTTCACTTACTGTAATTAATTTTATTTTTATATTAATCTACCCTCATGGCACAGGCATTAGATTAAATAATATTCGGGGATGTTTAATCAAGGAATGTGTAATTTGAACGCTTTATTTTATTTTAGTATGATGTTCAAATATAATTATCTTTTTACGTTTTAACATAAATCATTCCTACTACTCGATAGAAAAATGTAGAAAAATATTCAAAATTATATATAGAATTATGTAGAGTACAGCGGGGCTTAAAAGTCTGCGGGCAAAAAGATTCATCACCGATATCTCATGAACAGGTAAAGTAAAAACTTTTTTATTAAAAATATTTGAAAGTAGAGGGAAAAAAGAAGTATAATCAGCCACCTTGATTCTTACGACGTCGCTATCGGGATATAAACGTAAAAGTTTGAAATTCTATAAAAAAAGTTTTTTTTTGTTGTTAGTTTTTTTGGTTGTAAGCACTGTTGCGTAAAGTTTAAAAGCTTACATCTGAATGGGCTAAAAAGGACCAACAGAATTTTTACCCAGGCAAAATTGTTAACAATGAAAAATATCAAACAAAAAATAAATTAAGATAAAAAAAGCTATTTTACATGAGATAAGTTAAATAAATAATGATTTCAACTCTGCTGATGATTATGCCGAAATACCAGATTAAGGTTATATACAGTGATATGTTAAATAAATAGTTATTTTAATTTTGTTGATGATTATTCATGACGAAATACCAGATCAAAGTTATATACAGTAGTATCTCTGTGAAAAATGTACCCATGAAATTTATATTGTATTTTGCATATAAATCAACCGATTTGAATGATTCAAAAAACATTCGATTCCTACTGGGGAGACGTGCTGATTATTTCTTGACGAAAACATGTTCAGCGGTTTCGAAGACATAGGGCAATAAGTGCCAAAAACGGTAATTCAGTTTTTGAGGTAACGGAGTGCCCGATTTGAATGATTCAAAAAACATTTTACTTATATTGACAAAATAAAAAATTGATAATTTTTTTTAGGAAGGCAGGTCCAGCGGTTCCGGAGATACTGATAAAAATGTAAAAAAAATGATATTTGGCGGTCTAAAATGATTATTAGACATATTCACATCAGACTATCAGACATTTTGTAGAGATTTTAAATATAACTGATTTTGTTACATTTTTTGGGGTTTCGTACCAAAATTTTTGATTTTTTAAGTTGACTTATACGGTTCAAACAAATTTAAAAATTTCAGAATTGTTTTTTTCAAAATTTTTAATAATATGCAAAGTTACTTTTAATATTAATTTTAAACTTTCAATTCAGTTTAAAAATTTACAAATTTCATATGCGTTATTGTAATCGCAAGAATTATATCCTCAGATGGATTCATTCAGAGTGTCTTCTGTAACATTTTCGAGTAATTTGAGCGATAAGATAGTCACTGTATATTATAGAAGGAATAAATATGCATATAGCAATTATAATTTTCTATTTAAAAATATTTAAAATAATTGTTAATAATCATTGATCAATATTTATTAATTATTATTTTTTTTTGCTCGAATATTTAATTCTGGTACAGAAAGTTCCAGCAATTTCCTTAAGGCACGATGCCATGCACCACTAGTTTGTGATATAGTTCGTTTGGTTTTTACAATATAATTGTTTAAAGACAAATTAGACCTTTGTGCCCCACCCTACCCTGTATAACTCAATAGTAATATGTTAATATCATGTTATTGTCCAAATAACTTTAATTGTATTAAAATGTTGAAAATTTCATATATTGTGGAACTGAAATATTCAAATGAAAAAAATTAAATATCATCCTTTTAAACTATTGATAATATTCTGCTGAACTACCTGATAAATTGCATATGTACATATTAGGTAATGAGGGATTTATTATCAACAATAAACTCTGTACAAAAAACGATAAAGTATTCGGCGTAGCAGCATTATTAGATAAGTAATAGCAACAAAAACGGAATTGCATTTCCAATTGATGGTGTACTACAATACCAATAGAACCTGATGGTGTACTATTGCCCAATATTTGAATGAAACATCTTCGGCCATAAATCAAATTGTTCGTCCAGCAAATGATGGACAGTTCGTACGCAACACATGACGGAAACGTGCCGGATACAATATATTCATATACACCTTCGCAAAACGCTTATTAGTTGGAGAATTGATGGTGGAACTTGATATAAAGAGCCACAATTATGTTTAGCAGTATAATAAAAGATTTTTGACTTCTAGTATTAGTATTGCATTATATTAGCTAAATCGTTGACAAAAATTTTCGCACTTTTTGAAGTAAAACTTTTTTAGGTACAATTATGGTGTAAATCCGTACAAACGCAATGGAAGTCCGTTACGCCCGAACTGTTCGTCATTTGCTCTCGATGAGACTATTTCGATACGGGTCGATGGTGATTAGCTGTCGTGTATATGAATAATGATCTGTCGTTGTATGCGTACCGGCATCAACGTTGTATGCGTACTGATATCAAGAAGGAAATCGGCATAGATAAATAAACATTTTAAAGTTACATAGTAGTGCATATCTTGATTTAATGAAAAATGCCTGAATCAGAAGAATATTTTATCCTGTAAATTGAAAATGATAAAGCAAATTAAATATTTGGGTCGAGTATTAAACGTAAGTTTATTGATTAGAAATTATTTCTATATTATTCGTAGTTTCTGTAAATCATTGAAGTTATTAAAATGAAAAATATTTTTTGGGCAAGACAGATATTACAGCTGTTCAAAGGATGAAATTATATCGCCTGTGAAAAAGTAAGAAAAATACAAGCAGTCAATGAATGTATGTTAATTTTAATTACATGAAGTTCTTCAAGCACAATTACATGACGAGTGAAGTTGCAAAAACAATACTTATTTGGGCGTTGTTAAACACAATCCACTGTGTGAACGAATATCATAGAATTTATTAATCAGCAATTACTCCATTTCTCTGATGAATGTTTATTTCTAAATGCTAATTGCAATGACAAACCGATCATGTCATATTTGAAGTATGACTTTAATTACATTATTGTTTTTATATATACATATTTTTAATGTTATTATAAATATATAATTTATAATTTATCATTGACACTAATAAATGTGTCCATCACGAGTGCTACCATATTACTAATAAACATTATTCAAAATTGTTACATGATGTATTTATTTTTACTTAACCTAAATTCGCTACTTTGTACAGTAGCAAATAAGTTTTACTTCAATTGTGTGTGAACCTTACGCGCACTCTTTTTTGCTACTGAAGAAATATCTCGCAAAACTACTCAACTCGATTCCTTGAAGAGTTTTATCGAATGGTTTTTTAACTGGTAAAATTGGTTCAGCCTTTTCTGAAAAGTCGTCACTTTTTGCCTAATATACATAGACACAATCATATTTTATACAATTTCCAAATTTTCAAATGACTTGAAACGTTTGTCATTCATTTTATTAATACTTGATTGAAAGACTTTCAATAAAACATAAAGTGGGTAACTTTAAGAAATTTAATTTCATTTAACAATAAGCATCAACAAAAATCGAAGAATTAATTTTTAATTTAAAAATTTGCTTTATTTGACTTAGATACAAGCATTGATTTTTACATGAAGATACAAATTTCATACACCTATTCTGGGAATTATATATACAATATACAATAATTATTATACTATCATAATGTAATATTGTTTGCATATATATATTTGCTTCAATTAACTTATATAAGTATGAAAAGAGCTATTAAAAACATACTAATTAAAAACATACTGAAAAATTGAAGAAAAATAATATCACTCATATATTTTATTCATAATTTCAATGATATCTTTAGCATTTTTGACCGCACCTATTTGTTGCAACCAAATTAATAAAATAACATACTTATATGGAAAACAAAAAACAGTCAGAAATATTAAGATTATACTTGACCTTAATTATATTAACAACGTTAGAAACTAACTTTCGAATTGTAAGGTGCATTTATTTGTGGTTACTACCAATTAACATTTTTTTAAAAATTAATTACATATTTATGATAATAATATTATATATATATATATATATATATATATATAATAGTCAAAACAAAAACAATAAGTAATTAAACTATGTATTAAGTATGTTTCGACTTTATATGGGTGTTATCATTTATAAACTTTATTATAATTAAATTATATAATTTAATATAATTATTATTATTAGCATATTAACAAGTTCAATCTATCATTGTTTCAAATAAGAAACAAAACTTTGAATAAAATTAAATATAAAAAAATAAATTCTAGGATTCAATTCTGTGATTGACCTTTCCCTTTCTGATGATTATAATGGATATATATTTAATAAACATGCGAATATATATTGCAGCGATTCCCTTATCATTAGGGCAATCTTATTTAAAGTATTAGGGCCTAATGCTTTGAATATTATTTTCACGTGATATCATACTTGGAATCCATAATTTCATGTATGAATCTGTAGTCTGCTTTATATGGTCTCGCTTTATAAGTGGCTAGAACCTTTGTATAAACCTGATCGGGCATTGCTGCATCAATAAATATTCGCCCTATTACAAAAATTATAATAATAATAATTAATTTAATAAAGAGATAGAACTACTGCTTGATTGCCATCTATATAATCGACTGTTATTAAGTCAAATTAGTAAAACAACTTATACGACTCTTGTGTTCTGATTGCTATATAAAAACTAATTGTGTATCGCATCGTGCCTTAAGTCAAATTGCTGGAATTTCCCGTACGGTAACAAAATGCTCGAGAATTTTAAATGTTCTCAAATAGATTATTATAAATATTATAACATTGTCTAATATTTATAAAAATTATGTAAACTGAATTGCAAAGTTGAAATCATTTGTTTAATGCATATTAGAACTTTAGTCAGAATTTAAATTAAAATCTGAATTATTTTTCATATACCAAATATATATATATATATATATATATATATATATATATATATTTGAAAAAAATTGAAACATTTTTTTTCCAAAACAATTATTTTGCTAAAACAAACAAAAGTTTTTTTCATTCAAACCGCACGCCTAATTCTCTCAAAAAGTGCAATTTTTTGCACATTTAGCTCTGTACCTTCGAAAAGGCTAGACCTGCCTTTGCCAATAACTTATCACCTCTTCTACCAATAATTAGAATTTGAATGTTTTTAGATCGTTCAAACCAGATACTCCGTTCTCTCAAAAACTCTATTTGTATTTTCAGCACTCTTTGCTCTGTAACGGCTGGACCTGCTTTTGCTAAAACTAATTAGCACATTTCCCTATCAATAGGAATCGAATGTTTTTTGAACCATTCAAATCAGTCGATCTGTGCGCCCGAAAACGTGGACGAAAAAATGCGGACATACAAAACACACACACTCACATCCATTTTTTCTGTAGTATGCCAAAATGTTCAGAAACCTTCAAAATGTAAAAATATGCAAAAAATTTCATTTTCGATTTTCGGCTCATTACTGTAACTACCTTACGGGAAGTTAAAAGCTATGGCATTGCACCGAAGAAAGATTGAAAAATTATTATTAATAATTAATAATTAAATTATTAATTATCCATTTTTTACAATTTGACCTAGTCACTTTAAGACATTTTGATAGTTTTCAGTACAATTTTGTATGAAAAGCGCTACATAGCCTCTACGTAACATTAGTCTATTTTGCAGAGTCGGCCCCAATTTTTATATCAAACTGGCCAAGATCAGTATTGAAGTTACAACCAGGAGTTGCAATAAAAATTATATAAATTCATTCAATTCAACCGAAGAAGGTGCAATATGAAAAAAACCTAACGAACTTATTTAGAAACTGCACTGCTGGTTTTGGAGCATCTAGCAGTAACTTTACTCTTGTTAAAATATTTCCACAAAATTTATCAAAATGAGTTCATTTATTCATTACCTAAATGCCGTTAATGATCACGGTCTTCAATGCCTGGTCAACCTATAATGTTTAACACTAATTGGTAAGTAAAAGCGAGAAATGCGGCGGTTCAAATCATTTTAGGACATTCCTTAAATGAGTTTCATTATCGAGTGCACGTAATAATGATTTAAATGCCGTTATGTTATGTTATATTATCCTTATTCCTTTTTGCTTGTGGAAAGTCTTTAATGGTCAACAGCATATCGCTTCAGCAGACGATGTTCAACACTTTTTAAGCGCGACTCTTGGAAATAAAACGTACAAAAACTAATGAACGAAAGAACCAAAGCGCATTTCGGGACCATTATTAAAATTCAGGAGCAGATCTTGCCAATGATTATAGTAATTTGTAAAAAAAAAGAATTAAATTATATGCTTGCTCTTTTAATTCTGTGTTTTAAACTGCCATCGTAATAGGTAATTGGTTAACCAGAGCAATTTCATACTATTATTTACTGATTAAATTATTAGAATTATTATGAATTATTTTTTATTATTTTTTGTTATTTTTTTTTTAAATTTTATTTTTTTTAATATTCTTTGTTTGTTTTATCAATGCATTAATTGACCCTTAATGATAATGAAGATAAATTGGTTACTCTTATTCTGATTTTTTTAGTTTATGTTATTAAATTTTTTTTTAATATTTTGAACAAATTTAAATACAATAGAAAAAGAAAAAGATGCAAATTAATTGGTATTAAATTTCGAAGCTGCTATTCAATATACAGACAAATAACAAAATATGAAGACAACTAACGGAAAACACGCATCAATGATAAAAGTTACTTAAATATAATTTATCAAAATTGCGATATAACAAACAAATAGTTATTAACTTCCCGAAGGAGAAGTTTATGTTTTCATCAAAAAATCCGAATTGCTAATTTTATGTTTTCTCGACGTTTCAAGCCATTCTGAATCGAATGAGACCAAATTTGGAAAAAGTATGTGTGTGTGTGTGTGTGTGTGTGTGTATGTGTGTGTGTGCGTGTATGTGAACAGATTTTTTGCCGTAAATCGACGTTTTCTCGAAAACGGCTGGACCGATTTCAAAAATTTAAAAGCCATTCGATGTATCTCGACTAGAACTATTGTTTGTCAGTTTTGTGCGACGATCGGCCAAGCCGTTTAATTATAAATCGCAGAAAAGTGAAAAATTTTTCGTCTACGTTTAGCCCGCAATTCTTAATCGATTTTGAAAATTCAAAAACCGTACGAAAGATATTGGTTGGGAATCGTGCTGATTAGTTTTGGTAGAGATCGGCCGGGCCGTTTTCTTGTAATAAAGTTTAAAAAAAAAAAATTCGACGATTTTTATGATTTTTTTTTGACGATAGATACCATAGTCTTCTAGATCATACTAAATATTACGGCCCTACGACAACTGGTTCAGCTTTAAAAATTCGTCAAAGTTTGCAAAAATCAGTATGGTCTTTTTGGCATTTGTCAAAATTAGACTTTTGATCGACGTTTTCTCAAAAATGCCTGAACCGATTTTAGAAATTTAAAAGCCATTTTATGTATTCGGTGAGGAATATCGTTTGTCAGTTTTGTGCAACGATCTGCCAAGCCGTTTCTTTGTAATTTGAAGAAAATGTGTTAAA
>NW_020537758.1:48642189-48666426 GCF_003426905.1 Ctenocephalides felis
TTACTTTTTTTGTAGAACTATATAAACGTCGTCGCCTTATTTATAATAAGCTCTCATATTTTGTCTATAAAATACAGATGACAGAACTTACAGTATCTTTTGAAATTATCTATTTGAAGGCAATAAAACATTGTTAATTTTTTATGGATTATTTATATTTTTATTCCTTGAATGCTTAATTACGGAACGCAAAGTTTTAGCAATTTGTCTTAAGGCACGATGCCGTGCACCACCAGTTCATCTTACCATATTAAGATGAACTACATCAGTTTTTTTTACAATTGATGTACCTATATATTGCAATTTTGAAATCCTAAAATGTGCTTTATGAGGCATTAACTTGTAATTTAAATATAAATAAAATAATCTGCAGTACATTTATCCGCAATTTACCTCGCATTCCGCGATTCGTTCGAGATTGAACGAAAAGAAATTGATGAGTTATTTTGAAATGCTTCCACATAAAATAAAAGACGAAATTAAAGATTGCAAGTTAAAGTACAGTCAACTAAATTATAAATTATTAGTATTTGATATAATATATTATCGTTATATTATGCTACTTAATTTTTCTTTTCTATTTATATATAAAAAAAAAAAAATTCAAATTATGAAATATTTTTTAATGATCATTATGGTTTACAGAACGTGATATAATAATCATATGGAAATTCTAGTCATTCTAGGCTTATTCTTTGGCCCTCCTTTAAAAATGTACTAAGGTAAGTTGGCAAGTTTCATCAAAAGTTGGGGGTTTTAATCAAGACTGTGAAATGGTATAACAAAAGTTTCATAATGACAAACTCGGAGTATAATGATCCTATAATGATATGATTTTTACTAGTACATTTTATTCAACAGTTCAAATGGTCAAACGAGATAGAAATATTTAAACTGTCTTCTTGAATCTCTGTCTGTCAAATGTGTGCGAAATACGTTAGCCGTTATCGTGTTATTTGTAGATTCTCATTTTTTTATTCAATAACTTTTATTATTAAACTATTAAGTATTTTACAGTTTTACAATCCTGATTAAAAGCGTCAAATTTTGATAAAATTTGCCAACACACTTTAGTACTTTTTTTTTGAAAAGATGGCCTCTCAAATTCGGCCGATTTTAAAAAATTCAAATTCATAGTTCAACAAAAAGTCTTAAATATGGATTAGAAATGTTATGTACAATTAGAATCCAAAGTTTATATAAATAAAATTCACGAAAATTAACCACAACATCCAAAAAATGGTCGCAATTTCACCAAAGCTCTAGGTTGCTCATTAAAAGCTCTTATTTTTCAAAGAACAAAAGATTTTCTATTTTTTTTCTCAAGACTGATTGCATAATAATTACTTAAAATTAAAGTGGACCTTTTTGCCTCGCCCTACCCTATATATAGTAAAATATTTAAACATTTTAAAAGTCAAGAATATAAATCGAATTTGTAAATTAAAACGCCATGCATTTTTATATGATAAACATGATTATTATTCTAAATTGTAATAATGATTATTATTCCATTATATTTTATTTTTAAAACAAGACAAAATGAGCTAAACTGATATGAAGAACAACAATTATCAATTTTAACTATTGTAGGTTGTTTGGCTAATACATTGTGTTTCATGATAAAACATATTGCATTTATAATATATTATTTTAATTTCTTTACCGTTTATTATTGCAGCAAGTGTATTTAGAATAAAGACCAAAACCTGATTTTGAATAAAACAAATATTTATTTTAAAATACTAATATAGTGTAGGACGGTGCACAAAGGCCAAATTTAACTTTCAACAATTATACTTTGAAAACTAAATCAATTATATCACAACAAAACACATATCAAACAAACAATTATCTGACTATGTTCAGTAAAACTCCCAAGTAATTCATCATTGTAGAAATGGGTTTATTTAGCTGTTTTTCAAACATTTGTCACATTTGTAAAATAGGACGATCAGGGGGCAATAGGGTCAATGGCTCATTTTTAATTTTAAAGCAATGTTACAAAATAATAGCTACATTATTCAATCAAAGCAAAAATATAAGTTGTATGGATACATTTTTTTACAGAGATAATACTGTATATGAATTTGATATGAAATTTCGTCGGAAATATTGATTTATTGTGAAGTGAATGAAACATCTGCTAGTCTTAAAAAGACCAATGATGCATGGCATTGTTCCTTAAGGCAAATTGCTGGAACTTTCCGTACCAAAAATTTAAGTTTTCAAAAAAGATTTAATTTTCTTTTAGAATTCAGAAAAAATCCAATTTTTGAGATTTTTTAAATTTTTGAAAAAATTGACCTTTTTGAAAAATTTGATTTTTTTTTACTTTGAAATATTTTTAAGATTTGGAACTTTTTTCTAAAACGATCGCGATACGTCAGCAACTTAGAAACAAAAATATCGAAACGCGTGAGCGCCGCGTCCTAGTTTAACAAATAAACATTAGTACGGAACCCATTGAAATGCATACCTGATTAAAAGCATCAAATATTGATAAAATTTGCCAACACACGTCAGTACATATTTTGAAAAGCGGTTCTCTCAAATTCGGCCAATTTAAAAAAAAATCAAATTCATAGTTTAACAAAAAGTCTTATATGTAGATTTAGTTTAAGCCGCGTCTCAGTTTAACAAATAAACATTGGTACGGAACCCATTGAAATGCAAACAAAATTTGTTCTTATTATCATAATATCTATAAAATATGTGATAATTTTATGTGCATATGTCTAATGATCATTTTTTCATTGGATTGACATTTTTGGCACTCTTTGCCCCGTATCTTCTTAACGGCTCGACCTTCAATTACCAAAAACTAATCAGCACTTCTCCTTATCGATAGGAATGGAATGTATTTTGAATTATTCATATTGATTGATTCGTGTTCTCGAAATTGTTGACGAAAAAGTGTATCCGCACACACACATACATTCATTTTTTCTAAGGTATGCTAATATGTTCAGAAACCATTGAAACGTAAAGTTATGTAAAAAAATTCATTTTCGATTTTTTTGCGATTACTATAACTTACCCTACGGGAAGTTAATAAAGAATATGTAAATGATAAATAATATATAAAAACTTAGTAATTGATTGTCGTTTAGGATACAGGCAATAAAAAATCTATTGACCAATTAATATCATTATCCTCATTTAAGTCGTCCGACCGCCACTGGGAACATCGAACCTTGCCCATGACTCAACCATCCCGTATGTAAGTATGTAACATGCGTTTAGCCTCGTGCTCACCAATTTCAAACAATTAGATATGGTTTGCGTTAATATTAACCCCCACAAAAGTAATGATCGAAATGAGATGAAACAATAATATAAACGGGGGTGTTCCTTCTAAATTAGCCCATATGTTATCACGTGCCATATGCGGTTCGGTTACAACATTTTTGGGTGAATACTGAAATACCTGCATCTTCCTGAATCACTTGACCGCAACTTTCTAATTATAATGTTACGGAGAGATGAAAGGATAATTTTGTTTGCAAACGTTTAGATGCTGAAAGATTAGTATAATGTTGTTCGTATATAGTTGCAGAAAGAAAACCGCAAGTTTACAGAGATGATATGGGATTTTAAGAGACTATTCAAATTTGTAGACAGATGTGTTAGATATGATTATTATAACATGTCAATTTTTTGTTTTAAATGCACTACAACTTAATTGTAGTAGTGTAGAGCGGGGCTTTAAGATCCACTGGTAAAAATGTCCACCACCGAAATCTTAAAATCAAGTAAACCTGAATTTTTTTTAACAAAAATATTTGAAAGTAGAGGGAAAACAGCCATTGCCTTGATTCCTTAGATTGGGATTCGACTTAGACATTTTTATTTACTACCAAAAATTTGCAGATTGAAGTAAATTTTTTTTGCTATTGTACGAGATGGCGTTTAAGTTAAAAATAAATATATCATATAACAATTTTGAATGATGTTTATTAGTAATATGGTCACAAGTGATCGTGATGCACATATTCATTAAAGTCAATCATTATGCATATTTACTTATTAATAAATTTTAAATTATATATTTATAATAGCATTAAAAATATTTATAATATTTAAAAACAATAATGTAATGTTTGTAATTAGCATTTAGGACTTGAATCTTCATTAGTGAAATGAAGTAATTGCTGATTAATAAATTCTATAACATTTGTTCACGCAGTGCCTAAATAATTATTGTCTTTACAATTTCACTTATTATGTAATTATGTTTAAAAACCTTCAAGTTATTAAAATTTACATACATTCATTGATCGCTTGTATTTTTTTTTTTACTTTTTTGCTGACGATACAATATCATTCTTTGAGCAGCTGTAATATCTGTCTCGCCTATAAAAATATTTTTTATTTTACAAATGTTTCTTTTGTTTTAGTATTTTCATTATAATTATTTACGTGGGACAGGGTAAAATATTCTTCTCATTCAGTCATTTTTCAACAAATCAATTTTGTACTACGATGTAACCTTAAAATCTAGTGACATTCCGATCTCCTCGTTGATGTACGCCGGTACGCATACAACGAAAGATCTCTATTCACTCGACACGTCATCCAATCACAATCCACCCGTATAAAAATGATTTAATCGAGAGCGAATGATAAACAGTTCGGGCGTAACGCAACTTCCGTTGCATTTTCATAGATTTACTCTCTAGTCGCGCCTGAAGAAGTTTCACTTCAAAAATCATAACTACTGAATTGCATGAATAATTTGAAGCAATCAGTTTAAAAACTTAGCGATACTATAATATTTATTATTATATGAAAAATTCAAAAACTCCATATCCATAACAATGCTTCAATTTCATTATTTATCGATATATTGTATTCTTATTGCTATTAAAAAAAATATTTATTTAACTAGTTGTTTTAGTGAACTCTAGTATGAGATAAAATAATGTAGTGCTCGTAATTATTTAGAGAAATAAAAATAGAAATTACACAAATCTTATCTAAAAAAACACTAATTTTTCTATACACTGAGATATTCAATTTTAAACAAAAATTTCTTATTTAAAATTAGCTATGTTTTTATTGAGCTTTTGAATTTTGTTAGATTTATGATTGACAAATCATGAATATAACCATAAATAATGAAGCAACTTGTCATCCAAGAGGCAACAACAGGAGTTTATACCCAAAAATTAGAAATTTTGATTTTAACATTTGTAAATTCTAAGTAATTTTGATAACTTTCATAGATATTAGTTACCATAAATAATGAAGCAACTTATTCGAAATTATTATTAAAGATGGTATCAATAGGTAATATTAAGAATTTTGACTAAATTGGTATGATTTTGCAAACTGTTCTAAATTAATCAGGGATTTTTTCAGAGCATCAATCCAATAATCACTTAAATATAAAACACTTAAAAAATTGTGAAACAAAATATTTCTTTCATCAGAATACCTAAAAATTTGTAAAAGAAAATACTTATATTGTAAAAATACTTAATAATGATAATAATAATAATAATATAAAACACTTAAATTTGTTAAAATATCATAAAATAACCTAAAATTTTGTTAAATAAAATAATTATATTGTAAAAGTATTGTAAGTCTTAATAAAATACTTATTAAATTTTTAAAAAGTACTTGCAACAAACTAGTTATATTTGAAAATAATTAACATTAACTAAATATAAATAAGAGTATAGTAAATAAATTAAACAATAAATAAAAAATAAATAAAATTAACTAAATATGGATAAGTCAATAGTGAATATATTAAATAATAAATAAAAAAGTAATGAAATATATAATAGTTAATTAAATTATATTAAATCCGCAAAATATTGACTTGAGCCTTATTACAATATTATTATACCGAAGGCTTGTAAAATTAATAAATAAATAAATAACTAAATCTTTTTTCACTCTCATTATCATCTCAGGTACCTCGACCTGTGTCATTAGCGTCATTTAGGTCGTCCATGACCATCGGTAAATATTACATTGTGCATCACTGGTTTACAATCATTACTCATTGATGAAATTCATCATCAGTCCTCCTCTATTGCTAAAATGATACATCATTCTGATGAATCTAATGAAATAATTTAAAAAGTATCCCCTACTTCCAGCTCGCGTGTCCCGTATGTATCTACCTAATGTCCAAACTGGATGCTACCTGTATAGTTGTACCATATCCAGGCTGGTGCACGGACACCATATGGCAACTAATTAACGATAGTGGTCCTCTGATATAACTATCAGTAGTATATGGAAATAAATGCACCCGATGATGATTATGATGACACACAGAACGCAAATGTTGCCGAAGATCTGGGATACTGATTGGATCAGATTGTGACGTAATAGGATAGAATAATTAGAACCGTACATTTAGTAATTGATAATTATTTTTAAATACATACTGAAAATTCGAGCAAAAATATAGAACTCTAAAATAAAAATCCTCTATTATGATAAACTTTTATCTTATTTTCTGTTCCATTGGACACATAAAATTAATTCTCTCAATAATATCATCTCAATAATATTTGTTTAAGCATTTTAGTTTGTTATAATATTTAAGCATTCCCATATATATACTAAATATTGAATGTACTTTGATGACTAGCAATATAATTTGATTATTATTATTAGTGATATAATTTTATTTTTAGACATAAAAAATGTTTCAAATCAAAGGTATAAATTGAAAAAGTGTATAAATAGGTATTAAACAAAAGTGTAAAATATGTTATTTACAGTTCTTAAAAAATAGAGCATCCGATACCCCAAAACATAGAAATTAATTATAAATGAAAATTATTTTTTTTCAAACGCTAATTATATGAATAGAGCAAAATAGATTGAACTCAAGTATTACTTACATATAATAATAGAAAAACTTATTTTAATAACTATAAACCCGGATTACTAATAATTATGTATAATAGAATAAAAATATAATAAATATAATTTTTAACCTGCAACTTTCTAATCGTTTCAACAATATTAGAAAGTTCACAAAAATTCAAACTCAGTAATAAAGAACACTCCAAAATTCTTTCATATCTTATTTTAAAAAAAAAAAAAACAAAAATTATATTTTAATTAATATGTATTGCTAACTAACTAATAATAAGCCAAATGTTCTATTCAAAAGTTTAATACAAACATAAGAATCATTGTGTATAAAAAAATTGAAGTAAAAAACACAGAAAAAAAATTATTAGAAAACGTATCTTTTACAAAAGTGTCATTTTAAACGTGACAAGCAAGAATCAACTAATTAGCGACTAACACCATATGTCTTAAGTTGTGTTACTTTTTTGTTATATATATATATATATATATATAAATTTGTCATTAAAATATTAAACAACAATTGAAAAAAAATGCAATAAAAATAGTAATTAATTTCTATAAACATTCTGATACAAAATATGTAAAATAGAAGAACACAAACAAATATGAAACATTTTGTATTGAATTAAAATTAACAAACATTGCAAAATATACCAGATAGAAATAAACAGTATGAAATTCATATTTTTAAATAATATAATTACAATTCATGAAGTTAATATCTTCATTTCAAAGCATTTTAGTTTAGCCTTATTGGCTCCTAACAATTCATAAAGTTGTTTAATAAATGTTCTACTTCAAGCAGAATATAAGTTTTAAGAATATATATATAGAAATATAAATTTTAATTTCAGTTCCAGTTAAACATACTCATAAATAAATCTACTTTGAAATATTCTATCAAAATTCATATAAATATTAACACGCCTCCACACCACATCCACTTGTTTCCCTGCGCTTGATATAAATTTACCTAGCGGTAAAACCTTTAAAGGAATCAGACAACACGGTATACCGAAATTAATTAAAAAAATATTTTAGACAGCATTTGGTCCGAAACACGGTACTTTTAATGTTATGGCACAATATCAATACCATAAATCTTCATTTTTTTCCAATTCTGGCAGTTTTTTCATTGGTCGGGTACAACATTTCTCTAACCAGAAGCAATAAGATCGGAAAACCGCTAGAAGAAATAGGAATAGTAAGTTGGATATAAGTGATTTTGACCACACACTAAATTGCTTTGTCAGTTTTTTAAAGAGAGTACTAGATGGAAAGCTGAGAGAGCTTTAAAGCTCCAAGTATCTGTTTTTAACTTCCCGTAGGGCAAGTTATAGTAATCGCAAAAAAATCGAAAATGAAAATTTTTATATATCTTTACGTTTCAGAGGTTTCTGAACATTTTGGCATACCTTAGAAAAAATGGATGTATGTGTGTGTGTGTGTGTGTGTATGTATGTACGTGTGTGTATGTATGTGCGGATACAAATTTTCGTCGACGATTTCGGGAACACGGATCAACCGATTTGAATAATTCAAAAAGCATTCGATTCATATTGATAAGGAGACGTGCTGATTAGTTTTTGGCGAAGGCAGGTCCAGCCGTTCCATAGATACGGGGCAAAAAGTGCCGAAAACGGTAACTCAGTTTTTAAGAGAACGGAGCGTCCGATTTTAATAATTCAAGAAACATTTGACTTGTATTGACAAGATGAAGAATTGATCAAATTTTCATGAGGGCAGGTCTAGCGGTTTCGGAGATCTAACGAAAAAAGTAAAAAAAAATGCCATTTGGCGGTCAAAAATGATCATTAGACATATGCACATCAAATTATCAGATATTTTATGGAGATTTTAACAATAAGTATAAATTTTCTTTGCATTCCTATGGGTTCCGTACCAATATTTATTCGTTAGACGGCGACGCGGAGCTTACGCGCTTTGACATTTTGTCTCTATGCAGTTAAAGCAGTACAGTTGCTTTGAAAAAAAGTTCAGATCTTCCAAAATATGCCAAAATAAAGAAAAAACGATTAGATGGAAAGCTAAGAAAGCTAAGAAAGCTTTAAAACTCGAAATATCTGTTTTTGTAAATGAATGATTAGTAAGAAAGCTAAAATATCTGTTCCAAATTGAAAGCTCCAAATATATCTGATTTTGTAAATAAGCGATTCGACGGAAACCTGAGGAAGCTTTAATGCTCAATATATCTGTTTTTGTAAATAGTCGATTAGATGGAAAACTAAAAAAACTTTATAGCTCCAAATATCTGTTTTTGTAAATAGGCTATTATATGGAAAACAGTAATCTTTAAAGCTCCAAATAGCCTTTTTTGTGAATAGGCTATTAGATGGTAAGCTAAGAAAGCTTTAAAGCTCTAAATATCTGTTTTTGTAAATAGTCGATTAAATGAAAGCTGAGAAAGCTTTGAAGCTCCAAATATCAAGTGAAGTTAAGAGTTTTTAACAACAATATTTGAAAGTAGAGGGAAAAAGATGTATAACTAGACATCACCTTGATTCTTACGACATTGTTATAGGGAAAAATGGTAATGCTTGAAATTCCATGATAAAAGTATTTTCTTTCATTGTTAGTTTTTTTGGTTGTGAGTACTATTATTTAGTTTATGAGACCTTATTATCAACTATACGTTATTTAATTATTTCATAAGGTGTGTTGCTAATTTGAAGTTAAATTCAACAATGTAATTAAAACTTACATTTCAAGTAAAAATAATCTAGTGCTAAAAATAATAAAACGTTTAGTAAACGTAAATAATTAAAAGGTATAAAATGTTTTTTATAGTATTGCCTAGTTTCATTTATAATTATTTATATAACTGATTTTTAACTAGTATAATTTATAACATTATTTATTTATATATCACTTACATTTTATTTTATTTCTAGCCCCCGTTTTATTACCTGCACGACTCGTGTTTCAAACAGTAGCTGCAAGTGAAGAAAACACGTTTCTTATTACGAGTAAAAGAACACATTATCACGAAAGTTAATATTATCAATAAATATATGTTTACTACTTAAACGGATGTTTAAGTATCCGATTTGAGATGATTTAAATTTATTACCTTTATTCAATACGCGGTTTCATTATAATATATAATGATTCATTTCCTAAATGAGGCATTAATAAAAATTGAGGTTTATACATACCTATATACACACACACATATATATATATATATATATATATAATTTTTTTTGTCTTATTTTTGCCAAATCAGGTGAATCGATATAACTATCAGCTTAAAAAAGCCATTTGAATTATTTTGCTGGGGTGAAGAAGTTATTAAAATTTAGAAACAAATTAACTATTTAAGTTTAGCAAATGAAATAAAAACTGGTGATATATGAAATCGTGCCTCAAGGCAAATTGCTAAAACTTCCTGTACCAAAAATTAAAATTTTGAAAAAAGCTTCAAAATTTTTTAAATTTTATTGAAAAAAATGAGATTTTTGAAAAATTTTAAATTTTTAAATAAAATGACCTTTTTGAAAAGTTAGAACTTCTTTAATATTTTGTAATTTTTTGGAAATTTTGATAAGAAATATAGAAGCGCGAGTGCGCCGCGTCGTAATCTAACAAATCAACATTAGTACGGAACCCATAGAAACAACATTTATATAATTTTATTAATATCTATATAAAATATATGATTATTTGATGTGTAATGTCTAATGATCACTTTTGACCGCCAAATGGCATTTTTTTACTTTTTTTATTGAATCTCCGAAACCGCTAGACCGGCCTTCCCAAAGGTTTTAAAAGTTCATTTTATCAATACAAGTTAAATTTTTTTAAATTATTGAAATTGGACACTCCGTTTTCTCAAAAACGGAAACTACATTTTTGGCACTTTTTGCCACTAACAGCTGGACCTGCCTTTGCACAACTGATCACCATGTCTCCTTATCAATAGCAATCGGATGTTTTTTGAATCATTCAAATCGTTTGATCTGTGCGCCCGATATCGTGGACGACAAATTGTATCCAAACATATATACACACATACATCTATTTTTCCTAAGGTATACCAAACTGTTCAGAAACCCTTGAAACGTAAAGATATACAAAAAAATTTATTTTAGATTTTTTTGCCATTCCTTTAACTTACCCTACGGAAAGTTAAAAATATACTGACATACTCACATCAAATACTAACAAATTTAAACAATAAATTAAATTTGTCCCAAAGAGCTGACAGATGACCAACGTTTGGCTCTACTTTAACTCTTTCACTAACCATTTCCTTCCATATGGCTTAACGTACATTTTAAATACCGTAAACTATATCCATTTGTATCAGAAGATCTAATTTCAAGCTATTCGTTCCACTTATGTTTTCATTTTTCAGTAGCACCTCCTGAATGCGCTAATGATGTGCATTTACGTCCAAGTAGAAGAAGATACGCCATAATAGGCGCTCATCACTAAAGGAATAAAAAGAACACAATGTACACGAAGGCGAAAAATAAACCAACCGGCTACCTGTATAAAATTCAATTCATTTTATAACCGAGTGCACGAATTATTATCCATTGAATTTATTTTCTTCATTTCCATATAATTACAAACTACCTACAACGGAATTCAGAAAGAAATTTTGGTAAGCAATTTTTTTTTTAATTCTCGATTTCATTTACAACTGTCCAGTTAACGATAATTAATAAATTTGTGGAGTTTATATTGTCAGCCGTAAAGGGACATTGTACAGTAAATGAACAGTTGGAAAACAACTCAATAGTTGTTTCCCATTATTTATAATATTAACAATATTTTATTGATAATGATATAATCTTAACTATTTACTTAAAAATAATTTCTTATAAATAATGACTAAGTTATTTCAATCTTTATCGGGAAAATTGATGACATAAATCCAGTGGCGCTTTTTTATCAACCTACGTCGATAGTTCTCTGTTATTAAGGAGTTTGCTAGTGAATTTGGGTGACTGATGAGCTTGTTTCTATATTTACGTGCTGTTTTTGTTATTACAACTTTTATGTAGTAGTATTAAGATTTTCTAACTGATACCCAGCAGTAGACATTTTAAATTTATGGTTTATGAATATATGTTTTTACAACAGTTTATGAACTTAAGAACTAGCTAATTATAAGTCTAAAGAGCTTGTTCTTTTAGGTCATCCAGAAATGTTTGCAGATAGCGAATCCTTAGCGAGTTGTTTTGGATCTTATCCATATAATATATTTATTAATAAGCATATTTGGATACTTAAAAAAGCATGTGAATTTGTGAAGAAAATATAGGTATGTTAGTTAAAAGATAGTTTGTTAACAATTTCAGGGCAAAATTTAACCTTGTCATAAAAAAATAAAGTGGTGCATGGCATTCTGCCTTTAAGCAAATTGCTGGATCTTCCCGTACCGTGATCGAAAAATTTTAAATGTTTTAAACTAGGTCATTATAAATACTGTAACTTTGATTATTCGTGTTTTATAGACAATATAAGAGAGCTTTTGAATTGGACGAAGACGTTTATATATGTTTACATCAAATGTAGAAAAATAAAACTAGCGGAGTTAGAATTAAAGGACCTTATTTAATTTCTCTATGAATTATATATACTGAATTGCAAAGTTAAAATTGTTTTAGAATTTTAGCTAGAATTAGAATTAAAAACCGATATTTGAAAAAAAAAATTTGAGAGGGTATGGACGCGTTTCCATACAGAATTTGATATATTACTACTACCAGGCTGGGGCCAATTATGTGTGGAAATAATTGCTTTTTTTAAAAAACTAATAGTTTCTTAATACGCACAATACTTGCATAATGCTTTTTGTATCATTCGAATCGGAATATGCGTTTTATCAAAAACTGAAATTTCAACACTTTTTGCTCCATATCTCCAAAACTGATGGACCTGTGTTTGCCAAAAACCAACGAGCAAATCTCCCCGTCAATATTAATCAGTTTTTTTTGTAAATCATTTAAATCGGTTGATGCGGTCTCTTAAAATTATCATTTTTAGCACATTTTGCTCCATATCTCCGAAGCCGCTAGATCTGTCAAAAACTAATCAGCAAGTCTCCTCATCAATAGGAATCGAATGTTTTTGAACCATTTAAATCGGTTAATCCGTATGCCCGAAATCGTCAACGAAAAATTGTCTCCATACACACACACACATTCATTTTTTCTGAGGTACGCCAAAATGTTCAGAAACCCCTGAAACGTAAAGATATGCAAAAACTTTCATTTTTGATTTTTGAACGATTGCTATAACTTACTCTTCAGGAAGTTAAAAATATTTTCAGTAAACGATGTGCAGCGAGCGATTTAATTTAAAAAATTCAGAAAATTTGACAATAGTTGTGTTTATATATATGTATGTATGTATATATGTATATATAAATATAAATAATTTATAATCTTAAAAATATGTTCATTAGATATTGATTAAACTTATTGTATCAGTATAAAATACTGGAATTGTTGAATTTTAGGTAAAAGTAGATACGTCTATATCATTAAAAAAAAAACTATTATATTAAAATAGTAAAATGATTAATATTAATCCTATCTTATTATCATTAAAACGTTATTCAAGATAAGAAGATTAATGTTAAAACCATAGTATTTAATTTATATACAGCCGTAAGTATTAAATTATCGTGTTACGTAAATTGCCTTGAGATTCTTTTCATAGTTCTGATGAATGTCAATCAATAATTTAATCTTTGCTATAGATGTAAGAAAATGAGAGCAGAATATATTTAATTAATTAATTAATTAATCAATTAATTAATATATAAGAAAAAAATCTAAACCAAATTAAAATTTCGTTGTTTTGCATATGCCTTGAAGAAAAATAAGAAGTATAATACTCTTTTGTAAGCTGGTAATAATAAAAACTTTTAATAATATTTACATACAACTGATATAATATTAAACTGACTCTATAACTTTTTATGAATTTTAAAATTTCCGGCGTCCATGAAGATGACAATTACTATGCCACATGTTTGTTTGAACAGAGTCATGTTGCCTTCTTCCATTATTTGTAATTTGTTTTAATCAAGAGAAGGAAATCAATGACTAGCATTTTACAATATGGTACCATCAGGTAGATATTTAAGAGAATATCAATAACAGAAATTGAAGATGGATATTTTGATATGTTTGTTTTTGTAACGATCTTAACCTGAATAACCTAGATCGAATAACAATAATACAATTGTTTAAATAAATTCTTTTAATAATAATAATTTTCCTAAAAAAAACGTCACTAATATGACAAGTATAAAGATCAATTTAAAGAAAGATACATTTAGGTAATGAACAGAAATTAAATGTAAATTATTAAGGAATCAATTCTTTGATAAAATAGAAATGTTATGGTAATACTATGTAATGGGTCTATCTTCGTATGAACTGGTAATAACAAACTGTCAAAAAGTTATGTATTAACTTTCCTTAACAGAGTAAGTTATCATAATCGTCCAATAATCAAAAATGAAATTTTTGACATATATTCATGTTTCAGAGGTTTCTGAACATTTTGTCATAACCCAGAAATAACGAATGTGTGTGTGTATATGTGGAGACAATTTTTTGTCGACGATTTTGGGCGTTTAATGAACCATTTTGAATAATTCAAAAAGCAATCGATTCCTATTGATAGGGAGATGCGCTGATTAGCTTTTGGCAAAGATAGGTTCAGTCATTTCGAAGATACAGAACTGAATGTGCAAAAAAATTTCAGTTTTTAAGAGAACAAGACATCTGATTTGAATGATTTAAATAGCTTTCTGCTTGTGTTGACGAAACGATTGATTTTGGGGAAAGAAATTTTTCTTATTTTATTTTTCTTCTTCAATTCTAAAGAATAATTCGGATTTGAATTTTAATTCTACCTAAAGTTCTAAGTATTACTTATATACTTCAAATAAATAATTTGAACTTAGCAATTCAGTCCATATAATTCTTATAAATATTAGATAATGTCCTTCATTTTAAATCCAATTGATTAAGTTAAATAAAAGTCGTCGTCCAATTCATGAGCTCTTATATTTTGTATATAAAATACTAATAATAAACAAAGTTATAGGGTTTATAATAATTTATTTGAAAACATTTAATATTTCTTGAATATTTCGTTACGGTACGGGAAGTTCCAGCAATTTGCCTTGAGGCACGATGCCATACACCACTAGTTTGTGTGCAATCGTACATTTTGCACATAAAACCTAACCTACAAAACGCACAAACGTCAAATAACAATTTTATTATAAGTGCATCTTTTGGACTTCTCATTGATAGCACTTACGTGAAGTTAGGTTTTATGTGTAAATTGCCTGATTGCACTGCAAATACATAGCTTTTTGGCACTTTGTTACTATCAATTCATACATAGATAGACCCATAACATAGTGTTACCGATAAAATTCTATTTTATCGGACAATTTGCTCCTGAGTTTATTTATAACTGAAAAATACCTCGATCAACAAAGCATTATAGCTGCTGCTTTTCTGAAAAATAGATAAGATATAATACATGTTATAGTTTTCTCGTACCTATCTATGATTAGTTGTAGTTAATTACAGCAAACAATAAATAATGTGCATTAAATCCTTAGAAATAATACTCGCAATTGCATATAATGTTGTTCTCAGCATTGACAAATGTTTGTACCGTAAGAAAAATCTTGAGAACAATGAGCGCAAAAGTAACATGTACATCTTGCAATGTGCCTCGTAAATTTAGTCGCTAGTGCAATTGTAGATTTTTATGCAAATATATAGAACGACAAAGAACACAAACAAAATGCATGTACAAATAAAGCACAATATAAATGCTTTGCGACAATAAACCTGTACCGAGGTTTTGTGGGTGGCAACAAAGTGAAAATCGATCATGCGACAGGTATTTTTCGATGTAAATTTTTTTCTTGGTATTTTACTTCTGTATAAATGTCTAGTACTTCATTTAACAACACATATAATGTATAAAAAATATGTATAAATTAAATATTGATTTTAACGCTTTTAGAATTTTGTTTATAATAATTAAAAAAAATAGTTTATAAATAAATATTATATTTAATAAAAAAATTAATATTTATGAATACTTGTATGTAGACACTGTATATGCATGTGATTTTACCAATTTGATACTTATTGTCAAAAATAAAATTTTTGAGTATATCATTCAATTATATTTGTGATCAATGTTTTTATTTTCTCTTCAACGTTTGTAATATCTATTTATTTGCATGTAATAATTTCAAAGAAAACCTAACATTTGAATTGTATTTTATTATTCGAACTGTAAATTATTTTATAGTTTAAAAAATATTTTTCATTTTCGAATAATTCTACGAAGATATTTAAAAAGTTATTATCTCCTATCCTAAAACGTAAAAAAAAGAGAAAAAAAAAAATTTGTATATTGTTGTAGATATGTATGTCAAAAATTCATTAAAAATATAATAATATTAGTATCGCTGTAAAATATTTGTTCTATATAATGGAATATACATAAAATTATGTAGGGAAGCTGGGTTTGTTGTAACAGTTTTTTTAAGCAATATACCTTGCGATATACTCGTACCTACTATATTTCTACAAAATCAAGATAAAAAGATGCTATTCTCTATCAAATCCAGTAAAACTTACTTTATAACCATTATTTATTATTTCACAATTAATCATAGCAGAAAGCGGTTTTACAACTTATTCCGTATTGGGGTCTAATTCGAGCATTTATCGGGGCAAGTAGTGATGAAATAAAAATAGCCTGTGATAAATACTACTTTGCTTATTTTTAAGATAATTGACATGTTGCTAAGTAATTTTCATCTTAAATAAATCGAAACTATAATTAAAGAAAATCAAATATATACTCATAGTTTTTCCTTAACACCATTTACATTTGACCACATTTTACAATCTATGAATTCCATTGAATCTACTACATTTGAATTTGTATCTGTCTATAATTCTTGTGTGTTACAACTAGCCCCACGGTTTGGTTTCAACTAACTACAGGTGCGATTTTTTTTACATTATTCAAGATAACTCTTCATACAATTCAGCTATCACAAAATCGTTATACATTATCAAAGATTGATAAATTGGAAACAATGTATGATATATAAGATCAATTTTATGACACCAAAGGCGTATAAAATGACGCTTCTGAAAGTGCTTCCTACTGCACATCTTTTAAGATACTATTAAAAACCCCTTGTTAATACTTATTCCCGTTACATATAGCTCCTAGCCCCCCCCCCTCTATTAATACATTTATTCATTATTGAATTAATTAATTTTAATTATCAAACAATGATGATTCTATTTGTATTTGTTTATTTTCACTATATATACTTATTATTGTGACTCTTTCTTAATTGTAATATTTATTTAAAGTGAATGATACTCGAATTAAAATTTTATGCTTATTTATTTGCTTTAATTTTTAATTTCCGGCAGGGTAAGTTATAGTAATCGCAAAAAAATCGAAAATGAAAATTTTTGCATATCTTCACGTTTAAAGGTTTCTGAACATTTTGGCATACCTCAGAAAAATTGATGTATGTGTGGGTGTGTGTACGTTTGGATACAATTTTTGTCCACAATTTTGGCCGCTCGAATCAACCAATGTCGAAATATTCAAAACACATTCGATTCCTATTGATGAGAAGATGTGCTGATTAGTTTTGGCGAAGGCAGGTCCAGCCATTTCGAAGATACGAAGCAGAAAGTGCTATAATCGGTTTTTCAGATTTTGAGAGAACGGAGCGCCCGATTTGAATGATTCAGAAATTATTTTACTTGTAATGACAAATTTAATAATTGAAGGAAGAGATTTGGTAAAGCTAGTCCAGCGATTTCCGAGATATAGAAACAAAAAAGTAAAAAAATATGATATTTGGCGATCAAAAATGAACATTAGGCATATTCTCATTAAATCATCAGCTATTTGATGTTATTTTTAAAATATGAGTAATAATTTTGTTTCATTTTTTTTGGGTTCCATACCAAGAATTTTAATTTTTAAAGTTTCACTAATCACAATTTATTGATTACTGATTTTTTTCTCTCAAATATTAAATTCTGGTGCAGGATGTTCCAGCAATTTGCCCTACGGCACCATGCCATACATCACTAGTGGTTTCGCTAGTAAAGCGAGTTTATCAAAGTCATACTTAAAACTGAAATCTATTATTTATTTGACATTATTTTGTTTTTAAAAAAATATTTGGTTTGTAGCAGTTTTTTTTACAAAATAACATTGGAGCACAAACCGCTTCAGTGAATTGTTACTTCTAATCATTATTCTATATTTATGTGGTATGTTCTATATTGTCATTATGTTTACTAGACTAGACGACCCATCAATAAATTGCTGTAAAAATTTGGTTAGTTCTAAAAAAATCAAAAATAACAAAAAGTGTTTTTAGCAAAATATGTCACGGTAGAAATGATCGACAACCACTTGGCCCCACTATAAGCATCTTACCCGCGGACCATTTCTTCTCGAGGCGCGTTCGAAGCAATATCTCTGTGGCCGAGCGAAAAATCAGCTGCAAAGTAATACGATACGTGGGAGTTAGCCGGAGCAGACGAACGGACGAACGGACGAACGGACAGACGAACCGACGGACAGGACAGACGACGTACTAATAAACAACGAGAATAGAATAACGAGAAGTTCATCTAACCTAACGGGTCCACGATCACGTACAGTCGAACTATCTGTCTATCGATTGACACTTGCTTGAAATGATAGCGGGCCATCTATATACTAATGCAAAGATATGGACGGAGAGCCGAAATTAGAATTATTTTTTAACTTCCCGTAGGGCAAGTTATAGTAGTCGCAAAAAAATCGAAAATGAAAATGTTTACATTTCTCGACGTTTTGAAGGTTTCTGATCTGAAATGGATGTGTGTGTGTGTGTATGTATGTATGGATACAAATTTCTAGGCACGTTTTCGGGCGCACGGATCAACCGATTTGAATGGTTCAAAAAACATTCGATTCCTATCGATAGGGAGAAGAGCTGATTAGTTTTTGGCAAAGGCAGGTCCAGCCGTTTCGGGGATACGGAGAAAAGTGTGCAGAAAATAGAAATCGAGTTTTTGAGTGAACTGAGCATCCGATTTGAATGATCTAAAAAACATTCAATTAATAATAATTGGGAGAAGTGATTATTAGTTTTTGGCAAAGGCAGGCCCAGCCATTTCGAAGATACAGAGCTAAATGTGCAAAAAATGGCAGTTTTTGAGAGAACTAAGCGTCCAATTTAAATGATTCAAAGAACTTTTAGCTTGTTTTAATTTTGTATCATTTTTTTTTTAGTTTTTGTTTTGTATATCAAAAATAATTCAGATTTTATTTTTAATTCTGACTAAAGTTCTAATATTCTTTAAACAAATAATTTTGACTTTGCAATTCAGTTTATATAATTCTTATAAATATTAGACAATGTTACAATATTTATAATAATCTATTTGAAAACATTCTGTATTTCTCGAACATTTCGTTACGGTACGGGAAGTTCCAGCAATTTGCCTTAAGACACGTTGCCATGCACCCCACTCTTTTGGAATCATCTGCACCTATACCTTCAAGGAGTAACAAGCAAATTTGTCAAAGAGGCAGTGATAAATAATATTGATCAGGCATACGTGAATAGACAAATTTATGATTACTGTTTTTTTTTATTTTAATTAGCTTCAAGGGATTATAATTTTTTTTATATTTGCGCCTACTCCATCCTGAGAATTAGCAAATTTTTAGTACTGTTTCAAAAATGTCTAAATCGAACGTCAATCGATTGTCTGAGCGTACGGGTATGATGGTGAGACCAATAAAAACCACTATAATTGCTTATATATCCAAGAATATGGATATTATTATTAATAGAAGGACTTAAAGAAATGGAAAGAAGAAGGATGCAGATGTTTGATAAAAGAAAAAAATACCGTGAATTGAAAGCCGAATTGCAGAACTAGGAAGCATGGATGCAGAAGTTTGGGAAGGAAAATACTTTAAAAAATTATATCAAGAGGGGGGGGGGGATAGTGGTAATGGAAATGATAGACGAGAAAGGAAATTGAAATCATTTACTTGTGGTGGCTAGAACACCATGGACCTGTCTTCGGGCGGGTTATCATTTATTATTAATATTCTGGATATTATGAGAACGAGACAACCTCACAAATATTTCATTCCATTTATATCGAAGTTCCAATTAAACAGAAAATAAACTAATATTAAATAAAAATGACTAACTATTATAACTTTTATTTTGCTATACAGTTTTGTATTTCTATTTCTATTCTATTCCCTATTAAGGGTTATGCTGAGCTTTTCTTTTTATCATCCATTAAATATAACTGACTTTTAGAGCATTTTTTTCTCAATTTTAAATAAGATGAATCCAGAATTTATTTTTATTTTATGGATCAACAGAATATAGCACATGGTAAGTACAAACTAGCTAAAGTCTATTTTAATTAAGGTGACTATACGTCCTGGATTGGCCGGGACAGTCCCGGATTTCCACCTTGTGTCCCGGGTTTTTCTTAAAGCAATATTTGTTCCAGATATTGATTTTTTGTCTCGGATGTCCCAGTTTTTTAAAAATTAATAGTTAAATTAACAAAAAATAAGAAAACAAACTAACAGATGCTATTTTTTTTTTCAAATTAATTATTAAGAAAATTGAATAGAACATACAGATCGAAAAATATAAGATAAAATATCATAGATAAAGAAGTATTGCATATAGCAGTCGAAATATAAAGCTCTTACGAAAAATCCGCAATTATGGTAAAAAAAAGATTCATTAAAAAAACTGTTTTTTATTGTATCCTTGAATACATTTGTTATATAAACGACTAACACCAAACCAAATACTAACCAAGTATTTACTGCAATTATATAAAAATATTTAGTATCATTTAGTATTAAAAGTTCCAGCTCTTTTACTATAAGTGTTAAGAATATTCATGTCACTAATGATCGCGATTCGAACGCGATTGCTTAAATTGTCCTGAAACATGAAGAGTCAGTGTTTATTTTCTATTCTTAAACAATAAATAGCCTTTGTGTCAAAATGGACTATTTAATAAATTATCGACCTTTGGGTTCATGTTTGGTTACTGGGTCAGGAATTTTAGAAGCAAATTATAAATTGATGAACAAACACTCATTGGTGCATGAGGTAGCAAATTTTAATAATAAATGATAAATAAATAGTTATTTTGAATTTGTGACCTTGATAAATTATATCAGCAGGTATGAAAATAATTCATTTCATCAATAAAATAAAAACAATATGTGATTTTTAAATAAAACAAAATCTACGATATTTGTTTGTATTCGATAAAAATTATTTCACTCTTCTCTCACATATATTGTCAAATTATGTTAGATGGTAGACTTAGTAATTTCATAAATTTTCTAATAGAAATTGCTATATTTTACTAAATTAATCTTAAATGGTTAGAGATGTCCGTAAGAAAAGTTTTGTAAGAAAAACCAAAGAAAGCTTTCATGGTTGTTCATACATAACCTTTCCCAGACATGTATTCATTTAGGATAATTTTTTAAAAGTAAAATTTTTAATGTTACTTTTGTATAGCATCTTTTTTCTATTGTCAGATCAGCTCGTCTAATTATAAAATACGATCCATTCCACTTGGAATCTATATCTTCATAGCATTCACCGACGAGATTCCACATTTAACTTTATCGATATGACTATGAATGTGTGAGCTTTTTTGGAATTGGCAAGTGACAGGTATTAATATGTTAGTCAGTGCTATACTAAATAGATTATCATAATAATGTTGATGAACCTGTTCAAAAGTCAAGGCTAATGATATTCGATATATCACTGAGCTATTTATCTAGTTAGGAATCTGCATATAAAGTATTGTATTCTATGAATAGATCGGGATGTGAAAAGAATCTGGTAATGCGCGAGGTAAATTATATTTTGAGACTAGGATATAGTATATATATATATATATATATATATATATATTTGTGTATATATTTAATATTTGTATGTCTTCTTTTATTACCCGAAATGATTTTAGTGGCATGCATTCGGCGACGGATGAACAAAAAACATTTATGCGTTTTGGTTATAAATCAATGAAATAATGAAGTTGAAAAAAGTGAATTGTTTTTAATTCTGAGTGAAGAAAAGATCATAAAATAAAAATGCTGTCGCTATAGCATTTTGCATTTTCACTTCAGTGAGCTCGTGCTACATCTGTTGTTTAGTTTTGTCCTTTTTGTTACGCATTTTTATCATCCTTTTTAAAGCATATACATATATAGACAGGGCGCTGGTAGAAAAGCATTATATAACCTAGTGGAGCATCGTGCCTTAACATTTTTGAAAAAAAATTACTCTGAAAAAAATTAGATTTTTGAGAAACTATAAATTTTTGACAAAATACTTTTTTTTTAAAAAAAAAAAGAATTTTTGAAAAAAAATTTATTTTGAAATATTTTCGAAATTCAGAACATTTTTCAAAGCAATCGTACTGCTTTAACTGCATAGAGACGAAATGTCTAAGCGCGTAAACGCCGCGTCGCCGTCTAACGGATGAACATTGCTACGGAACCCATAGGAATGTAAACAAAATTTATACTTACTGTTAAAATCTCTATAAATTATCTGATTATTTGATGTGCATATGTCTAATGATCATTTTTGACCGCCAAATGGCATTTTTTTCCATTAGATCTCCGCAACCGCTAGACCAGCCTCCATGAAAATTTGATCAAATCTTTATCTGTCAATACAAGTAAATTGTTTTTTTGAATTATTAAAATCGGACGCTCCGTTCTCTTAAAAACTGAGTTACCATTTTGGGCACTTTTTGCTCCGTATCTGCGGAACGGCTAGACCTGCCTTTGCCAAAAACTAATCAGCACATCTCCCTATCAATAAGAATCGAGTGTTTTTCGAACCATTCAAATCGGTTGATATGTGCGCCCAAAAACGTGACTGGAAAATTGTATCCATACATACAAATACACACACACATCCATTTTTTCTGAGTGAGGCATGACAGAATGTTCAGAAACCTTCAAAATGTCGAGAAATGCAAAAATTTTCAATTTCGATTTTTGGATATATATATATATATATATATATATATATAAATTCTGATAAATAAATAGATAGCAATAATTTTGTTTTTTTTTTTTCAAAAAGTAGGCACATAGTTCATTCCTTGATAAGTTTTTTTCTGCACTTTATATAATCATTAGATTGAACATTATATTGTTATATGTATATGAAAATTGTTGTTTAATAGAAAATATCGGATGATGGAACATATTTAGTTCCGAAACGTGGTTATTTAACACTTCACAAAAAATTTAGTTTTCTCTTAAATTCAGAAGGAGAAGTTTGTTTTTGTGAATTTTAGGTTTTCTGGACGTATTAAGTCATTCTGAATCGAATGAGATAAAATTTGGTAAAATTGTGCGTGTGTATGTGTGTGCAAGTATGTCAGTCACACACACATACTTTTTTCAAATTTATTCTCATTCGATTCAGAATGGCTTGAAACGTCGAGAAAACATAAAATTAGCGAATTGATTTTTTTCTCCTTCGGGAAGTCAAAAATAAATGTGAGCATTTTTTGCAAATATATTTAAATATCAACGAGAATTTTATCTTTACTAGTTTGAAAATTTGATAAAACTGTGCTTGGTTTTAGAATTAGTAGCAAAAAAACCTTTCAAATATTACAGGCATAAGAGAAGTGCCTATGTGCCTAAATGAAATAAGTATTTTGAAATTTGAAAATATAAAATATATTTCTATAAAGAGGTGCTTCTTTATTACGATTAAGACTTTGTTACTAATCAAATCATTCTTTAATATTTTATATTCAAATTGTAAGCCAATAAAACTACATTTCCTACATTTCTCTCTTGAATCTTTATTCATACATATTAAATTTATTCTAGCAATGACATTATTAACAATAGTTTTTAGTTGCATGCCAATTATATGCCTTATTTTTTTAAGATAAAGTATATCACTTAATTTCTGTTGACATCAAACAATATCCTTTACCAGCAGATTTGAATCGAAATTAACCACCAGCCTGTATGTCTAATATATATAACATATCTCGAAGAATTTTTTTACGACTTTTATGGCACCTGTTGGGGTCTCCTTTCATACAGGTAATGAATTTACAAAGCGTGAATAATCTGACTGAGCCTCGATATTTCGCTTTTACGATGATCAATTTTTTCCATTCTTTGCGGCTCTAAAGTGGAAAGTTTTCAATGTTATTTATTATCAGAAATATATCATATAAAATAATAAATATGTCGACGGCGCATGTA
>NW_020537758.1:48667426-48760837 GCF_003426905.1 Ctenocephalides felis
GAGGACCAGCAATAAAAATCATTTCGTTCGCATTTTGCGTTTTGTCAGTCTTCGTTATACTATTGCATTACGTATTGATTATATTCTGAATACGGCATAAGGCAAAACAATCCGTTGAACAGCACAGATAATACAAGAAAACAATATATCAATCATTGAGCGAAATCTCCTTCGTCAGCATTGACATTTCGCGCGCCGAGCGCGAACGGCGGAGTGCGGACTGCAGGTCGAGCCGGTGCATTGCGTCTTGGACGCTTGGGACCTGACGCGGCGGGGTGATCGATCGCCTTCGAGCGCCGAGAGATAGATTTATGGATTTAATGTTTAATATTTTACAGGAGGTGACACCAATCAAATATTTAGTACCGTTAAGGATACAGATGTTGAGAGATGAAATGTATGATTAATTTTTGGAGGGCATAATAGTAAATAAAATTGAAATAAAGATGATTAAGTAAAGATATTAGTGGCGGCACACTCCGAAACAGCTTGACAAATCTTTTTGAAATTTATAATCACATTCTGTACAACTGAGAATCGTACAACATCTATTTTTCATGCAGTTAAGATCTTTTTTTTTTATTTTTTAGACTAGTTTTTTTTCATTTTATTTTTTATATTTCGTAATTAAACAACACATACAGCCCTACATTTTCACCTTTCTAATACAAAACGTTATTTCGTAATAGTCATTTTTAGTAATCGAATAATTTTAGTAAACGAATAGTTTTTCATTTAATTTTGATTATAATTTTTAAACTTACGCAAGGACTTAAATTTAACTTGAATAAAAATTATTTGTAATTAAGGATTGTCCACTTAACATTTTTTTAATTTTTGGTGGCTACTTCCTTTATTTTGATTCTACAGTGAATCAAATAAACATCAATGACAGTTGTTTATTTAAGATAGATTATTATTTTCTTAAACTGATGGAAAGGATAAAATTTAACTTCGAAAAAAAAATTATTAAGAGTTGTCAGCCCCTAACACTTTTTTAACTTCCCCTAAGGTAATTATTGTAATCGTCCAAAAATCTAAATTGAAATTTTTGCATACCTTCACGTTTCGAAGGTTTCTGAACATTTTGGCATACCTTATAATGAGAAAAAAATGGATGTGTGGGTGTGTGTGTGTGTGTGGATACAACTATTTGTTGACGTTTTCGGGGGCACGGATCAACCGATTAAAATGGTTCTATTGATAGAGAGATGTGCTGGTTAGTTTTTGGCAAAAGTGAGTCCAACCATTTTGTAGTTACGGAGCAAAGAGTGCAGAAAATAAAAATTAAGCTTTTGAGAGAACAGAGCTTCCGATTTGGATGATCCAAAAACATTCAATTTGTAATGATGGGGAGAAGTTGTGATTAGTTTTTGGCCAAAGCAGGTTCAACCGTTTCGCAGAAACGGAGCTAAATGTGCAAAAAATGGCAGTTTTTGATTCAAATAACTTTTGATTGTGATGTCGAAACGATTGTTTTTGGGAAAAGATTTTTTCATTTTTTTCTTGTTCCAAGAATTATTGTTTTAATTTCCAATTTTTTTTTAAATATCGAAAATAATCAGATTTTTTTAAATTTTAATGGAACTTTCCGTAATTTGAGTACGGGAAGTTCCAGCAGTTTTTCTCAAGGCACGATGCCATACACCACTAATTAAATTTTGGAATCAGTTTTATTTTTTAAATGTAAAATTGAAAATAAACATTAAAATCCAAAAATACAATCTTTTTAAACTGGATACTTTCCACAGAGCTTTGGAAATCTCACTAGATTCGCTACAAAATAATACACAAATTAATGGAATAATAAAATAATTAATAGCGCTGTAATAATATATGAAAACCTTAACTCTCTAAATATGGCGATTGACTATCAATATGCCAAATAAACATTTATATGTAGCATGCTTTGTAATGGGTAAACCATGTATAGAATTTGCTGACTCTTACTTATATACTACATACTCCCATATTCACAATCAGTTGGTTATACTTAATACAAAAATTATCTAAAAATTATAAAAGAAAATCTTAAAATATTTTTTATGGCTGAACGATGTTTGCCGCGACAGCTAGTATATATATATATATATATATATATATATATATATATACACATATATATATATATATTATACCTATATATGTTAAAATGTTGGCAGCCAATAACTCAAAAACACAATAAATTTGGAAATATTCATTACATTATTTAAATGTGTGTTAAAATTAAAGAGTAGTAAGTTACTATTCAATATTATTATTAAAAGTAAAATAATAAAAATTTGTTTATTGCAATAAAAGTATAAACTAAACTTCATAGTATGATCAAAGTATGGTACAAAAATATTCATAATATCTTGAGACAAATTTAACTTTAAGCTGACAGATTTACCGCATATATTACACACCAAAAACAAAACTTGCATATTTTTTCCTTCACCAAAACCGATCACACCCTCATATACTTCATTCATTGAAACAAATTGATGTAAATATATGTTCATTATAATTTAGATATTCATTTTTCACCCTCGTCCAGGTAAATCAATAAAAGCACACGTCGGCAATAGTAAATGTCCACACACACCCTGCTCATATAGATGCACGCGACTAGTTTGAACTTCACTTACTGTAATTAATTTTATTTTTATATTAATCTACCCTCATGGCACAGGCATTAGATTAAATAATATTCGGGGATGTTTAATCAAGGAATGTGTAATTTGAACGCTTTATTTTATTTTAGTATGATGTTCAAATATAATTATCTTTTTACGTTTTAACATAAATCATTCCTACTACTCGATAGAAAAATGTAGAAAAATATTCAAAATTATATATAGAATTATGTAGAGTACAGCGGGGCTTAAAAGTCTGCGGGCAAAAAGATTCATCACCGATATCTCATGAACAGGTAAAGTAAAAACTTTTTTATTAAAAATATTTGAAAGTAGAGGGAAAAAAGAAGTATAATCAGCCACCTTGATTCTTACGACGTCGCTATCGGGATATAAACGTAAAAGTTTGAAATTCTATAAAAAAAGTTTTTTTTTTGTTGTTAGTTTTTTTGGTTGTAAGCACTGTTGCGTAAAGTTTAAAAGCTTACATCTGAATGGGCTAAAAAGGACCAACAGAATTTTTACCCAGGCAAAATTGTTAACAATGAAAAATATCAAACAAAAAATAAATTAAGATAAAAAAAGCTATTTTACATGAGATAAGTTAAATAAATAATGATTTCAACTCTGCTGATGATTATGCCGAAATACCAGATTAAGGTTATATACAGTGATATGTTAAATAAATAGTTATTTTAATTTTGTTGATGATTATTCATGACGAAATACCAGATCAAAGTTATATACAGTAGTATCTCTGTGAAAAATGTACCCATGAAATTTATATTGTATTTTGCATATAAATCAACCGATTTGAATGATTCAAAAAACATTCGATTCCTACTGGGGAGACGTGCTGATTATTTCTTGACGAAAACATGTTCAGCGGTTTCGAAGACATAGGGCAATAAGTGCCAAAAACGGTAATTCAGTTTTTGAGGTAACGGAGTGCCCGATTTGAATGATTCAAAAAACATTTTACTTATATTGACAAAATAAAAAATTGATAATTTTTTTTAGGAAGGCAGGTCCAGCGGTTCCGGAGATACTGATAAAAATGTAAAAAAAATGATATTTGGCGGTCTAAAATGATTATTAGACATATTCACATCAGACTATCAGACATTTTGTAGAGATTTTAAATATAACTGATTTTGTTACATTTTTTGGGGTTTCGTACCAAAATTTTTGATTTTTTAAGTTGACTTATACGGTTCAAACAAATTTAAAAATTTCAGAATTGTTTTTTTTCAAAATTTTTAATAATATGCAAAGTTACTTTTAATATTAATTTTAAACTTTCAATTCAGTTTAAAAATTTACAAATTTCATATGCGTTATTGTAATCGCAAGAATTGTATCCTCAGATGGATTCATTCAGAGTGTCTTCTGTAACATTTTCGAGTAATTTGAGCGATAAGATAGTCACTGTATATTATAGAAGGAATAAATATGCATATAGCAATTATAATTTTCTATTTAAAAATATTTAAAATAATTGTTAATAATCATTGATCAATATTATTAATTATTATTTTTTTTGCTCGAATATTTAATTCTGGTACAGAAAGTTCCAGCAATTTCCTTAAGGCACGATGCCATGCACCACTAGTTTGTGATATAGCTCGTTTGGTTTTTACAATATAATTGTTTAAAGACAAATTAGACCTTTGTGCCCCACCCTACCCTGTATAACTCAATAGTAATATGTTAATATCATGTTATTGTCCAAATAACTTTAATTGTATTAAAATGTTGAAAATTTCATATATTGTGGAACTGAAATATTCAAATGAAAAAAATTAAATATCATCCTTTTAAACTATTGATAATATTCTGCTGAACTACCTGATAAATTGCATATGTACATATTAGGTAATGAGGGATTTATTATCAACAATAAACTCTGTACAAAAAACGATAAAGTATTCGGCGTAGCAGCATTATTAGATAAGTAATAGCAACAAAAACGGAATTGCATTTCCAATTGATGGTGTACTACAATACCAATAGAACCTGATGGTGTACTATTGCCCAATATTTGAATGAAACATCTTCGGCCATAAATCAAATTGTTCGTCCAGCAAATGATGGACAGTTCGTACGCAACACATGACGGAAACGTGCCGGATACAATATATTCATATACACCTTCGCAAAACGCTTATTAGTTGGAGAATTGATGGTGGAACTTGATATAAAAGAGCCACAATTATGTTTAGCAGTATAATAAAAGATTTTTGACTTCTAGTATTAGTATTGCATTATATTAGCTAAATCGTTGACAAAAATTTTCGCACTTTTTGAAGTAAAACTTTTTTAGGTACAATTATGGTGTAAATCCGTACAAACGCAATGGAAGTCCGTTACGCCCGAACTGTTCGTCATTTGCTCTCGATGAGACTATTTCGATACGGGTCGATGGTGATTAGCTGTCGTGTATATGAATAATGATCTGTCGTTGTATGCGTACCGGCATCAACGTTGTATGCGTACTGATATCAAGAAGGAAATCGGCATAGATAAATAAACATTTTAAAGTTACATAGTAGTGCATATCTTGATTTAATGAAAAATGCCTGAATCAGAAGAATATTTTATCCTGTAAATTGAAAATGATAAAGCAAATTAAATATTTGGGTCGAGTATTAAACGTAAGTTTATTGATTAGAAATTATTTCTATATTATTCGTAGTTTCTGTAAATCATTGAAGTTATTAAAATGAAAAATATTTTTTGGGCAAGACAGATATTACAGCTGTTCAAAGGATGAAATTATATCGCCTGTGAAAAAGTAAGAAAAATACAAGCAGTCAATGAATGTATGTTAATTTTAATTACATGAAGTTCTTCAAGCACAATTACATGACGAGTGAAGTTGCAAAAACAATACTTATTTGGGCGTTGTTAAACACAATCCACTGTGTGAACGAATATCATAGAATTTATTAATCAGCAATTACTCCATTTCTCTGATGAATGTTTATTTCTAAATGCTAATTGCAATGACAAACCGATCATGTCATATTTGAAGTATGACTTTAATTACATTATTGTTTTTATATATACATATTTTTAATGTTATTATAAATATATAATTTATAATTTATCATTGACACTAATAAATGTGTCCATCACGAGTGCTACCATATTACTAATAAACATTATTCAAAATTGTTACATGATGTATTTATTTTTACTTAACCTAAATTCGCTACTTTGTACAGTAGCAAATAAGTTTTACTTCAATTGTGTGTGAACCTTACGCGCACTCTTTTTTGCTACTGAAGAAATATCTCGCAAAACTACTCAACTCGATTCCTTGAAGAGTTTTATCGAATGGTTTTTTAACTGGTAAAATTGGTTCAGCCTTTTCTGAAAAGTCGTCACTTTTTGCCTAATATACATAGACACAATCATATTTTATACAATTTCCAAATTTTCAAATGACTTGAAACGTTTGTCATTCATTTTATTAATACTTGATTGAAAGACTTTCAATAAAACATAAAGTGGGTAACTTTAAGAAATTTAATTTCATTTAACAATAAGCATCAACAAAAATCGAAGAATTAATTTTTAATTTAAAAATTTGCTTTATTTGACTTAGATACAAGCATTGATTTTTACATGAAGATACAAATTTCATACACCTATTCTGGGAATTATATATACAATATATAATAATTATTATACTATCATAATGTAATATTGTTTGCATATATATATTTGCTTCAATTAACTTATATAAGTATGAAAAGAGCTATTAAAAACATACTAATTAAAAACATACTGAAAAATTGAAGAAAAATAATATCACTCATATATTTTATTCATAATTTCAATGATATCTTTAGCATTTTTGACCGCACCTATTTGTTGCAACCAAATTAATAAAATAACATACTTATATGGAAAACAAAAAACAGTCAGAAATATTAAGATTATACTTGACCTTAATTATATTAACAACGTTAGAAACTAACTTTCGAATTGTAAGGTGCATTTATTTGTGGTTACTACCAATTAACATTTTTTTAAAAATTAATTACATATTTATGATAATAATATTATATATATATATATATATATATATATATATATATCATAGTCAAAACAAAAACAATAAGTAATTAAACTATGTATTAAGTATGTTTCGACTTTATATGGGTGTTATCATTTATAAACTTTATTATAATTAAATTATATAATTTAATATAATTATTATTATTAGCATATTAACAAGTTCAATCTATCATTGTTTCAAATAAGAAACAAAACTTTGAATAAAATTAAATATAAAAAAATAAATTCTAGGATTCAATTCTGTGATTGACCATTCCCTTTCTGATGATTATAATGGATATATATTTAATAAACATGCGAATATATATTGCAGCGATTCCCTTATCATTAGGGCAATCTTATTTAAAGTATTAGGGCCTAATGCTTTGAATATTATTTTCACGTGATATCATACTTGGAATCCATAATTTCATGTATGAATCTGTAGTCTGCTTTATATGGTCTCGCTTTATAAGTGGCTAGAACCTTTGTATAAACCTGATCGGGCATTGCTGCATCAATAAATATTCGCCCTATTACAAAAATTATAATAATAATAATTAATTTAATAAAGAGATAGAACTACTGCTTGATTGCCATCTATATAATCGACTGTTATTAAGTAAAATTAGTAAAACAACTTATACGACTCTTGTGTTCTGATTGCTATATAAAAACTAATTGTGTATCGCATCGTGCCTTAAGTCAAATTGCTGGAATTTCCCGTACGGTAACAAAATGCTCGAGAATTTTAAATGTTCTCAAATAGATTATTATAAATATTATAACATTGTCTAATATTTATAAAAATTATGTAAACTGAATTGCAAAGTTGAAATCATTTGTTTAATGCATATTAGAACTTTAGTCAGAATTTAAATTAAAATCTGAATTATTTTTCATATACCAAATATATATATATATATATATATATATATATATATATATTTGAAAAAATTGAAACATTTTTTTTCCAAAACAATTATTTTGCTAAAACAAACAAAAAGTTTTTTTCATTCAAACCGCACGCCTAATTCTCTCAAAAAGTGCAATTTTTTGCACATTTAGCTCTGTACCTTCGAAAAGGCTAGACCTGCCTTTGCCAATAACTTATCACCTCTTCTACCAATAATTAGAATTTGAATGTTTTTAGATCGTTCAAACCAGATACTCCGTTCTCTCAAAAACTCTATTTGTATTTTCAGCACTCTTTGCTCTGTAACGGCTGGACCTGCTTTTGCTAAAACTAATTAGCACATTTCCCTATCAATAGGAATCGAATGTTTTTTGAACCATTCAAATCAGTCGATCTGTGCGCCCGAAAACGTGGACGAAAAAATGCGGACATACAAAACACACACACTCACATCCATTTTTTCTGTAGTATGCCAAAATGTTCAGAAACCTTCAAAATGTAAAAATATGCAAAAAATTTCATTTTCGATTTTCGGCTCATTACTGTAACTACCTTACGGGAAGTTAAAAGCTATGGCATTGCACCGAAGAAAGATTGAAAAATTATTATTAATAATTAATAATTAAATTATTAATTATCCATTTTTTACAATTTGACCTAGTCACTTTAAGACATTTTGATAGTTTTCAGTACAATTTTGTATGAAAAGCGCTACATAGCCTCTACGTAACATTAGTCTATTTTGCAGAGTCGGCCCCAATTTTTTATATCAAACTGGCCAAGATCAGTATTGAAGTTACAACCAGGAGTTGCAATAAAAATTATATAAATTCATTCAATTCAACCGAAGAAGGTGCAATATGAAAAAAACCTAACGAACTTATTTAGAAACTGCACTGCTGGTTTTGGAGCATCTAGCAGTAACTTTACTCTTGTTAAAATATTTTCCACAAAATTTATCAAAATGAGTTCATTTATTCATTACCTAAATGCCGTTAATGATCACGGTCTTCAATGCCTGGTCAACCTATAATGTTTAACACTAATTGGTAAGTAAAAGCGAGAAATGCGGCGGTTCAAAATCATTTTAGGACATTCCTTAAATGAGTTTCATTATCGAGTGCACGTAATAATGATTTAAATGCCGTTATGTTATGTTATATTATCCTTATTCCTTTTTGCTTGTGGAAAGTTCTTTAATGGTCAACAGCATATCGCTTCAGCAGGCGATGTTCAACACTTTTTAAGCGCGACTCTTGGAAATAAAACGTACAAAAACTAATGAACGAAAGAACCAAAGCGCATTTCTGGGACCATTATTAAAATTCAGGAGCAGATCTTGCCAATGATTATAGTAATTTGTAAAAAAAAAGAATTAAATTATATGCTTGCTCTTTTAATTCTGTGTTTTAAACTGCCATCGTAAATAGGTAATTGGTTAACCAGAGCAATTCATACTATTATTTACTGATTCAAATTATTAGTGAGTATTAGTTATTTTATTATTTTTGTATTTTTTTTTTAAATTCTATTTGTTTTATAATTTCTTTGTTTTTGTTTATCAATGCATTAATTGACCCTTAATGATAATGAAGATAAATTGGTTACTCTTATTCTGATTTTTTTAGTTTATGTTATTAAATTTTTTTTTTAATATTTTGAACAAATTTAAATACAATAGAAAAAGATGCAAATTAATTGGTATTAAATTTCGAAGCTGCTATTCAATATACAGACAAATAACAAAATATGAAGACAACTAACGGAAAACACGCATCAATGATAAAAGTTACTTATTAATATAATTTATCAAAATTGCGATATAACAAACAAATAGTTATTAACTTCCCGAAGGAGAAGTTTATGTTTTCATCAAAAAATCCGAATTGCTAATTTTATGTTTTCTCGACGTTTCAAGCCATTCTGAATCGAATGAGACCAAATTTGGAAAAAGTATGTGTGTGTGTGTGTGTGTGTGTGTGTGTGTGTGTATGTGTGTGTGTGCGTGTATGTGAACAGATTTTTTGCCGTAAATCGACGTTTTCTCGAAAACGGCTGAACCGATTTCAAAAATTTAAAAGCCATTCGATGTATCTCGACTAGAACTATTGTTTGTCAGTTTTGTGCGACGATCGGCCAAGCCGTTTAATTATAAATCGCAGAAAAGTGAAAAATTTTTCGTCTACGTTTTAGCCCGCAATTCTTAATCGATTTTGAAAATTCAAAAACCGTACGAAAGATATTGGTTGGGAATCGTGCTGATTAGTTTTTGGTAGAGATCGGCCGGGCCGTTTTCTTGTAATAAAGTTTAAAAAAAAAAAATTCGACGATTTTTATGATTTTTTTTTGACGATAGATACCATAGTCTTCTAGATCATACTAAAATATTACGGCCCTACGACAACTGGTTCAGCTTTAAAAATTCGTCAAAGTTTGCAAAAATCAGTATGGTCTTTTTGGCATTTGTCAAAATTAGACTTTTGATCGACGTTTTCTCAAAAATGCCTGAACCGATTTTAGAAATTTAAAAGCCATTTTATGTATTTCGGTGAGGAATATCGTTTGTCAGTTTTGTGCAACGATCTGCCAAGCCGTTTCTTTGTAATTTGAAGAAAATGTGTTAAACTTTTCATCCACATTTAAGCTCATCCTACCGAACCGATTTTAAAAAATCAAAAACTGTTCGAAAGATATTAGTTGGGAATGGTACTGATTAATTTTAGGTGAAAATCTACCGAGCCGTTTTCTTGTAATTAACTGTTGAAAAAAAGTGTTAAATTTTCGTCGATCTTTAAGCTCATCCTACCGAACCAATTTTAAAAAATCAAAAACTTTTCAAAGATATTAGTTGGGAATGGTACTGATTAATTTTAGGTGAAAATCTACCGAGCCGTTTTCTTGTAATTAACTGTTGAAAAAAAAATTTAAGCCGATTTTCATGGAACTTTTTTTGGCGATATACATCATGGTCTTATAGAACTTACTGTAATATTACGGCCTTACGACAAGTAGTTTAATTTTAAAAATTCGTCAAAGTTTGCTAAAATTATTATCGTTTTTTTTAAAGTAGGATTGATGAAGTATATTATTTACACATTTTTTTATTAAGTCGATTATTTACACATATCGGGAAGTTCATGTAACTTGCCTCAAGGCTAAATACCAAACCAACTAGTTTTATTTATAACAATGTAATTGCACACATTTGCTCCATTCAAAATATTGATAAATAAATTAGGATGTACCTTATGTTTAATGTTGTGTCTTATTATTACGCATTTTTTGTAAATCTACATATAAATGTATCTATATATAAATGGATAATAAAACATGAAGTACAGTGTATAAAATAGTAAACAAATAATCAGTAATTATAATAAAAAAGAAAATTAAACATATTTTATACGGCATTTATTTTAAATGTAACTTCCTAGTTTCTGAATTTAATTATATAATAGCCAATGCCAAATATTTTTCTTAATTTGTAGTAGCTTCAATAAAAACGTGTCTCACCATATAAATACAATAAAATATTAAAACTGCAAGAGTAAGCATAATAATATATTAACACTAAATAATTAAATTTTGTATATCAAGCAGGGGAAAAGATACTAAAAAAATTTTAAAACAATTAAATAACATTTTGAACTTAAATGTATATAATTTCAGGTTAAAAAAGCATGTGAGTTCAGAATTGGCTATTTAATAAATAAATATGTTCCAACGTTAACAGTTTAATTTCAGAAACAAATAATGTATATATGAACACACACACACACACATATATATATATATATATATATATATATATATATATATATATATATATATATACACATACCACAGTGAATATTTTCATTATACAAAATGAAATTCCAAATCCAACCGAACATTTCATAATATCTAATCTCAATCAGAAATATTTAAGTTTATTGAACATTTGTTTATGAAATAGAAACCATCAATAATGATAACACTTTTCCGATTAAATTCATTAAATAATTCAAAATTTAAACAGATGGATTTAATTAATAATGTTTATCAATTGCAAATATGCTATGCAAGTCGTATTTCAAATGTAAAAAAATTGGATGGATTTGATTAATAATGTTTATTAATTTGAAATATGCTATGCCAGTCGGATTTGAAAAGTGAAAAAATTGATTTATAAATATATATGTGTGTTTTTAGAGGACTCTGATTTTTAGTTGATTCCTATTCCTAAAACACACACACAAACACACACACACACATATATATATATATATATATACACACATATAAAAATTAAATTAAATATTAAATTTTTTCTCATTCAGATATATATTGAATAAATTATTACATAATTGATTTGCTTCATTATTAATTAATTCATTCATTCATTCGTTTATTTATCTTTGTTTCTTATTTACTATGAGAGATCAAATTACAAGTCCGAAATTAAATATAGTTTCAGACTTTTGTAAATCTTATTCATAATAAGTATGAAAGTAAAAATATTTTATAATAAAGTTGTAAGACTATTACATTTCAGATTAAAAATTTCAGAAAAACGTAGTTATATATTTTTGTTATTACTTGATTAACTAATAAACTAGCATTTTAACTGCATAATCATCATTGTAAGTGGCATAATTTTATAGTGTTATTTTTGAACAGCAAAGAGGACTTAAAGTGCATTCAAGCAATCAGGACTTAAAAGTCCTGTGAGCTGTTGCCATAATATTTCCTAACAACATTGCTTATTTAGAAGGCAATTCTATCATCTGCCTGCCCATATTTGAGATATTATTTTAATTGCACTTTTCTTAGTAGATATGAAATATTTTTAACTTAATGCCCAGAAGGGCTATCACTTAGAATCATATTTTCATCTATATTTTGAAGTAAAGATTGTTAGAATGGCGGAAAAGGCCGTTTTCACTATAGAGGTTTGATTGAAGAATCTGTTACAATTTTCGGTGATAATATCTCCCAATGCGTTCCTTTACCATCTGACCCCAGAACATAGCCCGATTTTCGTGTGAAGTCATAAAATCTGAAGCCGAAATTAGTGGCCTCAAAGTCAGTCGATTGGTCGCGCTAACACGGACCAAAATGACTTACCAAAACAGACTTACAGTTAGTGATTCGACGCGGCTACGTGCAATATTTAACTTATCAAGAAGACCATCGCTATATGCCCATTAATTTCCACTCGTATTAATTACAGTTAATTAATTTATAATATGACTGATGGACTTTACAAGTAATGATACTTCGCTTTGACGTGGATTAATTGGCGTTTGCAAAAAGATTATTTAGTTCTCTGTATCCTAAGTGAAACAGTAACAACACTGTGCATGATGGTGGGGTCGAAATGAATTAAAAAAAGCACTGAACTCTTCAACTTGTTTATCACAATGATAATTGCAAAATTTTCAATTGTCCGTCGTGGCTAAAAATATTTGTTCAATAAAAATTGAAACAGTATAAAAATTATGGAGTTATCTGGATAAAAACTTTATTAGTGAAGATTTTTCGTTATAGCGGATTTCTAATCCTTTTTCTTCAAACTACACGTAGAAGTACAATTAATAGTATATATCTAAAGAGAGTACATATCATTTTTTATGAATTTTTCAGAATTTGAACCTGATGGTATTAATTACTCTTTTTATATTTTTACTTTCATAAAAATTAATTTTTAACTTTCCGTATGGTAATTAACTTCCTGTAGGGTAAGTTATTGTAATGGGCCAAAAATCGAAATTGAAAATTTTTACATTTCTCGACATTTTGAAGGTTTCCAAAAATTTTGGCATACCTCAGAAAAATTGGATGTGTGTATGTGTATGTATGAATGAATACAATTTTTAGGTCACGTTTTCGCGCGCACGGATCAACCGATTTAAATGTTTCAAAAAACATTCGATTCCTATTGATAGGGAGAAGTGTTTATTAGTTTTTGGCAAAGGCAGGCCCAGCCATTTCGAAAATACGGAGTTAAATGTGCAAAAAAGGCCAGTTTTTGAGAGATTTAAATGATTCAAAGAACTTTCTACTTGTTTTAACAAAATTATTTTGGAAAAACAAATTTTTTGTTTCAACTTTTTTTTTTATTTTTATTATTTTTTAATTCAGATTTTATTTTTAATTCTGACTATACTTCTAATATACTTTAAACAAATAATTTCAACTTTGAAATTCAGTTTATATAATTCTTATAAATATTAGACTATTTGAAAACATTCAGTATTCCTCGAACATTTCGTTACGGTACGGGAAGTTCCAGCAATTTGCCTTAAAGCATGATGCCATACACCCCACTAGTTTAATTACAAATTAAAATAGAATTAAAATGAACCACAACCATAAATTTTAACTTTGCAACTCATTTTATATAATTCTTAGAAATATGAGATAAGATCCTCTAATGCAAACTGCAATATAAGATAAGCCCCTTCATTCTAACTTAGCTAAATCTTAACTTCCAGTAGGGTAAGGTGTAGTAATGGGCCAAAGATCCAAAATAAAAATTTTTGCATATCTTCGCATTTCAGAGGTTTCTGAACATTTTGGCATACCTTAAAAAAATTGATGTGTTTGTGTGTGTGCGTGTATGTATGTGTGGATACAATTTTTCGTCTACGTATGTACCGCTCAACCGATTTGAATGATTGAAAAAGCAATCGATACCTACGAATGGGGATTAGTGCTGATTATTTTTTGGGAAAGGTCGGTCCAGCTGTTTTGAAAACACGAAGTTAAATGGGTAAAAAATAGCAGTTTTTGAGAGAACAAAGCTTCCGATTTAAATGATTCAAAACAATTTTTGTTTGAGTGGATATAACGATTGTTTTTGAAAAAAGCAAAAAAAAATTCTTTTAATTTACAATGAATAGTTTTTTTGAATACTGAAAATAATTTGGATTTTAATTTTAATTTTAGTTAAAATACTTGAATGAATATTTTTAACTTTGCAATTCAGTTTATATAATTCTTCATTCTAACTTCGAAGGGGATCATTAAGTTTTGTATATTTAAATATAATCTCATACAAACATCATAGCCCAATTTATAAGCTCTTATTTTTTATCTATAAAATACGACTGATGAAAGTGACAGTATTTTTAATAATATATTTGAAAACATTTAATATTCCTCGAATATTTTATTAGAGTACGCGAAGTTCCAGCAATTTGCCTGAAGGCACGATGCCGTGCACCGCTAGTTCATCTAACATGTGTAAGAATTTTATTAAAGTGATGTACCTTTATATTGCAATTTTTAAATCCTAAACTTGTAATTTAAATATAAATAAAATAATCTGCAGTACATTTATCCGCAATTTACCTCGCATTCCGCGATTCGTTCGAGATTGAACGAAAAGAAATTGATGAGTTATTTTGAAATGCTTCCACATAAAATAAATGACGAATTTAAAGATTGCAAGTCAAAGTACAGTCAACTAAATTGCAAATTATCAGTATTTAATATATTATATGATCGTTATTTTCTACTACTATTTTTTCTCGAATTATGACATATTTTGCAATGATTATTATTTGACCCTCCTTTAAAAAATGTGCTAAGGTAAGTTGGCAAGTTTCAGTAATAGTTGGACCAATTAATCCAGATTGCAAAATGGCAAAATGACAGTTTCATAATAAAAAACTTAAGTATAAAAATAAAAACCTAAAAATGACTTGATTTTTACTAGTAAATTTTACTCATTAGTTCAAATGTTCAAACGAGACAGAAATATTTAAACTGAACGCGAGCGAAATGAGTTAGCCGTTATCATTATTTTAGGTTCTTATTTTTTTACTCAAGAGTTTTTATTATTAAACTATTAAGTATTTTACAATTTCACAATCCTGATTAAAAGCGTCATATTGTGATAAAATTTGTCAACACACTTTTGTACATTTTTTTGAAAAGATGGTTTCTCAAATTCGGCCGATTTTGAAAAATTCATATTCATAGTTCAACGAAAAGTCTTGAATGTGGATTAGAAATGTTATGTACAATTACGATTCAAAGTTTAAATGAAAATTAACCACAATAACCGAAAAATGGTCACAATTTCACTAAAGCTCTATGTTGCCATTAAAAGCTCATATTTTTCAAAGAACAAAAGATTTTTTTTATTTCTTTCTCAAGACAGATTGTATATTAATTACTTAAAGTTAAAGTGGACCTTTGTGCCTCGCCTTACCTATATATAGGTGGTAAAATATTTAAACATTTTAAAAGTCAAAAATATAAATCGCATTTGTGAATTAAAATGCGATGCATTTTTATAAGATAAAGATGATTATTATTCCAAATTTTAATTATTATTATTTCATTATATTTTATTTTTATAACAAGAGCTAAACAGATATGAATATAATATATTATTTTATTTTTTTACCATTTATTATCGCAGCAAGACTATTTGGGATAAAAGCCAGAACCTGATATTGAATAAAACTTTTATTCAATATAAATTATTTTAAAATACGAATATAGTGTAGGGCGGGGTACAAAGAGCCAATTTGACTTGCAACAATTATACTTTGAAAACTAAACCAATTATATCAATGATTATGTTCAGTAAATTGAACCAATGATTATGTTCAGTAAAACTTCCATGTAATTCATCATTGTAACATTCATCATAACTAAAAAAAAATTTTAAGAACTACTTTATATTGTACTACAAGGTAATAGTCAATGAAAAATCTCCTAGTCTTAGAAAGAACTAGTGGTGCATTAATGAAGAATTTTTTTTTTTTTTTAAATTATACAATTTTCTTCAAATTCTGAAAAAAAATCGTTTTTTTGAGATTTTTTAAATTTTTGATAAAAATTGACCTTTTTGAAAATCTTGATTTTTTTATACTTTGAAATATTTTGGAAATCTCGAACAAAAGCAATCACGAAACGTTAGCTGCGTAGAAACGAAATATCGAAGCGCGTGGGCGCCGCATCTCAATTTAACAAATAAACATTGGTACGGAACTCATCGAAATGCAAATAAAATTTGTTCTTGTTAAAAAAATATCTATTAAATATGTGATAATTTGATGTTCATATGTCTAATGATCATTTTTGTCCGCAAAATGGCACTTTTTCCACTTTTTTATTGGATCTCGAAAAACGCTAGACTTGCCTTTCCAAAAACTATATCAATTTTTTTCATTCCGTCAATACAAATAAAATCATTTTGTGAATCATTCAAATCGGCCACTCCATTCTCTCTAAAATTGAATTACAATTTTTGGCACTTTTTGCCCCGTATCTTTGAAATAGCTTGATACTTGTTTTTACCAAAAACTAATTAGCACGTATCCTTATTAATACAAATCGAATGCTTTTTTAGTTATTCAAATCGGTTGACTCGTGTTCCCAAAATCGTCGACGAAAAAGTGTCCGCACACACACACACACAAACATACATTCACTTTTTCTAAAGTATGCCGAAATGTTAAGAAACCTTTGAAACGTAAAGATTTTTTTGCGATTAGTATAACTTGCTCCAAGGAAAGTTAATAAAGAATATGCAAATAATAAATAATATATAAAAAGTCATTTAGGTTATAGGCAAAAAAAATCTATCGACCAATTAATATCATTATCCCCATTTAAGTAGTCCGACCGCCACTGGGAACATCGAACCTTGCCCATGACTCAACCATCCCGTATGTGTAAGTAAGTATGTAACATGCGTTTAGCCTCGTGCTCACCAATTTCAAACAATTAGATATGGTTTGCGTTAATATTAACCCCCACAAAAGTAATGATCGAAATGAGATGAAACAATAATATAAACGGGGGTGTTCCTTCTAAATTAGCCCATATGTTACCACGTGCCATATGCGGTTCGGTTACAACATTTTTGGGTGAATACTGAAATACCTGCATCTTCCTGAATCACTTGACCGCAACTTTCTAATTATAATGTTACGGAGAGATGAAAGGATAATTTTGTTTGCAAACGTTTAGATGCTGAAAGATTAGTATAATGTTGTTCGTATATAGTTGCAGAAAGAAAACCGCAAGTTTACAGAGATGATATGGGATTTTAAGAGACTATTCAAATTTGTAGACAGATGTGTTAGACATGATTATTATAACATGTCAATTTTTTTTAAATGCATTACAACTTAATTGTAGTAGTGTAGAGCGGGGCATAAAGATCCACGGGTAAAAAGGTCCATCGCCGACATCTTAAAAACAAGTAAAGCTGAATTTTTTTTGCAAACAACGAAAGATCTCTATTCACTCGATACGACAACTAATCACAATTGGCCCGTATAGAAATGATACAATCAAGCGCGAATGATAAACGTTTCGGGCGTAACGCAACTTCCGTTGCATTTTCATAGTTTTACTCTCTAGTCGCGCCTAAAGAAGTTTTACTTAAAAAATCATAACTACTGAATTGTATGAATAATTTGAAATAATCAGTTTGAAAACTTAGCGATACTATAATATTTATTATTATATGAAAAATACAAAAACTTTATATCCATAACAATGCTTCAATTTCATTATTTATCGATTATTTTTAGATATTGTATTCTTATTGCTATTAAAAAAATCAATTATTTAACCAGTTGCTTTGGTAAACTCTAGTATGAGATCAAATAATTTAATAATCTTAATCATATAGAGAAATGATAACAGAAATTATACAAATCTCACGTAAAACAATAATTTTTCTATACACTGAGATATTGAATTTTCAATAAAAAATTCTTATTTAAAATTAGATATGTATTTATTGAGACTTTGAATTTTGTTAGATTTATTATTGACAAACCATAAATCTGAGGAAACAACAAGAGTTTATCCCCAAAAATTAGAAATTTTGATTTTATCATTTGAAAATTCAAAGTAATTTTGATAACTTTCATAGACACTAGTTACCATAAATAATGAAGAAACTTGTTCTAAATTATTATTATAGATGATATCAATTGGTAATATTAAGAATTTTGACTATCATTAATAAATTGGAATGATTTTGCAAACTGTTCTGAATTATTCAGGGATTTTTCAGAGCATCAATCCAATAATCACTTAAATATAAAACACTTAAAAAATTGTGAAACAAAATATTTTTTTCATCAAAATATGTAAAAATTTGTAAAAGAAAATACTTATATTGTAAAAATACTTAATAATGATAATGATAATAATGATAATAATAATAAAAATATAAAACACTTAAATTTGTTAAAATATCATAAAATAACCTAAAATTTTGGTAAATAAAATAATTATATTGTAAAAGTATATTATATTGTAAGGCTTATTAAAATACTAACTAAATTTTTAGAAAATACTTGTAACAAACTAGCTATATTTGAAAATAATTAAAATTAACTAAATATGAATAAGTCTATAGTGAATAAATTAAATAATAAATAAATAAGTAATGAAATATGTAATAGATAATTAAATTATATTAAATCCGCAAAATATTGACTTGAGCCTTATTATAATATTATTAAACCGACGGTTTGTAAAATAAATAAATAAATAAATAAATAAATCTTTTTCACTCTCATCATCTTCTCAGGTACCTAGTTTTCGACCTGTGTCATTACCATCATCTAAGTTATCCATGACCATCAATAAATATTACATTGTGCATCACTGGTTTACAATAATTACTCATTGATGAAATTCATCATCACTCCTCCTCTATTGCTAAAATGATACATCATTCTGATGAATCTAATGAAATAATTTAAAAAGTATCCCCTACTTCCAGCTCGCGTGTCCCTTATGTATCTACCTAATGTCCAAACTGGATGCTACCTGTATAGTTGTACCATATCCAGGCTGGTGCACGGACACCATATGGCGACTAATTAACGATAGTGGTCCTCAGATATAACTATCAGTAGTATATGGAAATAAATGCACCCGATGATGATTATGATGACACACAGAACGCAAATGTTGCCGAAGATCTGGGATACTGATTGGATCAGATTGTGACGTAATAGGATGGAATAATTAGAACCGTAAATTTAATAACTAGTAATTATTTTTAAATATAATACATACTGAAGAATTCGAGTAAAAACATAGTTCACTAAAATAAAAATTCTATATTATGCGGAACCATTATCATATGTTCTTTTCTATTGAATACATAGCATCACATTCAATAATATTTGCTTCAGAATTTAGTTTGTTATAATATTTAAGCATTCCCATATATATACTAAATATTGAATGTACTTTGATGACTAGCAATATAATTTTATTATTATTATTAGTGATATAAATTTATTTTTAGACATAAAAAATGTTTCAAATTAAAGGTATAAATTGAAAAAGTGTATAAATAGGTACTAAATAAAAGTGTAAAATATGTTATTTACAGTTCTTAAAAAACAGAGCATCCGATACCCCAAAACATAGAAATTAATTATAAATGAAAATTATTTTTTTTCAAACGCTAATTATATGAATAGAGCAAAATAGATTGAACTTAAGTATTACTTACATATAATAATATGTAGTTAATAAGTAAAGAAAACTTATTTTAATAACTATAAACCTGGATTACTAATAATTATGTATAATAGAATAAAAATATAATAAATATAATTTTTAACCTGCAACTTTCTAATTGTTACAAAAATATTAGAAAGTTCACAAAAATTCAAACTCAGTAATAAAAAACACTCCAAAATTCTTTCATATCTTGTTTATTTAAAAAAAAACAAAAATTATATTTTAATTAATATATATCGCTAACTAACTAATAAGCCAAATGTTCTATTCAAAAGTTTAATACAAACATAAGAATCATTGTGTATAAAAAATTGAAGTAAAAAACACAGAAAATAAATTAATAGAAAACGTATCTTTTACAAAAGTGTCATTTTAAACGTGACAAGCAAGAATCAACTAATTAGCGACTAACACCATATGTCTTAAGTTGTGTTACTTTTTTGTTATATATATATATATATATATATATATATATATATATATATATTTCTGAAATATTAGCCTCCAATTGAAAAGAAAGGAATAAAAATTCACTATGAACATTCTGATAATATACAAAATATAAGAGCATAAACAAATATGGAACATTTAGTATCAAATTAAAATTAATAAAAACAAACCAAAATGAAATGAACATCATGACATTAATATATTTTAAATAATATTTTAACGTTAATGCTTTTATTTCTGAATACAGAGCATTTTTAATTTAGGCTTACTGGCTCCTAAAAATTCATGAATGTTCAATTTCGAGCAGAAAATAAGCTTTAAGAATATATATACATAGAAACCAAAAAATAAATTTCAATTTCAGTTCCAGTTAAACATGCTCAGAAATAAATCTACTTTGAAATATTCTATCAAAATTCATATAAATATTAACACGCCTCCACACCACATCCACTTGTTTCCCTTGATATAAATTTACCTAGCGGTAAAACCTTTAAAGGGATCAGACAACACGGTATACCGAAATTAATTAAAAAAATATTTTAGACAACATTTGGTCCAAAACACGGTACTTTTAATGTTATGGCACAATATCAATACCATAAATCTTCATTTTTTTGTAATTCTGGCAGTTTTATCTTTGGTCGGGTGCAACATTTCTCTAACCAGAAGCAATAATGCTCGGAAAACCGCTAGAAGAAATAGGAATATTAAGTTGGATATAAGTGATTTTGACCACACACTAAATTGCTTTGTCTGTTTTTTGAATAGAGTACTAGATGGAAAGCTGAGAAAGCTTTAAAGCTCCAACTATCTGTTTTTGCAAAAACTATTAGATGGAAAACTGATAAGCTTTATAACTCCAAATATCTCCAAATATCGTTTTTGTGAATAGGCGATAAGATGGTAAGCTGAGAAAGCTTTAAAGCTCCAAATATCTGTTTTTGTAAAAACGATTAGATGGAAAGCTAAGAAAGCTTTAAAACTTTAAATATGTTTTTTTTAATTGAATGAATAGTAAGAAAGCTGAAATAACTGCTCCAAATTGAAAGCTCCAAATATATCTGCTTTTGTAAATAGGCTATTATATGGAGAATTGAGAAAGCTTTAAAGCTCCATATATCTGTTTTTGTAAATAGTCGATTAGACGGAAAACTAAAAACGCTATATAGCTCCAAATATCTGTTTTTGTAATTAGGCTATTATATGAGAAATCTTTAACGTTCCAAGTATCTGATTTTGTGAATAGGCGATTAGGTAAGCTAAGAAAGTTTAAAACTTCCAAATATCTGTTTTTGTAAATAGACGATCAGAAGAAAAGCTGAAAAAGCTATAAGGCTCCAAATATCTTCTGGATACAATAAAAATTTAGTAAATGTAGATTTACTGTTTCAAACCAAGTCCAAGAGGGGCTTTTTTATATTTCAGCTCGACTACTAGATAGATAGAAAGCTGAGAAAGTTTAAAAGCTTCGAATATCTGTTTTTGTAAAATCGATTAGATAGAAGGCTGATAAAGCTTTGAAATTCCAAATATCTGTTTTTGTAAATAGATGATCATAAAGAAAGCTGAAAAAGCTTTAAGGCTCCGAATGTCTTCTGTATACAATAAAAATTAGTAAATGTAGATTTACTGTTCCAAACCAAGTCCAAAAGTGAGCCTTTTACATTTAAACTTGACTACTTGATAGAAAGCTGAGAAAGCTTCAAAGCTCCAAAGATCTGGTCTTGCAAAAGCAATTAGATGGAAAGCTGAAAAAGCTTTAAAGTTTCAAATATCTGTTTTTGTAAATAGACGATCAGAATAAAAGCTGAAAAAGCTTTAAGGCTCCAAATATCTTCTACAAACAGAAAAAAAATAGTAAATGTAGATTTACTGTTCCAAACCAAGTCCAAGAGAGAGCTCTTTATATTTAAGCTCGACTACTAGATGGAAAGCTGAGAAAGCTTGAAAGCTTGAAAGCTCCAAATCTGTTTTTGCAAAAACGATTAGTTGGAAAGATAAAAAAGCTTAAAAAATTCAAATATCTGTTTTTGTAAATAGATGATCAGAATGAAAGCTGAAACTGCTTTAAGGTTCCAAATCTCTTCTGCATACAGTAAAAATTTATTAAATGTTGATTTACTGTTTCAAACCAAATCCAAGAGGTGCTTTTTTATCAAGCTCTTCATTTTTTTTATTTGAATCATTTCTAGTTCTATTAATAAATATTTCTGTATCTGAATTTTATCCAGTATAATTAATACCAATAATCTTTTATAATTTATTTTATTTCTAGCTCCCGTTTTAATACTTGCACGACTCGTGTTTCAAACAGTAGCTGCAAGTGAAGAAAACACGTTTCTTATTACGAGTAAAAGAACACATTATCACGAAAGTTAATATTATCAATAAATATATGTTTACTACTTAAACGGATGTTTAAGTATCCGATTTGAGATGATTTAAATTTATTACCTTTAATCAATACGCGGTTTTATTATATAATGATTCATTTCCTAAATGAGGCATTATTAAAAAATGAAGTTTGTATACATATATATGTATGTATCTTTTCATATTTTCATATACTCGTATTTCCCAAATCAGGTGAATCGATTCATCTGTTGACTTAAAAAAATCTTATAAAATATAAATATAAATTATTTTGATTGTGTGAAGTAGTTATTAAAACTTAGAAACGATTCAACTATTTAAAATTTAGCAAATGAAATATAAACTAGTGATGCATGGCATCGTGCCTTAAGGCAAATTACTGGAATTTCCCGTACGAGAATAAATTAGAGTAAAAAATTAGATTTTTGAAAATGTTGACATTTTGAATAAAATGACTTTTTTGAAGATTTTTTTTTGCGCTTCGATATTTTTAAAAAAATTTGAACTTTTTTCAAAGCAATCTTGATGCGAGTCTGTTTTGTAGTGTATGTGTGTGTGTTCGGATACAAATTTTCGCCGTACATTTATGGAAAACGGATGAAGCGATTTGAATAGTTAAAAAAACATTCGATTCGTATTGATAAGGAGACGTGCTGATTACTTTTTGGCAAACTCAGGTCTAGCCTTTCCGAAGATATGTGGCAAAAAGTGCCAAAAACGGTAACTCAGTTTTTAAGAGAACGGAGCGTTCGATTTGAATAATCTAAATAACATTTTAATTGTATTAACAAGATGAAGAACTGATCTTCATGAAGGTAGGTCTAGCGGTTTCGGAGTTCTAGTAAAAAAAAGTAAAAAAAATGCCATTTGGCGGTCAAAAATGATCATTAGACATATGCACATCAAATTATCAGATATTTTATGGAGATTAAACAATAAGTATACATTTTGTTTACATTTCTATGGTTTCCGTACCAATGTTTATCCGTTAGACGGAGACGCGGCGCTTACCCGCTTTAATATTTCGTCTCTATGCAGTTATGATTGCTTTGAAAAAAAGTTCAGAATTTCCAAAATATTTCAAAATATTTTTTTTTTTCAAAAACAAAATAATTTTTTCTCAAAAATCTAATTTTTTCAGAGTTATTTTTTTTCAAAAATGTTAATCTTTTTTAAAAAAATAATTTTTGGTACGGGAAGTTCCAGCAATTTGCATTAAGGCACAATGCCATGCGCCCCACTAGCTTTTACTTTTGTTTTATTGAATCCCCGAAATGTTCAAAAAACTTTCAAACGTAAAGATATGTAAAAAATTTCATTTTTTAGCCATTACTCGAAAAGTTAAAAATATACTGGTACACTTATATCAATAACTAACAAATTTAAACAGCAAATTAAATTTGTCCCAAAGAGGTGACAGATGACCAACGTTTGGCTCTACTTTAACTCTTTCACTAACCATTTCCTTCCATATGGCTTAACGTACATTTTAAATACCGTAAACTATATCCATTTGTATCAGAAGATCTAATTTCAAGCTATTCGTTCCACTTATGTTTTCATTTTTCAGTAGCACCTCCTGAATGCGCTAATGATGTGCATTTACGTCCAAGTAGAAGAAGATACGCCATAATAGGCGCTCATCACTAAAGGAATGAAAAGAGCACAATGTACACGAAGGCGAAGAATAAACCAACCGGCTACCTGTATAAAATTCAATTCATTTTATAACCAAGTGCACGAATTATTATCCATAGAATTTATTTTCTTCATTTCCATATAATTACAAGCTACCTACGACGGCATTCAGATAGAAATTTTGGTAAGCAATTTTTTTAGTTCTCTATTTCATTTACAACTGTCCAGTTAACGACAATTAATAAATTTGTGGAGTTTATATTGTCAGCCGTAAAGCGACATTTTATACTAAATGGGCATGTTGGAAAACAACTCAATAGTTGTTTCCCATTAGTTATAATAATAACAATATTTTATTGATAATGATATAATCTTAACTAATTCCTTAAAAATGATTTCTTATAAATAATGACTAAGTTATTTCAATCTTTATCGGGAAAATTGATGACTTAGATCAAGTGGCGCTTTTCTCTTCAACTTACGTCCATAGTTCTCTGTTATTAAGGAGTTTGCTAGTGAATTTGGGTGACTGATGAGCTTGTTTCTATATTTATGTGCTGTTTTTGTTATTACAACTTGAAGCTGGTGATGTAAAGGTTTATGAACATATGTTTTTTTACAACAGTTTATGAACTTATAAACTAACCCATTATGAGTCTAAAAAGCTTGTTCTTTTGAGACGTTCAGTAATGTTTGCAAATAGCAACTCCTTAGCGTGTTATTTTGGATCTTATCCATATAATAAATTCATTAATAAGCATATTTGGATACTTAAAAAGCATGTGAATTTGTGAAGATATGTTAAAAGATAGATGGTTATAATTTAAAGGCTATCTATTACCTTGTCATAAAATAACAGATTAGTAGTGCATAGCATTCTGCCTTTAAAACAAATTGCTGGAACTTCCCGTACTGCAATAGTCGAAACATTTTAAATGTTTTAACTAGGTCATTATAAATATTATAACTTTGATTATTCGTGTTTTATAGACAATATTAGAGCTTTTGAATTGGATGACGACATTTATATATGTTTACATGAAATGTAAAAAATAAAACAAGCGGAGTTAAAATTAAAGGGGCTGATATCTTTTTTGTAAGAATTATATATACTGAATTGCAAAGTTAAAATTGTTTTAAAATTTTAGCTAGAATTATAATTAAAAACCGATATTTGGAGAAAAAATTTTTTGAAAGGGTATGGGCGTGTTTTCGTACAGAATTAATGTATGTTTATTATTATTAATAAAATTAATAAGTAATTAAATATATATTACTAATATATTACACAAGTCATAAAATAATTAAATACCAGGTTGAAGCAAAATCTGTGTGAAAACACGCCCATACCGTTTTGAAATTATTTTTTTTTTTTGCTTTTTCAAAAAACTAATAGTTTCTTCATACTCACAATACAAATAAAATGTTCTTTGTATCATTCGAATCGGATGCTGCGTTTTCATAAACTGAAATTTTTGCAATTTTCACTCCATATCTACAAAACGGCTAAACCTGTATTTGCCAAAAACTAACCAGCACATCACCCCGGCAATATGAATATTTTTTCAATCATTAAAAACTATCATTTTTAGCACTTTTTGCTCCATATCTTCGAAGCCGCTGGACCTATCTTTTTCAGAAACTAATCAGCACATCTCCTCATCAATAGGAATCGAATGTTTTTGAACCATTCAAATCGGTTATTCTGTACGCCCGAAACCATCAACGAAAAATTATCTCCACACATTCTTAAAAATAATAAATTTAAAAATATGTTAATTAGATATTTATTAAACTTATTGTGTTAATATAAAATACCTACTGGAGTTGTTGAATTTTAGGTAAAAGTAGAAATGTATATATCATTAAAAAATTTAATATATTAAAATAGTTGAATAATTAATATTAATCCTATCATATTATCATTAAAACATTATTCAACATAAGAGGATTATTGTTAAAACCATAGTGTTTAATTTATTTACAGCCAAAAGTATTAAATTATCGTGTTACACAAATTGCCTTGAGATTCTTTTCATAGTTCTGATTAATGTCAATCAATAATTTAATCTTTGCTGTAGATGTGAGAAAATGAGAGCCCATTATAGTTAATTAATTAGTTTTTCATAAATTAATTTATATATTAATTGATTTATTAGAAAAAATCTAAACCAAATTAAAATTTCTTTGTTTTGCATATCTAGTAAATGTCTTGAAGAATAATAAGAAGTTTAAATACACTTTTGTGGGCTGTTAATAATAAATGCTTTTGATAACATTCACATACAACTGATAATATTAAACTGACTATTATTTAATATTATCTGACTATTAGATATTAGATTAATATAATATAAAACTGACTCTATAATTTTTTATGAATTTTAAAATTTCCGGCGTCCAAGAAGATGACAATTACTATGCCACATGTTTGTTTGAACAGAGTCATGTTGCGTTCTTCTATTATTTGTAATTTGTTTTAATCAAGAGAAGGAAATCAATGACTAGCATTTTACAATATGGTACCATCAGGTAGATATTTAAGAGAATATCAATAACAGAAATTGAAGATGGTTATTTTGATATGTTTGTTTTTGTAACGATCTTAACCTGAATAACCTAGATCGAATAACAATAATACAACTGTTTGAATGAATTATTTTAATAATAATAATTTTCCTTAAAAATGTACACTAATGTGACAAGTATGAAAATTAATTTTTATTAAAAAAAGATACATTAATATAATGAACAGATATTAAATGTAAAATTTTTGAATTTTTGAAATTTTTCACATATCTTCACGTTTCAGAGGTTTCTGAACATTTTGGCATAACCCAGAAATAATGGATGTGTCCAAATAGACACTATTTGGAGACATTTTTTTAGACGATTTTAGGCGTATGAATGAACTGATTTGAATAATTTAAAGAGCAATCGATTCCTATTGATAGGGACAGTAGCGGCGCGAGGCGTCGGCGGTGTCGGCGGCCGCCGACGGCCTCGCGCCTGGGGGGGCCTCGCAAGAGGCCCCGGAAAAATTTTAATTATTTAAAATTTAGTTAATTTTCATACGGATGTGTGAGTAAAAAAGGTGATTAGTGGTTTGCAGGCACTATCATTTTACTCTTTTATCTTTTATGGACATTATCTAATATCGTCTGTCAACACTATAGATTATTAAATCTAAACATCTTTGCGCAAGCTAATTCTCTGGTTGTTTATATTTGTGTATTTCTTATGTGAGCACTATGTAAATCATCGAAACAGTAATTAAATATTCGAGAAATAAAAGTAATCAATGTTCAATAAAAATTTATCAGTGAGAAATAACAATGAGATAATAGCAAAAACTGTTAATTTGAAACTAATCATTGTTTCACACCGTCAACACAAACAATATATTTTTTTAAACATTCTATTGGGATGATCAGTTCTTTCAAATAAAATTTATAACCTTTCAAACTTTTTTTGTATCTCCAAAACCGCTAAACCAGCCTTTGACAATTTATCAACACAAATCGAATGTTTTTTAAATCCTTTAAATCGGTTGATCGGCTTTGATGTCGTCGACAAAAAATTAAAGCGTCCTAAAAAAACGACATTTTGGCATTTTTGAACCAATTTTAAAAATTGAAAAACTGATCGAAAGTTTTCAGTTGGCGATCGTCCTGAAGTCAAGATCGACCGCACAGTTTCTTCGTAATTTATTGTAAAAATCTTTTTTCAAAAACTTGTTAGTATCATCTAACATAAATTTTATGGAACTACGATAAATGATTAATTATAAAAACTCATTAAATTTTAAAATAATGGGACGAGCTTTTAGACCATGTGTACCTACTATGTGATGTGCGGATTTGTGCACTCAAATTAGTATGAACATAAATTTTTTAAATCTAATTAATCACTTGCAGATTGCAAAATTTTGTGTAATTAGTTATTAAGTCGGTGATTTCCAACCATTTTTTATTCATAATGATCAAAAAAACATAAAATTTACTAATCAAATGGTTGGGCAAAGGGAAACTTTTTTGCGATAATTATTTAATTTTAGTGCTTTTTTAATAGTTGGAGAACAAACCATTTTTGTCGAAGAGTTTGTTTATTTTAACTTGTGTAATTTTTGTCTATTTCAATTGGTGTATTTATCTGATTAAAAATAAATCTCATATACAGTTATAGTAATCGCAAAAAATCTAAAACAAAAAATTTTATATATCTTCAAAGATTTCTGAACATTTTGGCAAATTTTCGTCGACGATTTCGCGAACATGGATCAACCAATTTGAAAAATTCAGAAAACATTTGTCATGTATTGAAGGTAAGAAGACGTGCTGATTAGTTTTTGGCAAAGGCAGGATAAGCCGTTTCGAATATACGGGGCAAAAAGTGCCAAACTGATTACATTTTTAGGAAGGCAGGTCTAGCGGTTTTGGAAATCCAGTAAAAAAGCACAACAAAAGCCATTTGGCATATGCACATCAAATTATCAGATGTTTTATAAAGATTTTAATTAATAGTGAGTTAAGTTAGACTGCAACGCGCCGTTTACGCGCTTCGATATTTCGTCTCTAAGCAGCTAACGCAACGTGATTGCTTTGAAAAAAAGTTCGAAATTTTCAACAAAATATTTCAAATTAAAATAAGTCAATTTCTTTCACTTTTCAAATTTTTTAAAAGCTTTTCAAAAATTTAAATTACGGCACAAAAAGTTTCAGCAATTTGCCTTTAGGCACGATGCCATGTACCACCAGTCAACTTGCAACTGGCAAAAAAGGGGGGCCTCGCAAACGAATTTCGCCGACGCCCACGAATGGTCTAGCGCCGCCACTGGATAGGGAGATGCAAAGATTATTTTTTGGCAAAGATAGGTCCAGTAATTTCGAAGATACGAAACTAAATGTGCAAAAAATTTCAGTTTTTAAGAGAACAAGACATCTGATTTGAATAATTTAAATAGCTTTCTGCTTGTGTTGACGAAACGATTGCTTTTGGAGAAATTTTTTTTTATTATTTCATTTTTCTTTTTTAATTATAAAAAAAAATAATTAGGATTTTAATTTTAATTATAGCTAAAGTTCTAAACATCACTTATATACTTCAAATAAATAATTTTAACTTACCAACTCAGTTTACATAATTGTTATAAATATTAGATAATGTAATTAGTTTCAATTACAATTAATTAAGTTAAATAAACGTCGTCGTCCAATTCATAAGCTCTTAAGTTTTGACTATAAAATTGGAATAATAAACGAAGTTACAGAACTTATAATAATCTATTTGAAAACAATTAATGTTCTTTGCATATTTCGTTACGGTACGGATAGTTTCAGTAATTTGCCTTAAGACACGATGCCATATACCACTAGTTTGTGTGCAATCATATATTTTGCACATAAAACCTAACGTACAAAACGCACAAACGTCAAATAACAATTTTATTAAGTAGCTAAATAGCACTTACGTGAAGTTAAGTTTTATGTGTAAATTGCCTGATAGCACTACAAATACAACTTTTTGACGGTTTGTTACTACCAATTCATACAAAGATAGACCCATAACATAGTGTTACCATAACATTCTATTTTATCGGACTATTGGCTCCTAAGTCCATTTACCTAAAGAATACCTCGATGGACAAAGCATTATATAAGCTGTAGCTTTTCTGCAAAATAGATGAGATATAAGACATATTTTAGTTACTCGTACCTATATATGATTGGTTATAGTTAATTACAGCAAACAATAAATAATGTGCATTAAATCCTTAGAAATAATACTCGCAATTGCATATAATGTTGTTCTCAGCATTGACAAATGTTTGTACCGTAAGAAAAATTTTGAGAACAATGAGCGCAAAAGTAACATGTACATCTTGCAATGTGCCTCGTAAATTTAGTCGCTAGTGCAATTGTAGATTTTTATGCAAATATATAGAACGACAAAGAACACAAACAAAATGCATGTACAAATAAAGCACAATATAAATGCTTTGCGACAATAAACCTGTACCGAGGTTTTGTGGGTGGCAACAATGTGAAAATCGATCATGCGACAGGTAATTTTCGATGTAAAATTAACTTTGCATCATTTTTTGGTATTTCACATATGTATAGATGCTTTTGCTTAAATTATTAATATATATAATAGATCATTAATACGATTTTTTTACATAATTCTGTACGATTGTGCCAGGGTACAATAGTCACAGTCTCCCTTTGAACCCTATGAAAAAATTTATTTTAGCATATATTTTTTAAAAAATTCCAGAGATAGAAAAATATAGTATTATTGTTAGAACAAGTTTTCATTATTGCTTTCGGTCAGTGCCTTTCATTAACTTGATCTACATTGCTTTTATAGAGTCAAAAGTAAGTTTTCATGTTCGAAATCTTTCAATCACTTTGTTTCTTATTTTGCTGTAAATTGAACATTAGTAGTTATTTACCTGCAATTAGATAATTTAACTCAGTCTAATGATAATTTGTCTTCAAATTTGTGCGTTGGGCACGGTTGTGACATGTATTTCTTGTCCTTTTCGAGTAAAGATTAAATAGATAAAAATGTAACAGAGACAAAACATTGAAAAAAATTCAAAAAGAATTCTTGTTAACTTTGTTGCAAAAAATAAGTTTTTATTATATATTGTTATAAACTATTCATAATTTTTACTTAAATGTTGTGTTGTGCTTTATACGATTGTTATTAGCGGCAATAAATTCGTTATAAGTCATTTTGGTGTTCATACTTATTTTTATGACCCTGGGCATGGACGGTTATTATTTTTTTGACTTTATTTTGTTTTTAATAGCATACTTTGGGTCGATTTCGGAGTTTTTCTCACAAAATGACTTTGGAGCACAAATCGATTTTTTCTTTTTGCCAATGTATTATTTATACTGATTACCATTATAAAATGTATAACAATATTGTTAAAACTAACATTGTAAGAGTATAATATTCTTGGGTAATAAACTCATACCTTTTAAACATATAATCTCGTATGTAATGTACGTTATGAATTTATAAATATATGAAAACAAATCGCCCCAGTGACTTCTAATTATTACTCTATATTTAACTTTCCGTAGGGCAAGTTATAATAATCGCAAAAAAATCGAAAATGAAATTTTTTATATATCTTTATGTTTCAAAACCTTCTGAACATTTTGGCATACCTTAGAAAAAATGGATGTATTTATGTGTATGTGTATGTGTGTGTGTGTGCGGATACAAATTTTCGTCGACGATTTTGAGAACACTGATCAGCCGATTTAAATAATTCAAAAAACATTCGATTCATATTGATAAGGAGACGCGCTGATTAGTTTTTGGCGAATGCAGGTCTAGCCGTTCCGAAGATACGGGGCAAAAAGTGCCAAAAACTGTAACTCAGTTTTTAAGAGAACGGAACATTTTACTCGTTTACATTGATGAAGAATTTATCAAATTTTCATAAAGGCAGGTGTAGCGGTTTCGGAGATCTAATAAAAAAAGTAAAAAAAAATGCCATTTGGCGGTCAAAAATGATCATAAGACATATGCATATCAAATTATCAGATATTTTATAGAGATTTTAACAATAAGTATAAATTTTGTTTGCATTCCTATGGGTCCCGTAACAATGTTTATTCGTTAGACGGCGACCCGTCGCTTACGCGCTTTGACATTTTGTCTCTATGCAGTTAAACCAGTACGATTACTTTGAAAAAAAGTTCAAAGTTTCCAAAATAGTCAAAATAAAAAAAAACTTTTTTTTTAAAAAAAAAGTAATTTTTGTCAAATTCCTAGTTTCTCAAAAATCTAATTTTTTCAAAAATGTTAATTGTTTTTAAAAAAATAATTATATTTGGTACGGGAAGTTCCAGCAGTTCGCCTTAAGGCTAGATGCCATGCGCCCCACTAGTTATGTAATTTGTTCTATATTGTCATTATATTTACTAGATGACCATCGATAAAAGTTGCAGAAAATTAGTTCTAAAAACATCAAAAATAACAAAAAGTGTTTTTAGCCAAATACGTCCAGGTAGAAATGATCGACAACCACTTGGCCCCACTATAAGCATCTTATCCGCGGACCATTTCTTCTCGAGGCGCGTTCGAAGCAATATCTCTGTGGCCGAGCGAAAAATCAGCTGCAAAGTAATACGATACGTGGGAGTTAGCCGGAGCAGACGAACGGACGAACGGACGAACGGACAGACGAACCGACGGACAGAAACAGACTTAGACGTACTATAACCAACGAGAAGAATAACGAGAAAGTTCATCTAACCTAACGGTCCACGATCACGTACAGTCGAACTATCTGTCTATCGATTGACACTTGCTTGAAATGATAGCGGGGCATCTATATACTAATGCGAGGATGTGGACGGAGAGCCGAAATTATAATTATTTTTTTGTTTTGGAATTATCTGCAGCTATTTCTTCAAGGAGTAAAGAGCAAATTTGTCAAAAAGGCAGTGTTAAATAGTATTGACCAGACATTTTATGGTAGACTATACTAAATAGACAATTTTATCATTTCTGTTTATAGTTCAGAGATACCCAGCTGTAAATCTATAAATATACTATAAAGTTGTCTCAAAACCTACATATGGTATTAACACCCTACCCTATGTAGGTTTTGATACAACTTTAGGGTGCCGATATACAAGTATTCACAGATTTACAGCTGGGTATCTCGAATTCCGAGATTCTTACCTAATTTAAGCTTAAATAACTGGACTATTATTTTATTTAGATTCAAGGTATTATAGTTTTTCTATATTTGCGCCTATACCATCCTGCACGTTAGCAAATAAAGAACAATAGCCAGGGCTTGGACGTCCGGGCTGATGGTGAGGTAGGTTAAATTTACCACTACAATTGATAATATATCTAAGCATATGGATATTATTAATATTAGAAGGATTTAAAGGTAAGAGAAGAAGAACAAGGCAAATGGTTGATGAAAGAAAAAATACCAGGATTGAAAGCCGAAGTGCTGGATCAGGAAGCATGGATGCAGGAGTTTGGGAAAAAAATGCGTTAAGAAAATATATCAAAAGGGGGGGAAGGGTGATAGTGGTAATAAAAATGACAGACGAAGAAGAAAATGGGTATTATTATTTGTGGTGGCTCTCATACTATGGACTTGCCTTCTGGCAGATTATCGATTATTATTATTATTATGGATATTATGAGAACGAGACAACCTCACAAATATTTCATTCCATCTATATCTGAAGTTCTACTTAACCCGAAAATAAACCCATTTTAAATAAAAATGAATAACTGTTATAACTTTTGATTTGCTATACAGTTTTATGGAATCTATTCCATATTAAAGATGTTCAGAGCTTTCCTAAGTAATCTTCTTATTGTAGTTTAGAAAATCAATGCAGCAGTGTGTTCATCAAAAAAAAATTATTTTTTTAGTTTTTTTTATTCATTTATTATTATACAGCAATCAGAACAGTAATTACATTCTATGAGCTGCTTTGCTTATGTATGTTCATTAAATATTACTGAGACTTTTAGAGATTTTTTCTTCTTTATCAATTTTAAAAAATATGTATCCTGAATTTATTTCTATTTTTTGGATCAACAGAATATAACACATAGTGAGTACAAACTAGCTAAAGTTTGAGCAATGAATTAAGCAGTCTATTTTAATACGATTTACGAAATATGTTTTCCAAAAAAATTAAATAAACACCTTTTGCACCTTCAAATGTTCGATACAATTTTTTTAATGTGATTGTAAATGCTTACATAAAAATAGGAGTATTTTTAATAAAATAAAATAAATATAATATAAGCATGAATTGTTGTGACCGACATTCATTCATAATCAAAATATTAACCAAGTAGTCAGAGCCATTATATATCATAATACATTTAGTATCATTTAGTATCAAAAGTTCTAGCTCTTTTACTATAAGTGTTAAGAATATTCATGTCACTAATGATCGCGATTCGAACACGATTGCTTAAATTGTCCTAAAACATGAAGAGTCAGTGTTTATTTTCTATTCTTAAACAATAAATAGCCTTTGTGTCAAAATCGGCTATTTAATAAATTATCGAACCATGGGTTCATGTTTGGTCACTGGGTCAGGAATTTTAGAAACAAATTATAAATTGTTGAGTATATTCACTAATACTCATTGGTGGTGCATAAGGTGGCAAATTTGAATAATAAATGATAAATAAATAGTTATTTTGAATTTGTGACCTTGATAAATTATATCAGTAGGTATGAAAATAATTCATTTCATTAATAGAATGAGCTCAATATGTGATTTTTAGTTAAAACAAAATCTTTAATAATTGTTTCTATCCACTAAAAATTATTTTACACTTCTCTCACAATATTGCCAAATTACCAGCTAACAGGTAGACTTAGTAATATCATAAATTTTCTAAGAGAAAAAGCTATATTTTACTAAATTAATCTTAAATGGTTAGAAATGTCCTGAAGAAAAGTTTTGTAAGAAAAACCAAAGAAAGCTTTCATGGTTGTTCATACATAACCTTTTCCAGACATCTATTCTTTTAGGATAATTTTTTTAAAAGTAAAGTTTTTAATGTTACTTTTGTATAGCATCTTTTTTCTACTGTCAGATCAGCTCGTCTAATTATAAAATACCATCCATTCCATTTGGAATCTATCTCTTCATAGCATTCACCGACGAGATTCTACATTAAACTTTATCGATATGACTATGAATGTGTGAGCTTTTTTGTAATTGGCAAGTGACAGGTATTAATATGTTAGTCAGTGCTATACTAAATAGATTATCATAATAATGTTGATGAACCTGTTCAAAAGTCAAGGCTAATGATATTCGATATCTCACTGAGCTATTTATCTAGTTAGGAATCTGCATATAAAGTATTGTGTTCTATGAATAGATCGGGATTTGAAAAGAATCTGGTAATGCGCGAGGTAAATTATATTTTGAGACTAGGATATAGTAATACTATATATATATATATATATATATATATATATATATATATATATATGCGTGTGTATGTATTTATTTAATATATGTATGTCTTTTATTACCCGAAATGATTTTAGTGGCATGAATTCGGCGACGGATGAACAAAAAACATTTATGCGTTTTGGTTATAAATCAATGAAATAATGAAGTTGAAAAAAGTGAATTGTTTTTAATTCCGAGTGAAGAAAAGATCATAAAATAAAAATGCTGTCGCTATAGCATTTTGCATTTTCACTTCAGTGAGCTCGTGCTACATCTGTTGTTTAGTTTTGTCCTTTTTGTTACGCATTTTCATCATCCTTTTTAAAGCATATACATATATAGACAGGGCGCTGGTAGAAAAACAATATATAACCTAGTGGGGCATCGTGCCTTAAGGCAAATTGCTGGAACTTCCCGTACCAAAAAATATTTTTTTTTAAAAGATTAACATTTTTGAAAAAAAATTACTCTGAAAAAATTAGATTTTTGAGAAACTATAAATTTTTGACAAAATAGAAGAAATTTTTTTTAGAAAAAAAGAATTTTTGAAGAAAAATTTATTTTGAAATATTTTCGAAATTCAGAACATTTTTTCAAAGCAATCGTACTGCTTTAACTGCATAGAGACGAAATGTCAAAGCGCGTAAACGCCGCGTCGCCGTCTAACGGATGAACATTGCTACGGAACCCATAGGAATGTAAACAAAATTTATACTTACTGTTAAAATCTCTATAAAATATCCAGTTATATGTCTAATGATCATTTTTGACCGCCAAATGGCATTTTTCTTTATTTTTTCCATTAGATCTCCGCAACCGCTAGACCAGCCTTCATGAAAATTTGATCAATTTTTTATCTTGTCAATACAAGTAAAATGTTTTTTGATTTATTAAAATCGGACGCTCCGTTCTCTTAAAAACTGAGTTACCATTTTGGGCACTTTTTGCTCCGTATCTGCGGAACGGCTAGACCTGCCTTTGCCAAAAACTAATCAGCACATCTCCCTATCAATAAGAATCGAGTGTTTTTCGAACCATTCAAATCGGTTGATATGTGCGCCCGAAAACGTGACTGGAAAATTGTATCCATACATACAAATACACACACACATTTTTTCTGGGTGAGGCATGCCAAAATGTTCAGAAACCTTCAAAATGTCGAGAAATGCAAAAATTTTTAATTTCGATTTTTGGATATATATATATATATATATATATATAAATGCTGATAAATAAATAGATAGCAATAATTTTGCTTTTTTTTTCAAAAAGTAGGCACATAGTTCATTCCTTGATAAGTTTTTTTCTGCACTTTATATAATCATTAGATTGAACATTATATTGTTATATGTATATGAAAATTGTTGTTTAATAGAAAATATCGGATGATAGAACATATTTAGTTCCGAAACGTGGTTATTTAACACTTCACAAAAAATTTAGTTTTCTCTTAAATTCAGAAGGAGAAGTTTGTTTTTGTGAACTTTAGGTTTTCTGGACGTATTAAGTCATTCTGAATCGAATGAGATAAAATTTGGTAAAATTGTGCATGTGTATGTGTGTGCAAGTATGTCAGTCACACACACATACACACACACATATTTTTTTCAAATTTAGTCTCATTCGATTTAGAATGGCTTGAAACGTCGAGAAAACATAAATTTAGCGAATTAATTTTTTTCTCTTTCGGGAAGTTAAAAATGAATGTGAGCATTTTTGCTGATATATTTCAATATCAACGTGAATTTTATCTTTACTAGTTTGGAAATTTGATAAAACTGTTCTTGGTTTTAGAATTAGTAGCAAAAAAACCTTTCAAATATTACAGGCATAAGAGAAGTGCCTATGTGCCTAAATGAAATAAGTATTTTGAAATTTGAAAATATAAAATATATTTCTATAAAGAGGTGCTTCTTTAATACGATTAAGACTTTGTTACTAATCAAATCATTCTTTAATATTTTATATTCAAATTGTAAGCCAATGAAACTACATTTCCTACATTTCTCTTTTGAATCTTTATTCATACATATTAAATTTATTCTAGCAATGACATTATTAACAATAGTTTTTAGTTGCATGCCAATTATATGCCTTATTTTTTTAAGAAAAAGTATATCACTTAATTTCTGTTGACATCAAACAATATCCTTTACCAAGCATATTTGAATCAAAATTAACCATCAGCCTATATGTCTAATATATATAACATATCTCGAAGAATTTTTTTACGACTTTTATGGCACCTGTTGGGGTCTCCTTTCATACAGGTAATGAATTTACAAAGCGTGAATAATCTGACTGAGCCTCGATATTTCGCTTTTACGATGATCAATTTTTTCATTCTTCGCGGCTCTAAAGTGGAAAGTTTTCAATGTTATTTATTATCAGAAATATATCATATAAAATAATAAATATGTCGACGGCGCATGTAGGATAATAGACAAAAAAATGAGTTAGTTTCTTTCATTAAACTCTTTAAATTGCATTAAGATGGTTAATAAAATTTAATATGTAAAATCCTCATTATTCATGTATATATTGCAGCAATTTGTACGTATAAAATAAAGATATATATATATATATATGTATGTATATATATATATATATATATAACATATATATATACATATATAATAAACAGTATATATGAAGCAACATTTAAAAAAATCAAAATGATATATATGTAAATTTCATATACGCATAGGTGTTACGCAAGGTTCTGTTCTTGGGGCGACATAATATATAGAACTTTGTTTATCTTTCATACTTTATTGTTTTTAAATCAATAGATTGAGAAATTAAGAATATCTGAAAAGACCGAAAATCACACCACCTTTGATAAAATGCTAACACTCAACTAATTCATAATTTTTTTTGCAAACTTTGTTAGGATATTAGGACCTTATGTAAAATGTTATCCTCCAATTTAGAAGAAAATCTCTTTTTCTATGATATGTTGCTTTTAAGTTTTTACTTAGCGAATTTATTGGAATTATAATATAATAAGTAATGAACAATAAATTTTACAAAAATTAACTAGCAAATATTTGAAAATCTTATAGTTTAGTACATATTGTGAATTCGATTTAAAAACGTTATTTTGCAACATAAATAAGAGCAAAATGAAATATTATTATACAATATTACGAAAAAATCTTAGAAGTATTTTTTACAAAACTTAATTATTATTATTAGACCTATTTTATATTTAGATATGTAGTTTTTCGGTCTTCATTTCCTGAAACCTATATATCATAAAGCAACCTTTTTTTCTCATTTTACGACCAGAACTATCAACACGAATTATATTAATGACTGATACGGCATTATAACAATATAAATATTTGCAAATAAAAATTTCCATACAGGAAATTAAGCATATTGCTATGTCTCCAATTAGTAACAATAAATCAATTACTAATCTCTCTGTGTAACATATTAAATCGAGAATGTATTTATGACATGCGAAACTTATGATATATCTTACATACGCCCGCAGTTACTAAAAAGACAGAGATCTGGTGGAAAATAAACCGAAATATATATAATTTTGTGAATATATAACATTATTAGGTACACATTATTATGTCTAATTCACAAATATTAAAAAAAAGTTTGCTAAAGATTTCGCTAAAAAATAATTTCTTATTTAGTTATCTAGAAATGATTTCTGAATAAAAAAGTGACTAATTTGCTGAAAATAGTAATGAAAATTACTTAGCTGTGTGGAAATAGTTGCTGTGTATTTTTTGTTACTTTGAGCAAAAAGTATGACTGTGTAAATATTAATATAAAATATTATTCAAATCAAATTTATGATAATATGTTTTGAGTAAATATTAATTTTATTATTATTATTATTCAAATCAAATATTTTCTAATTTATTTTATAATAAATTGTTTTTATAAATAAAAATGTCATTTAAACCAGAATGAGTAAAACATAGTATAAAATGATGTTATATATCAGAAATATTGATATTATTTAATTACTATATTTTCCTTAACAATATAAAAATTAATTTACTTCATAGCCTACCATTTTCATTTATATGGCATTAGTATTACATCGGTGATAAAGTAAATATATTAATTAATATAGTATTGATTGATCATTTGTTATCAATAAAATATTAATTAATACATACATGTAGTATGAATTTATAGATGTACTGAAATTGTCCTAAAATATATAAATAAACCATTTAATTTTTTTTCTAATTTTAACATAATCCGAGTAGTTGTTGAAGTTAATATAACATCTTGAAAAAATCTCAATAAATACATCTAAATAATTAGAAAATATAAAATTATCAATATAAAAATTAATTTACTTCATAGCCTACCATTTTCATTTCTAATAGTACTACACAGGTGATAAAATAAAGTAAATAAATTAATTAATATAGTATTGATATCACTAAAATATTAATTAATACATACATGCTGTATTAATAATTTATAGATTTACCAAAATTGTCTTAAAATATATGAATAAACCATTTTCCAAATGATTATAAAACCAAATAATTATAAAATATTTAATAGAGCTCTTTATTAACAACATTATTACCCATGTGGAAATAAAAAAGGCCATGAGTTTAGAGAAACAAAATATTCATTTCATGACATTTTGTATAGTTTTGTTAATGATATATTTTTCATACATTTTCTAAAACATAGAAATATCTATCTATTAATTTACATATTTCTATACCCATCAAAGTACACTATTTAAGCAATATATGTTATGTCAGTGACTAAAGTAAATTTTCTTTAATGATCATGCCTAACAGTAAAACTACCATTTTAATATAAGGAAGTAATTTTTTTAAAACTAATGCAAACTGCAACCAATAGAACAATCAAAATAACAATAGAACAATTAATAATTAAAAGTGGCTACAAGCAATGATTCCATATTAACAACTTATTCAATTATTTTATCTAAATCTTTACAGCATTATTACAATAATAAATAAAAATATATTACATAAAATCGCCATCAGCTATCCCATTATCCAGGTATTATCGCTAAATAACTTTCACTGTACTATATAATATATAATCTGTATCATTTATCGTGGCTAAAGAGAAAGATTCGAGGCATAGAGAGATTAGGCACTGACAGATCACGAAATCAATTTTTGGTTTTTCGAATTCGAATTCGGATAGATCTCTTACGCGATATTTGAATGAACTTTCTAGAGGTGAAATACAGAGATTTGCAACAGATCGTTATATATACATTTTTTATTTTACACTTGCTAGCATTCTTCTCCATTGGAAGAAAATTTTGGGTATTATTGGACATTGTTAAATATTTTAATGATATTTGAAAGGAGTAGGAATAAACAAAATTATAAAATAATGGTGCACACACAAGTCGTAATCAGTAAAAATTAATGTAAAATTTGTAGTTAGGTTCAACATACATGAAAACCTATCAATTGTGACAATAAAATCCATACTCTTTTAAACAAATATGTCCATGAAAGTTGTCAATTCACAATTGACAAAAATACATTGGAGTTAACGCGAAAATATTATTATTATAGTATAGTTCCAAATACCTGACCAAAACTGATATATCTCCAAATCTACCTTGCACAATATAACACTAAAATAATACGAATGCATAGTTCATAAAGATCACAACTTGGAATTTCATACTCGTAAATTGAGATTTAATCATTTCCTAACGTCAAAGAAACAGACAAATTTTGATATTATGAAAAATTTCCTTACCTTGACTGCTACGGCCTCGTCTTATTTTCCAATAACCAGGTCATAAATATTATTGAAGAATCTGGAAAAAATAATAAAAATTGAGTAAATAAATAATATAGTTGATCAAAGAATTTTTACATTATTTTATATTTGAAACTAATTTAAAATGGGTTAATTACTTTACTTTATTAATGGGTTAGTAGATAAAAATTCTACCAGAATAGCTAGTTATAATTTAATTTTGGATAGGTGTAAAAATAGATGATGAAGGTACGAACAGATATGCTTTTAATACATTGAACTGATACAGAAAATATTGAGATATTTTTTTCATAATTTTACAATAATTATTTATTTTAATTATTCTTTTTAAACGAAGCATAATAGCACATACAATGTTGATTCAAATTGATGGATACTATAAAAGGTATAAATATTATATTATAATAGTAAATGCAAAATATAGAGTAATATATATATACATATATATATAACTTTTTTCATTTAATATTTTATATAATAATATAATTGTAACTAAAAAAACTTACCTGAAACAAATTTTAATTTCAATTAATTAAATTAATTATATTATATTAGAATAGAATTTATGAAAAATTTATATGGTAGCATTTAATTTAATTGAATAAAATTAACAATGAATTATGGTAATTTTTTTGATTCTTACTTTTTAAAGCTTTAATGAATTTAATGTAATCAAAGAATGATTTGTGCAGATATTTGTTTCTTCAATATATTATTGTCATTTATGCTACACATTTTTACATTGATAGTATTATATGTTTTCATTTTTTAGTAAATTTATTAAAGCTTAGTAAGATATTTTTATTATCATATAATTAAATCAATTTTTAGAAAAATGGTCAAATAAAAAATTAGCTCAAAATAGAGTGATCTATCCCGATTTATATTTTTAGAGCCAAATAGTGGCATTAAATTAAAATTATTTCTAAATAACAGTTCTTGTTCTTATTGCTTTTTGTTCATATGTGTTATTAGTTACTCTATTTGAATAAGGTTATATTAAATTTTAAAATAATCAATATTCTATGTAGAACGAATAAAAATCTGATTATAGAGGTAGAAGACATTTGAAATGAATCAAATAAGATTATCTAATTTTTATTCTTTCCATTTAATGTTCAGGCATATTAAACTCTAGAATTGTTGATTGGCAATTATAAAAATATGGAAAATGTGGGAAAACTAGTATCAAAGACAATCTCATATAATAAATTTTAAAGAATAAGTGTGTAGTATATGAGTACGAATTTTTAGATTTGCTATAATAAATCGAATATAGTACAGTGTTCTAATTATTCTTTAATTTTTTTCACGTTTTCAAATGTAGGCAACACAACCTTTTGTTTATCTCTGTTTGGTGTTATTTTTTATTAGAATTTCTGTAAAACTGCTAATTAACTTCCCGTAGGGCAAGTTATATTAATCGAAATAAAAAATCGAAAATGAAAATTTTTATATACCTTTACGTTTCAAAACTTTTTGAACATTTTGGCATACCTTAGAAAAAATTGATGTATGTGTGTGTGTACGTGTGTGTGTGTGCATGTATGTACGTCTGTGCGGATACAAATTTTCGTCGACGATTTTGGGAACACTGATAAAGCGATTTGAATTCAATAAACATTCGATTCGTATTGATAAGGAGACGTTCTGATTAGTTTTTGGCGAAGGCAGGTCTATCCGTTCCGAAGGATATGAGGCAAAAAGTGCCAAAAACGGTAACTCAGTTTTTAAGAGAACGGAGTATCCGATTTAAATAATTCAAAAAACATTTTACTTGTATTAATAAGATGAACAACTGATCAAATTTTCATGAAGGCAGGTGTAGCGGTTTCGGAGATCTAGTAAAAAAGGTAAAAAAATGCAATTTGGCGGTCAAAAATGATCATTAGGCATATGTACATCAAATTATCAGATATTTTATGAAGATTTTAACAATAAGTATAAATTTTGTTTACACTAGGGGTTCCGTATCAATGATCAACCGTTAGACGGCGATGCGGCGGTTACGTTTTTCGATATTTCGTTTCTATGCAGTTAAATCAGTCTTTGAAAAAAAGTTCAGAATTTCCAGTATATTTCAAAATAATTTTTTTTCAAAGTCTTTTTTTCAAAAATAAGTATATATTTGTCAAAAATTTATAGTTTCTGAAAAATCTATTTTTTTCAGAGTAAACTTTTTTAAAAAATGTTAATCTTAAAAAAAAAATGGTACGGGTCGTTGCAGCAATTTGCCTTAAGATGCCTCATCAGGTTATTTCAACTTGGCACATCAGTAGGTTATACCTCATCAGGTTATTTGAACTTGGCATATCTTGCTATCTTTATTCGGAAGTCAATATTGCTAATGTTCAAATCTAATATTATATGATTGAACTCTGGATCTATTGAGTGAATCAAAAATGCCTGATTGCAAATCTGAACCTCCAAAAGCTGACAACAATTCGAACAACGTTACAGATATCATTAGTTCGCATCATTAAAGAAGTACCGTATTGCATTTGCATAGAAGATCAACATGTACCCACACAAAGTGATCTGTACCGAAAAAAAAATAGTTTTCAGAGTACCGATACCTAACCGATACACGTCGATAATATAAACACGAAAAGAAAATTATACGTTAGACAGATTCATCAGCATCGTATCGGGCAGAGTATTCAAGTATTGAGTGATATGGCCCCAGGTCAGACTATACATCACGGATGGCTTTTGTGAGATCGCACGAATTTTGTATCTATCCGAAGAAAGAATGAACTGTACTGATTTGGACTACTTGTGTAGAAAATAGTGTATTGAATAGACGGGTAGCTGGGACCAGAAACAGAACAATATCAGGACAGAAGAAAAAGTAGCTAGTTATCACAAAATTTGAAAGTAAAAGATTAATACAAAGGTGGGTTTATACTGTTTTATATTTATGATATGGTTATTAGAATTAATGAACTAAATAGATAATAATAAAATAGTATGGCATCGTGCCTTGAGACAAATTGCTGGAACTTCCTTGCCTTAATGAAATATTCGAGGAATATTCAATGTTTTCAAAAAGATTACTAGAAATAATGTAACTTTCATTATTCTTATTGATCAATCGAATTTAAAATGAAGAATATTGACTAATATTTATAATTATTAATATAAACTGGATTGCAAAGTTAAAATTATTTTTTGCAGTATAAAAGTGATGTTAAGAACTTTTGTTAGAATTAGAATTAAAATCTGAAACATTTTTTGAATTTAAAAAAAAATTGTTTAAATTTAAAAAAGAAAATCACAAAAAAAATTCTTTCCTCAAAAGAAATCGTTTCGTCGGCACAAGCACAAGAATGTTTTAAATCTGTTATTTTTTGCACTTTTAGCCCTGTATCTCCGAAGCGGCTAGACCTGCCTTTGCCAAAATTTAACCACCACTCTCTTGATCATTACGAATCGAAATGTTTTTGGATCATTCAAATCGGTTGATCCGTTCTCATAAAAACTGACATTTTTAGCTATTTTTGCTCCATATATCTGAAGGCGCTGGACATGTCTTCTTCAAAAACAAATCTAAATTGAAACATTTGAACAATTCAAATCGTTTAATCCGTACGCCCAGAATCGTCGATGAAAAATTGTCTCCACACATACACACACATCCATTTTTTCTGAGTCAAAATTTTCATTTTCATTTTCCAAAATTTGTAGTTGAACACGAAATTTGTATCTACCGAAAGAAAGAATGTACTTATTTGAATTTGATGAAGGATATAATGTATTGAATGGCAATATGGATAAATCAAATTAGTAAAAAAATCAGAAAATAATTATGGAGAAAATCCCTATATGGTAGCAACTAAGTTGATTAAATAAAAAAAAACAATGTAAATTTAAAGAAATCATAGTACACTGAAAGGATGATCTCTACTCAAGATCACTATTTTTATATACCTACTATAAATTCAGGTGCATTAAACGATTGGGTGGCTAGTTTACTGAAAGTTCAAATTATTTAAAAAACAGAACGAAAAAATTATAATGTGTACTAAAGTATCGTTTAAACAAAAATCATTTAGTAATTTAAATTAAAAATCAATATTAAATATGAAGAATAACTTGTACTGATTTTAAATAGTTGTATAATCTATAAAAACTACTAAATGTATTAGATTAGGTTCCAAAAATAGATCATAATCAGAAAAGTTATAATGACCAATGTATAAATCTCCTCTGCTAATTCAATAAATTACAAATGTAATAACCTAGACATACTAATTTAGTGCATATTGTTAGTGTAGTCTTACATCCGTAAATGCAAAATTATTTTTATTTTGTGAATACATTTTAAGACTTTCTTGATATATGGTCCATTCTTATAAATTTTTATCTTCGTCAAAAATTACGTTTTTCGATTTGAATTTGTCACAAATATTCTTTTGGTGATAATTTACGCCAAATATTTTAAAAGCTCAAAATTATATTCACTTTTCATTTTTGAGCAAAATAATATCAAAAAACAAGTATAACATCAATATAAAATATCTTGTCTCTCTATTGTTTTAGAAAATTTTGTTATCTCATTAGTCAACTGTAGTATTATGGAAATTAATAATTATGCTCGTGATGATTTTTAAAAAAATATGATTATTTAATTAATAATTAAAATATCTAGTGAATAAGTTATCCAATAATCAGGCTACTAGAGCCTTCTCTATCAAATCCGGTTTATTTTTTCCGTTGATCATTTCGTCGTGATATATGAGAGCGGGTCAGGTTGATATGATTTGGATGTTAAATGAATCTAAAAATGATCTGAATAATAATGTTGCATTAAAAATTCCTACCGTTACATTTTAGAGAATGCTTATAATATATTAACAAACTACAATTGCATTAAGTACCCATATTTAATGGTATTCAGCAGGACATATAAATAAGTCGTAAACGCGTTCACAAAATTATTAAGAGAAGTTCAATTATAATTATAATAATGATAATTTTATCTACCGAATTAAAAAACGAATATAATAGCATAGAAGTAAAATATTTAAAATACCCGATAATAAATAGTTTCATAAGCGAAACTAATATAGGCGAGCTAGAAGCTGATTGTATCAATTTTTTTTTCAAATTAATATATCTTGTTAGATCCACTGATTATATTTCTACAAAATAAAGCTAGATATATGTTTAACTATTCCTCAACCAAATGCAAGTAAAAACAATTCCTTAACTATTGTTTAGTATTTCACAATTACTCATTTTCTAGAAAAAGTGCAGTATTACATCTTACCCCTTTGGGACTAGTTGTAATATATACAACGGCAAGTAGTAATGCCAAAAAACTCAATAGTGCTACTGATAATTTATTGTTTTTCTTTTTAAAAAAATTGACTTGTTTTTATGTAATTTCTTTCATAAAGCAACGCTAACTATAATTAATACAAATAAAATAAATAATGTCTTCTGTAAGATAAATTTTTATCACAAAACAAAATAAAAATATTTGATACGATATCGAACAAAAAATTATAGGTAACTTATTTATGTAGCTTTAAAATGTAATAATGTTTTAATATCATCAAAAAACTTAGAAAGCCATTACATAAAACTAAATTGTAACTAAAGATTGAAAGTTATTATCCGTCCATAAATATATTAATAGTCCCTGCAAAAGTAAAAGTTCAAATATGCAAGAAATAAAAATAGAGTCATTAATATAAAATTCATTTATTTTCAATAGATTTCTCGAAACATATAGCTATTTCATCTTTCTCATAATTATCTTATCAATATATATTATAATTGTACATTATATATTTAGGTGGTATAGTAAAAATTTCATATAAAATATATTAAGTATTTTTATTACAATATAAGGCACCTTGAGATGGCATGTGTTTGAAGTTTTCGTATAAAAATTATAATACTTATTTAAATGCTATGACTAGTAATACATTTGTCAGAAAAATAAATTAAGCATCGTTTTTCATTCACACACAGAATATAAACAAACATACATTCACACAAACAATGTTTTTATATACAAAGGGTATAATTACATATATACATAGGTGGTTGAGATTCAGTTTTGTACTTAAGGAATAAATTGCGAATAGCTTCTATAACCGATTGGTAAAATTAGGAATTATTAATTAATTTCAATTTCAATATCATTTTATTTCATCGTAGTTAGCAATCGGTTATAAAAGCTCGACACAATATACCCGTAATGTGGATTCCAGTCCTTTAATATCCTTCACTTTTAATATTTAATTTAAGATCTTCAACATAATTGGTTCGTATATGTTCTTGCAACATATCTTTCATGTGTCCATTTCCAGGACATCCTCCATCTATATGTTTGCTCAACAAGGACATCCTCGAGAACGTTTTGCTGCAAGATGTACAATGGTATTTCTTAACATCTGAATGAGTTTGCAAATGCGCCCTCAAGTTACTTCTATCAGCAAAAGCTCTGTGGCAATGTTGGCAACTGAAAGGTTTTTCACCAGTATGTGTCCTGATATGTCCTTGGAGCAACCATGGTCTTGAAAAAGCTTTACCGCACAAATGGCACTTGCAAGGCAACGTGTGTGTTCTGATGTGCATTTTTAAGGCACCTAATGAAACGTATTCTTTGTCGCAATATTTGCAGGAGAAAGATTTCTTGGCTTGGCTGGTTTCTGATGCAGCGCAATGGAACTGCTGATGTTTCGATAAACCGGAGTACGTGGAGTAAGATTTTCCACAATCCGGACATTGGTATCTAGCAGTTTCATTTGCTGGATTTTGTTTCTTCTTCCTCTGCACTGTTGAGGTCAAATCTTGAGGAATCATTGCTGGTTGAGGTGAGTGTGAGGATATTGATGAAGTCGGTGACAGGGATGCAGGTGATACAGGCACTTCTTGGTAAGGTGAGTATCTGACTTTGGGTTGTTTAACATAAATTGCACCAGGAGGAGAACACGAACTTTCACGGGTTGTGTACGGTGACAATTGTTCGCTGGATCTGGCCGGTGATGGTGGGAATTCGGCTGGATATCCTTCATAGTGTAAAGGTAGATAGTTGGGGTATTGTGGAAGCAAGTTCCATTGCCATTGAGGTGGGTAGATATCCAAAGGTGTGTTGAAGTTCAATGGTTCTAAGGGTCGGTGATGAACAGGCGGGTAGTAATAAGAAGGCGCTTCACGTACAGGCACTGGTTTGGTTGGATATTTTCCTGTTCGGGATAAATCCTCAGGCTTTGTACTGAGATTCTCAGGTTCGGTATTGTCTTCAACATCTGTAATAAAAAGATAAAATTGATTAGATTTTGTAACATTAAAACATACAATAAATATCGCATTGCAAATATAAAACGTCGTAAAATTATTTGAGATTTTGCCACATTTACAAAAAATAATATATATTAAAAACTGATTAAGTATTAGGCCATACATAATGTCATTAAAATTAAATATTTTTTTATGTATTCAATAAATAAAAATAGTTTAAATTAAAAATTAAATTACTAAATTATAATTTTAATAATATTAATATAATATAACGAATTGCAAAAAATACATTATGAAAATATTTTCTACGACAAAAGTTAAATTAGCACTATCGTAAATATTTCTTCAGTTTTATCAAACACTCCGAAACAAAATAATTCAAATACTATTGTTATAAAAAATGTTGAATATTTCTCAAATCACCAAGCATAATTCAAATATAAATGCAAATACCAATTATTTACTTTTGGCCTTGATATTGAAATTCATAAAATTTATCATCGATTCGTTTACATTAGAAAAGTCTTATAGCAAACAGTTTTTTAGAATGCTAAACCATGAAGGTAAAACGATTATCTTTTTATCAGGATTTGGATAAAACTGGTAAGATAAGTGGAGGAAAGCGGAAAATGTCTCACGGTGAAGTACTTTTTGTTTGTTTTGCACTTATAAAAATTGATAATGAAATTCTAAAAGCAAATAAAGTTGAACTTGATACAAATGAAGAAATAAAATCGTATGTGCAAAATATTTAAAAATTGAAAAAATAATACAATAGTAAAAATGCAATCATATGATAATTACCTGATTTGGCTTCAGTCCAAATTTCTTCCTGCTGGTACATAATTGGCCGTTTTTTCAACGGACAATTGCTATAATTTTTCTGCACAATATCTCCAGACATTTTCGTGTTATTCTCGAGCAACATTTACACCACTTCAATAACAAATTTCACAAATAATTAAAAATCCAATCTCGTCGTTTTTGCACATTAACACATATGGCACACAAGTTTGTTTAGATGCACTGCACATAAACAAAACAATAAAAAATAAAGTCTGTTGGCACAAAATAAATAATTTCCATATACACCCTCGCTCTTCAGAAGCCGAATTCGGAATGATCTTAATGCTCTGTCTGTCCCTGCTCAAATATACTCCATCCCCACCAGTCGGTCGACTGGAGACACCTGGCATGAATGAGTCGAGCACGTGCCGAGCGACCAATCCCGGGGACGGAGTACCTGAGTTTTAGGCCAATGCGGGCCCCAAAGAGGTGGAGCCCGAGATAAAACAGTTATTCGAGAGTGGGGACCAACAGGTGCTCCGAAGAGATCGCGATGCTCAGGAGGAATCAGTGAGTGCGGTACGGTACCGGTAATGGTGCGTACCGTACTGGTTTTAGAGAAAAGAAAGGTGATATAGGGGAAAATTGAGTGGATTTGGACTTCGTCAATTATAATATATTCAAAGGACATTTGTTATAAATTGGTGTATTACGTGAATCTCGGTATAATTTGAAACAAGCTGTATATTTCGACTGCATATTTTTCAAATTTTATATGTATAAATAATATATATAAAAAATACCATATATTAAAAACTGATAAAAAACTTATTAAATATTAAGTCGTACATAATGTCATTGATATTAAATATTATTTAAATATGCAATGATTAAAAATTGTTTAAATTAATTTTTTTTTAATTACTAAATAATTTTAATAATTTTTATATAATAACAGTTTACAAAAAAAACATTATGAAGAATATTTTCTACGACAAAGGTTAAATTAGCACTATTGTAAATATTTCTATTTTTGTAAAAAAAATGTTGAATATTTCTCGAAATTTAACTTAGTTGAATATTTCTTCTACGACATTGGCTTAACGTCATTTTATTACCGCTTTTATGAAATTTTATTTTTGACAAATTTTGACCGCATAAATATTTTCAAAGTGACTGACTGTTGTGAATTAAAATATTACCATATCCCACAAAACTAATAAAATTTTTATACAATAGATAATTTAGATCAGCGGTCCCCAAAAACTACTCTAAATGGATGAAAATAGATTTTTTGGGGTAAAAAGAATATATTTTAAATTAACATTTACTGTATTTGCTATGTAGTAGTCCATACACTCAATCAGCTTCGGTATTATTTTAATTAAAATTTAATTTTGTTTTAATTATTAAAATTGCTAGAAAGAAGCAATTTTGTTTTTGTCATAGAGTTATATCATCTTATACAAAAATATTTTTGGGTAATGAATCCAAAAGCTCTCCGACCGCTGTTTTCACATTTTTTACCTTTTAATAAAATATATTTAGAGGCGTATAAATTTATACGGGAAATCAATAAAATTTTTCAACATTATTTTTGCTTCAGGATTTAAAATAAATGAATGTAAGCTTTGCTAATGTCTAGTAATAGCTAAAAAATATATTAATGCAATTATTCTGGCAATTTTCAAGAAGTACCTATTGTGACTCACTTATAAAAGCTCATTGCTCTTTAACAAATATTTGTAAAAATAAGCTTTTAAGTTCAATGAATAAATGATTAAAAAGCATATTCAATGATTAAAAATTTTAATAATATTTTAATTTGGATCAAATATTCCGAATCAAAATATTTCAAAGCATTATTTTAAACAACGTTGATTATTTCTCAAATAATTCAAGCGCTGTAATTCAAATAGAAATGCAAATACGAATTATTTACTATTGGACATACACGTTTAACCATTTCAGTTAAATACATATATACATCAATATTAAAAACTATTGGTGTATGGCATCGTGCCTTAAGGCAAATTGCTGGAACTTCCCGTAACGTAACGAAATGTTCGAGGAATATTAAATGTTTTCAAACAGATTATTATAAATATTGTAACATTGTCTAATATTTATAAGAATTATATAAACTAAATTGCATAGTTGAAATTGTTTGTTTGAAGTATATTGGAACAAAATTAAAATTAAAATTTGAATTATTTTCGATAAAAAAAAAATAAAAAATTTCGAAAAAAAAAATAAAAATTTGAAACAATTTTTTTTTCAAAAGTAATTATTTTGTTGAAACAAGCAGAAAGTTCTTTGAACCATTCAAATCAGGCACTTACAAGTAGTTCTTTTAAATACTGCAATTTTTTGCACATTTAGCTCTGTATCTTCGAAATGGCTGGACCTGCCCTTGCCAAAAACTAATTACCTCTTCTCCCAATCATTACAATTTGAATGTTTTTTTACATCATTCAATCATATCGGATTAATGTTTATTATTTCTTAATTTTGTAATAAGATTCCAATGGTTTTAAATTCTCTTTTTTTAGTACATAGTAATTTATTAACCAACTGGTAATTTATAGTCAATCTATTTCTAGAATGTTCTTTAAGATTGAGTCTATTGAATGCGATTTAAAAAAATTATATATCTTTTTCGTTATACTGAAGTTACTGTAAGACTATTATAAACATTAGCAATAATATCCGTTGGTCATCTTGTTAGACAATATGCATTAAGTTTTTTTTAAATTTTTTTAATAGTAATAATAATTATATAAGAAATGAAACAAAATAATAAATCGAACAAAATTATTCTTTAAAATTTAGCACTCAAAAATATATTATTACTCATACATAATGTAAGTATGTATTAAAATCTCAGTGTAGAAATAATTAATTACAATATTTGGAACGGCGAGCGCCACACAACTTGTTATATGAATTATAAAGACCTCGTGATTTATAGTCGCGGGAAATATGAATTTGCTTTATAGCCGATTGTACTAGCAATGCGATAAACAGTTTCTAATTATAAGTTCATTAAGGGCATTAGTTATGAGAATCAGTAACATGGCAAGTCACTATAAATTATATGTAAAAAGTAGATTTCATCGGCGTAGTGAATAATATTGAGATTGAAATTCTACTGGTCGAAATTAGGAGACAAAGATTCAACCATATGAATAGATCAATTTGCACTCTATATTATTTTATTTTATATATAGTAAATTAAAAAGTACCTTCTATGTACATAAAAATTATAACGTTTAAATAAAGAAATATTTCTGAAAAAGGGTTTTGCCATATTATATCATGGAAGAACAAGCTTTTCAAGAAAAAGCTCTAAGAGGTTCGCAGATTTGCTAATAAAATCGATATTTTAAGTGTGACCATTACAATATATGAAATATATTAAATACTCATGTAGTTGATTAAAGTAAAAAATAAAAATAATAAATTTTTTTTGAAACAATTAATTCTAAAGATCTACCTAATCAACATTCTTCTTTTTTATAATAAATGCTAAATTATAACCTTATTATAATCGAATCGTGTTTATTTTTATATTAAAAATACATGAAAAATATTTTCCCTAGTATAAAAATTCGTTTTTGAATTTAATTTCATTTTTTTACCCGCCACTGGTAGCATATTTTTTGACTTAACCATAGGTGCTAATGTGCATTTTTATTGATAATAATTAGTATAACATATTATAAGCACTTAAATTTTATTATAGACTACACGCACGTTTGGTTAATTGATAATCATCTAAGTCTTTAAAAGTAGAATTTCTACTTCTTACATTTCTTTCTCGATTTTTAAATTAATTTCAATGCGTGCGCTACCAGTATAAATTAACCGGAATGGGAACATGATTATAAGTTATAAATTAGTAGTCATTAAGAATACGAATCAAATTAAATACTAAAAAGAAAATAATAAAGCATAAGAATTAATTTACCTAGAATTTATATATCAATTAACCCATCAACTCTTCGCCCTTTATCAGTCTTAAGAAAGAGTTAATGGCAATTCTTAAGAATAATTTTGAGTACTGCCTAATCTTATCTCTGCTGAAAAAACGGTGCTTTTTATTTTATAAAATTTGAATGTATGAACCCGCCCATAATAGTCAGAAAAATCCCGGTGCAGAACGCTTCTATCAATGAGAGCAGATGATCAATTTTTTTCCTGATGTTCGGTCTAGGGTACTTCATATATACATGTGCAAGTATAATCCAATATGTACCACAAGGTTTAAAGTTAAAGCATTGGTGATCGAGATTTAGAAGAGCCACTAAACAAAATTTTATATCTTGAAAAATAAACTATATTTTATCAAGCGGTTTATCGGGGAGTAATGTGGCAACACATATTGTCATTGTGTGCGTAGTTGGATAGGAAGTAGAAAAACAAAAAAAGCACGTATAATGACACTTTTGAATTTGTAAAACAAGCAAAGATTCTAATACAATTTTGTACTTTTGATTTTTTTTTATTTTTTGACAATAATTTTATCAACATTGGTAATTAGCAATAATATTACGTTTTGTTTTAAGACTATTTTTGTTTGTAATTTTTCTTTTATATATTTTCGTTATATAAATATTACTTAAATTCTAATAGCAACAATTATTTATTCTTTGTGATTTTTTTTTGTACTGGTACTGAAAGTAAGACAAATCAAGACCCAAAATGATTGCAATTTTAATTATAATTACAACAACCAAATTTTATTGTAATAATTGGATGAAATTTATTGTAATAATTAGATGAAAAATACGTTTTGTTATTTTTTAATTTTATTAATATTTTAACCCAAGGCCCTCACCCTGAAGACAACTTCTAACTCAGGGTGCGTACGTACTCGTCAATATGGTACCTCTACTACTAGACCAAAAGACAGCTGTACGTCGATCGCGGTATATCGGTGGTAGGTACCTTACCGTTGCTTTTCTTCAATTCGAAATGGTACCAGGGTAATAGTCAGATAGCTAATAGGCTAATGAGCAATTAAGAAATAACACCATTATAAAATTTAATTATAACTTAAACATCAATTTTCTAATTGGCCAATAAGAACTTGGTAAGGACCGCCTTTATTTTTACCAACCCAAATTCACAAATATCACTTTGCAACAGTTCCTTAACAAATAAAATCACAACAGACCCGTGAAATAGGCATACTGAGAAAACCACGTAAAAAAACGAGCTAAGCATACCACCTCGTAGGTGGCGTTAAAATGTACTTTTCAAAGTGATATATCTTTAAAACGGTGGTCCTGAGCAAAAAAAAGTAATATGTGTTTTCTGTATATAATCCTATGCTCTACAATATTGTCTCAAGTAATTTTGCGATAAAACTGAAAATTTAGCTAAAATTTGCAAAAGGGTCATTTTTTTCACCTTTGACCTTGTGCCATTTTTTAGCTCGCATCAGATCGATGAGTACTTTTGAGATTTCTTTTATAATTGTATTTTAAACAATTTTGCCAAGCTACAGCCTATTATGAACTATAGTAACCTTCACGCTGATTTTAGGTTTAAATTGACCGGGCTATTACTACTGTCACTCAACATTACTTACACTTCTGTTATTACAAACAAACTCTAAAATTTGCTAATATTTTTTTTGTGAAAAAAAGAAATGCAGAAATTCTCTGTGATATATCTTATTTATAATTATTATTCTCTACAAAATAAGATATCATGTAGGTACTATTAAAAATACGTCAGAAGTGTTAATACAAATGAAATTTTTGGAACATTAGTAATTAGTTCACCAGCGCCCTGTCTAATTTGTATATTCCGGACCAATGATAAATGTCGCGACGTAAATACAGTTTCCGATATATCAGAGTAACAGATTTTTATGTACATATATTTGTCCTATGGGCATAAGTATAGGTAGTTTTATGTATTTATATAATCGCATACGATTAGGGTGTGTACAGCAGGTTTTATGAACGTTTATAAATGCACCTATTAGATATATATATATATATATATATATATATATATATATATATATATATAAATATAATATTTAAATGTATATATATTTACAGTGCAATAACAATCTGCAGACTTCAACATCCGGCATTGTCAACGCGTCCGATGAATCACTATCAATAAATATAGCGAAGAAAATTTATGCTTATAGAGTCGTTATCATATTTCATACTTAATGTGATAGATTTTACATTTCTGATCTATAACTATCAGAATTCTATAGAAATATTCCAAGGTTTAGCTTGAATGCATCACAATTAACCTTGCGATGTCCTCATGTTAATGTGATGATTTATTTTCAAAAGGGTTGAATCAAACTAGATTTTCTTCATCTCTTGATCTGCAAGTTTTATAAAATGTACTGAAATACAATAAATTTATTAATTACTAGATGATCAGACAGACGTTGTCTTGTACCCATGTCCGTCTTTACCGTTGACCTAAAAAATAATAATTCATAAGTAAATTGAAATTTTTGGCAGATGACAGTTTTCATTTGTTTACGATTTAACAAAATGCGAATAATCGTTTAGAAGGAGTTTACAGTGAGTGCTTGTAATTTAATATGAACTTTATATAATAGCAATAAATCTCAAATTGATTCTACATTTTAGTTAGAAAACGTTTGTATGAGAAAAAGAAAAGGGCTGTTTTTAGGGCTTTCCCGGCAATTATTCGATTTTTCTCGACGTAAGAACCATCCTTGGACTTCAACGAACATTTTAAAAAAATAATTGGCCAAATTGGTACAGGCGTTGTTGAGTTATGCGCTTACCAACACATTTTGCGATTCATTTTTATATATAAGATTACCTGTTATAGTTGATAACTAAATTTTATTAGAATATTATAGAAGCAAAACAAAGTTGAAAACTTGGGTTGGAATGATAGACAGCCCTATATTGAACAAACATTTAAATAAAAATATCTACGGATATTTGATTGAAAATAAATTATTAAGCAGATGCATTCGTAACTGGTAAACTTTATTTATTTAAAAAATAAATACACAATGAATTGCTTTAGGGTAGAGCGGGGCGCATCATCGGGTTCATCGCCGATACTTTTAAAAAACAAGTAAAGTTAATAATTTTTTAACAACAATATTTGAAAGTAGCGGGAAAAAGATGTACAACAAGCTATTATGACTTGATACTTACGATGTCGCTATCGGGAGATAAACGACAATATTAAAAAGTTCATAACAAAAGTATTTTCTTTCGTTGTTAGTTTTCTTGGTTGTGAGCACTGTTGTTTAGTTTACGAGACCATTATATAAATTCAATGCCTTCAAGCCTACTTTAATTAAATGTTTTATAATTTATATTGCTATTTTTAAGATAGATTCAACAGTTTTTTTATATATAACCTCTATAAAAGCTATATTTGGGTGGGAAAAGTACAACCTGAACCTTCATACTGACAAATCTCATTTTACAAGAGATAAGTTAAATAATTAGTTATATCAACTCTGCTGATGATTATTTCCGACAAAATATATTTGGGTGGATTAAAAAAATACCACCTGAACCTTCACACTGACAAATCTCATTTTACAAGAGATAAGTTAAATAATTAGTTAATGCAACTCTGCTGATGATTATTTCTGACAAAATACCATATCCATGTTATATACATCGTTATCTGCGTAAAAATCTGTCTCATTAGCAAACTGAATTTAATATTAAAAAAAAACATAAAATCTGTTTGTCTCCTTGCTGTCTCATTGTGGCCTATGGAGTAAAAAGGACGCATTTCTACAATGATGAATTGAGCTGGGAATTGAACTGAACATAGTGAGATAGTTGTTTGATATGTGTTATTTGTTGTGATATAATTGATTTTCAAAATAGAATTGCTCAAAGTCAAATTGGACCTTTGTGCCTCGCCCTACCCTAATGTTAATATCAATGTTATTGCTAAAGATAGTGTAATAATGTTACTTATATCCATAAGTACAATTGCGCAGCATTTCAATAGAGTGCCTCGAATCTGATTTGTGCAAAAACACCGTTCGATTTTTGCACCTTTATCGGGAAGTTATATTTCATAGACATCTGATTTCGATTGTGAGTTCCGTATTAATAATATGGGTAGGTGTGTTTTTGTCAGATAACGTGCATTTGCCGCTATTTGATGTTATTGTACGGTACATCAGTCACAAACATCTGTCGCGCGTGCCCTATGGATGGAGAAAGTGAAGCTGTATTCAAAGACGCAGTCTGGGGAGTCGATTGAAATTATCGTTTCCGATTTTTTCTGCCTTTTTGTATTTATCAATGCGATTAGTTATGAAGTTTATGAACTGATGCAGCATATTTAAGGTAATAGTTGCAGCTTCCGAGGTTGTATTCGTTTTGTTTTATATAGGTAATGTAATGAAAGGAGTAGTCCATTAAGATTTCAGCAAAAACCCAGATCGTTAAATGAAATACTATGAAATGTACGATAGGTGTAATTTTCATATACATGTTTTATCTCATTTAAAAAATATGAAAAATTTTATCATGATACTTAATTCAAATGTACTTCAAGGTTTCCTTGAACACCATGGTGCCATTAGAAGCAAGCCGCAAAATATATACTTATTCGGCAATTGGCAATTTTATTGAAGTTTTGATACCGAGAAGTTTCCACTAGATACTCATTTTCAAAAATTTGAATTATTAAAATTATCTTTAGTATAGTGGATACTTTATAATATGTTTTTTTGTTTAAATATAACGATTGTACAGAATATAATTGTAATATATTAAATTAATATTTATTATGATAAAAATGTAAACTGTGATTAATACCAACTCTATAAATGGATAAATAATTGGCAATAAACTTGCTGTATTCAAATAAATTTTATTTTTTTTTCGAATTTTTATCAATTAATTAATTCAATGTACTCAATTATACATTTCCAAGACTATACAAATAAAAAGTATATATTTATAATCGTAGTGATAATTATATATAAATATTGAGTTCCAAATCGAATCAAGTGATTGGAATCATTCATATCAACCTGATTCAAAGCAAGTTATAGTTGATTCAAATCAACTCGTATCAGTCCGAAAAATATTTACTGTAAACACTTACACGCGTAAAAAATTATATCGTATTTACTAAATAAATGCATAGATGTGGGTTTTTTGTCTTATTGTTAGTAAATATTTGTCCATGTATGAGCTTGATTCGAGCTTGATATAAATCATGGGTTTTCTCTTATTCCAAGCATTCGAATTTCTTCAAAAAACTATTTTTTTATCTAATGAATTAAAGTATGAGTTTAGGCTTATTAAGACACCTCAAGTCTACTCTTCTGAGATATTGATGAAATTTCGCATGCTGATAATTTTGACAGTCAAAACGAATACCTTAAAATATTATAGGTCTATAAAAAGTGGTTCAGTATATTGCTTTATTGCATATTTAAATCGCCTATCCCTGAGCAGTTTTTAACGGAAAAATAACAATCCTCAACCTCAACCGCGAAACATAATCTTTCTGCATCTGATAAACACAAAGAAATCAATAACCTCCAATTTCCTAAGACCGTATTTAACGTAACCGAAATATGATTATTAGACGCAGTTTAAGATCATAATCTTTAAGAATACAACAGCATATGTATATAACTGCATGTGTGTTCTATTTATAATTTACCACTCAAGATTTCTATACTGTAAATACATTCGCCGTTCGGCCAGGTGACAAAGGGTCCCGCGCCTATTGCCTTCGAAGATCAACGAATCAAAATACCCATTTGAAGCGCTGCTCTGCAAGCAATGTGCAACGTTTAGCACGGGGAAATATGGAAATAGTGGGGTAAAAGACAAGGTAATCGATCCAAATTTTATACAAACTTCGAAATTAATGTTTGGTTATAAAATTGATCCAATTTAAAAAACCGCGTTGTTATTGACAAATCATCACAAGTACAAGTGTTACAGTACTTCCAAATCTGAAAAAAATTGTAATATTGTACTTCCGGATCTTAACAAAAATTTATATTTAATTTAAAAATACAGATATGATGTCTATATCTATTAATAACACAGGCCTACATTTTTTTTTGTTTGGTGCATCAAATGTTAGAGCTGATTCTTATAGTATTTGCGCTGATTTCAAATCTGCAAAACATTTTTTTGTATCAGCTCTAGTTTGGAACTTGGAAAGAAGTTGCCGAACCAGGTCCATTCTAGGTCGTCACGGAAAAGAACTTTTCACAGTGTCAACTAACGTCCCAAAACTAAGGACAAATGGGTCTTGTAAGTTTGTATATACGAGTAGGCATATCTCATTAAAATAATATTCTGAATTGTATTACTATTTTGTACTTTCATTCCTTATATATCATATCTTGAAACCTAAAGCTCATAGAAAAAAGCCAATGTCATTTTTGAAATCAGCTCCCCAAATATACTTAAAAACAGCATTAAAATCGTTTGTACCATTTTCTTTGTTGACCTGTGTAATATCTAATAATAAATATAAATTTTAATGCCATGTCTTTCATCTATCAAATCAAATCAAATTGTAAATTAATAATAGAGTAAAGCATGTCTAAAAAGCCCGCAAATAAAAATATATGATTATAAAAATAATCATTGGATCTGTTTGCCTCTTGGCCGTCCCATTTTATTGGGGTAAAAAAAACACCTTACTACGGTTAAACCATTTTTTTTTAAATCAACAGAAAACACATGTCTACAATCATAAATTAGCTGGAAGTTTTACTGAACATAGTCAGATAGATGTTTGTTTGATATGTTATTTGTTTTGATATAATTAGATTTGTTTTCACAATAAAATTACTCAAAGTCAAATTGGACCTTTGTGTCCCGCCTTATCCTAATTAGATAATTGTACAACTAATACATAATTTTTTATTTTAATCTAATTTTTAACTCCAAGTCATTAAAAACAGACAAGCAAATATTAATACTTACTTATCTAACTTGTTATTTGTTTTTGAAAATTTATTTATTTACTAAAAGTTAATTTATTTGAATTTTATTTATTTATATATTATTAAATTGAATGACAGTAAGAAAGTATTTTCAAGTGAAACTCAAAGGAAATTGATTATTATGGTCATAAATGTTGAAACTTATGGAATAAAATTTGAGTAAACCGAGATATCAGCCTACAACCGTTACTTAAAATAAAAAAAAGATTTATTTTTGAATTTTGATTTAAGTGATTATATACCGTACCAAGGAATTGATAATTATTTATAAATTGTGTGAAAGAAAAATGCTAAATGTATATAAGCGGAGCACAAAGGTCCATTAATCCATGAGGTTTTTAGAGGGAGGGGGGGTTTGACAAAAAATCACGAAATATCACGTGGGAGATGGAGAGGTATAGTAAGATATCACGTGTATTCATTTTTTAACTATTTTTTTTTAAGTTCAAACATTTAAAAAAAAATAAAAAAATTACAGTTTTTTCACGGAAATAAAAATACACGTAATGTTGGTGGGGAAGAGCGGGGGGTAATTTTGTATGCGAGTGAATGACGTAAGCCAAATATAGCTCATAGAATCGTCATGTATTCTGATTGCTATTAAAAGTAAAATTAAAAAAAAAACATAATTTGCGTTTTATTTGCCATTTTTATTATTTACACATTTGCCAGGGTAAAGGTTCAGTTGATCATTTTTACCCCACCCATATGTAAGGTTTTATAAAGACAATTAAAATTAACTTTAATACCAGGCAGTATTTATACATCAATACATAGATTGATCAACATTTCTGTTCAGTATATCGATTATCCTTCTCTGTATCATATTAATTTCTTCTATTTCCCAGCACTAGTGATTCGTAGTAAAGGTGCTGTATATAGTACGTACGCGAGCGTATTCTATTTTGAATGAATCGGTGTATGGTATAGTGTGGCTGTGGCACCTAGCACAAGTCACCCTTGAACTTAACATCTGCAAACGCGACCGACGCGATACATGTGTCAGATGGTCAAAATCAGAGGTCCCCCTTTTTCTGCTTGTTGCTTCAGACGAACTACGATTTGGGATCAGTTTCTTCAGTTATTTATAACTTTTGGTAATAATTAAATAAGAGAAATTGTTTGGTACTTGTGTAGAAGATCAAGGCTTTGAAACAAAGGGGCCGTTCAAGTATTACGTAAGCACTATAGGGGCGCGGGAGGGTTGTTGATTTGCTTATTTTGGGTTGACATGGAGGGCACGATAGTCTGGATGATGATTACGTCATAGGTAGTATTTTTATTTTTTACAATAATTGCAAAATGTTTACGTAAGCATGGGGTAGGGGGTAAGAGCTTTGCTTACTTTTGCTAACAAGGGGTGATGGTGGTGGGGGGGGGGGTAAATAATTGTAATAAATTTGTTTACGTAATACTTGAACGATCCCAAAGGCGTTTGATTAGATTTAATAATGAATATTTGAAATAAAACTTATACGTACTCGTAATTCTGTATATTCATTCGTGACTAGATATAAATCGTAAATCGACCAGATTTTACATATACTACATTTTTATAAAATTTCATTCTATTCAAAAACATTTTTTTAATTTAAAAATAATTTAGTGAGATTAATAATTAAACTAAATCATTTTTAAATTAACTTACTAATTATATACTCAATCAATTACTAATTATATAATTTTGGAATATACCGAATGTAACAGAAGAATATAGAATAGAAGAGATTTTGCGAATTTGATGAAACTTCATTCACATTGTTATGTATATATAAAGCAAAACGAGGCTTAAAGGTCCGCAGATAAAAAGGTACACCGCCAATATCTTAAAAACAAGTCAAGTTAAGAATTTTTTAATAACAATATTTGAAAGAAGAGGAAAAAAGATGCATAATGCAGCCATCACCTTGATTCTTACGTTATCGGGAGATAAACGGCAATGTTGGAAAATTTATAATAAAAGTATATTCTTTCGTTGCTAGTTTTTTTTTGAGCACTGTTCTTTAGTTTACCAGACAATAATAAAAGTTTCAAGTTTAAGTTATTTAACTGTTTTACAAGATGTATTGTTAATTTTGAGTTAGATTTGACAGTTTTTTTATATAACCTTTATAAAAGCTTACACCAGGGTGGGGTGAAACAGACTAATTGAACCTTTACTCTTAAATAAAAATAATAAATAAAAAAATAAATTAATTTAAAAAAGCTATTTTACAAGAGATTAATTAAATATATAGTTATTCCAACTCTGTTGATGAATAGATCTGGCAAAATACAAGATTATTTACAATACAAGTTTATTTACAGTGTTTTTTATAATCACAACATTTTCAAAAAAATTAAAAACTTTACAATTTTTTTTCGTAAATAAAAATACACGAGGTGTTTGTGGGGGAGGGGGTGTAATTTTGAATATTACCACCAAAGGGGAGGGGGGGGTCTAAAAATACTTAACAAATCGATTACGTGATTAATGGACGCTCCCTGACTTTAATTTTTTATACGATTTTGGGTAAATACAATAACAATATATGCCGAGTTTCACCAAGAACTTAAATTAGAAATGATAAAAGATATTTCAAGAACATTTCCTTTTTGTAAGTTGAAACTAGTTAAACACTTAACTGTTTAAAATAATGTTAAACTAGAAATGTGTAATAAAAGTGATTCTTGATACATTTTATTTATGCATCATATCTAGCTACATCAGAGCATATATTCCAGTATCGTTAAAAGAATAATTTTCAAATATGGTGTTGTACCTTGCTCAAAATTTGATGACTAAAAAATCATCAATCTGATTGAATTTTTGTTGAAAGATATTCCAGAGTTTATTTTAGCTTGTCCCTTCCTTACCAATAAACAGGTGTTGTTAATTATCTAAAACAATAACGTCATACACTATTTCATAATGTTATCTTATAACTTGCAAAATCTATTCCTGTTATTTCACTTAACCAAACAAAATTCCAGTTAGTCTAAAAAATGTTAACGCTTGCGCGATTCGGTGAGGTATGAATAAAATGCATGAAGCCATAGGAATGCCTTCATCTTTTATGTAAACATTTCGTCAGTGCTGATCGGAGACCGCAAAAGATTGCGAAATAATAAATATCGGAAGCCAGAATTTTGGATTTTAATTTTTGTTTGAGGAACCGCTATGAGGACAAAAAATGTGGAGATAGAAATTTGACAGAAGGCTGAAGAATCCGAGGTGAAGATGTTGCCGTAGAAACTGTAAAAGCACAGGACACCTAATAGAAATTAATTCTCAATTCATTGTAAAGATAGCCCACATATTTGTGTAACTTGATAAATCGCAATAATTCACCAAGAAAATAAACTTAGCAAAAGTTGCACCAAATGATACTTTATTGACCATATAAGCTTTGCATACGTACCTCCTATATATGAACGTGAATGTTATTGAAGATATATCTTGTGCTTTGGTTTAAATATTTTTCAGCTATGAAATCTATCAGTTATATTAGATTTGTAGAAGTCAATAAACACATTGAAATCACAGTCCATCTGTCGAATTTTTCAGTTAATTAGCAAACTAGTAAATGACTGTCTAAATCATCAAATGATAAACTAAGAAGTTGATTGGTTGATTAGCTATTTGATTAAGTAGTTGACGAGATAATGGAAAATCCTCTCCAATAAGTCTCAAGAAATTCTTACAAAATCAAAATTAAATGTTGATCATAATTTATCTTAAATATTAGAAGTTCAAGTAAGGATTATTACAGTACATATCGTGTAAACTATTTTGAGTAAATTATATCCCAAGGCTCGTCTAAAATGTCGGTTTGAACTTAAATCGTTTGTCGGCAAATTGTGAGCTTTCTGAGTTGCCGAACGATTGATTTGGTGAAGTAATAAAACCTTTTATTCAATCAGATGTATTATTGTCTGCGTCTTAAAATTGTTCAGATAGGTGGTACCTGCATTATTTTCCGCTCACATTGAGCATGAGGGCAATCTAAAAAGATTTTGATATATTAGCAATGATGTATTAACGCAAACTTTAGTAGAAATGATAAAATGAATGAATAATTCCATCAGGAAATGAAGATATGTCGAAATTTCATTAATTATTGTCCTTTACTATATTTCACATCCAATGAATGACATCAGTCGTTTATTCGCATTACACAATTGAATAATTAAATTAACTTTCTTGTATTCATGACACATGTCTGAAACCAATTAATTCTAAAAGTCAATCAACAGACTTCGAACATAGTAAATCATTTTGCTGATTGACTAACTGTTCAGAGTCAGGTTATATTTGTATATATTATCGACGGATACATCGAAAATTTATTACACCTGACGCCATTGCGAGAACACGAAGTTCGAATGATTCATTGCGAATAGCGAGGAAAATATCGATTCTTTTATTAAAAAGGACCGAAATCGTCGAAGATTATTATTAATTAATTAAATTAAAATTATTTGATAAAACAAATCAAAATAATAGCCTTCTGCAAAATCCTATGAATTTTGCTTACAATTGGATAATTGGACTTGACTAAAGATGTAGAAAAATTCTAGAAACCACTAGAACCTGGGTATCAGTTTATACTAAATATTAAAGTTGTAGGAACATAAAAACAAAATATTAAAAAATCATTCTTTGCTAATTCATCCTAATTTCTTTCCTCCTAATATTAATTCCTTCATCCTAATATTAAGAAATCATTCTTTGCTAATTCATCCTAATTTCTTTCATTGCTAAATGATTTTTTGCCACTGATTTTACTATTAATTTTGCACCGTAGAAAAAATCGGTAAAAATTAATCAGAGGATAAAGTTTTAGTTCTCATCTCAAGCATGTATTATATAACTAGTGGTGTATAGCATCGTGCCTTAAGGCAAATTGCAGCAACTTCTCGTACTGAAATTTTTTTATTTTTAAAAAGATCTTTGAACAAATTGATTTTTGAGAAATTTTAAATTAAAAAAAAGACTTTTTTGGAAAAAACTTTTTTTATTTTGAAATATTTTGAACTTTTTTTCAAAGCAATCGCACTGCTTTAGCTGCATAGAGACAAATTATTTTTTGACCGCCAAATGGCAATTTTTTTTTTTTTCACTAAATCTCCGAAACTACTCGACCTGCCTATCTAATTTAATCAGTTCTTCATCTTGTCAATACAAGTAAAATGATTTTTGAATTATTTAAATCGGACGCTCCGTTCTCTTAGTTACGATTTTTGGCACTTTTTGCCCAGTATCTTCGGAACGGACAGACCTGCCTTTGCCGAAAACTAATCAACACGTCTGCTTATCAATGTGAATAGAATTTTTTTCTCGAATATTCTAATTGATTGATCGGTATTCCCAAAATCGTCAAATAAAATTTGTATCCGCACACACACATACATATACACACATTCATACATACGCACACACATCCATCCATTTTTTCTAAGGTATGCCAAAATGTTCAGAAACCTATGAAACGTAAAGATATATGTAAAAATTTTCATTTTCAATTTTTCTGCGAAAACTATAACTTACACTACGACAATTTAAAAATAATAAAAATTATTATTATAATAGTGAGATTAATACTTTTGTCCACTCCTGCAAATTTGTTGACAAATGTCATTTATGATTTGGCATGGTGTTTAGACTTTGTTCAATAATGTATGTGATATTGTTTATAATACAAACGATGACTTACGACACTGACTCAGAAATCTTAAGATTTTAGACTCATTGTTTTCCGCGCAATCTTTATTTGATTTGAATCAAATTTCAGGGTTAATGTGAAATTCGATATTCATCGTATCGGTTGAATACGAAATTGGTAGAGATTGTATGAATCAGTTTGGCTAATGTTTATTATTTGACAATTTTGATACAGATTTATTGTATTTGGGTTATTATGAAACGCACGAATCAAAACTTGGTTCTCCAGTGATCAGCAAGTGCAATGCTATTTAAAATTAGCATTTTCAGTAGTACCTTTTCTACATAAGATCAGCGGAAAAGCTGGAAAATGTTTTATATAATCGATTTGTACCACTCATGTGTGGTCGTAAATTTTTATCTTAAAGTATAAGAATTATTGTCAATTTTTTGGCACATAAATTATCACGCCCATCATAAAATATTACACATTGTCCCGAATGTGTATTGCAACAAACGGCGCCTCTTCAGGTAAATATAAAATGGCATATGAACCTCGAAAGCTGCAAATATTCACATTGTGTTCTAGCGAAAAAGTACCAGGTGCAATTTCGTGCCAAAAATATTACGAAGCTGGTGAAAATTATTTTAGCAACTCAAGATGTATGAAATATTGATAGATGTTGAAAGGTAACTTAAAGCCAGCTGATTGCCAACAACATAGCTAATCTAGGCTTTCTAGTTTTCTAAAATTTAATAAATTTGAGAACACACAATTTATCCATATATCTATTAGTGTTCCTGTGTATTTTCACAGACAAATATTTTATACTATGATCGCAAATTTAAAATCTCGGATAACATACTGTCAATTGTTCTCCATATTGGGTCACTTGTACAAACAGATTTGCCAGTATGTAAATTATAGTGTATTTTTTTGGAAAAAATGATAAATATGACTTTTGTTCGCTGAAGGGCGTCACTTGTTACGAAGGAAACGTCAACGTTCATGTCATAAAGTACAATTAGAAGCATTGTGATTTTCTTCGGATTGTGAATTTAATCGGCGTATAAGTACCCACGACTTTGGTGCGTGGTTGAAGCCAAATTTGCATATGAATACAGAGTTAAACTGAACTTTTAATGATATACAAAGATTTGCAATTACAGTAAAATTGAACAAAGAATCCAAAGAATTATATTTTAATTAGCAAACGTGATCAACAAAAAAGTTGATGATAGATTAATTCATGATTTTTACAGTAATTTCATGGTACCAAAGGAGTACCAATAATGGATACTAATATCTATTAATATGGAAGTGAATAAATAAGTTCAAATATGAAATAGATGAGTGGCCTTTGTATAAATTAACATTCCATATTAAAAACCATATTATAAAATGACATGCAGAAAAACATAGTTCAAATGAAACAATAAAATATATTAAGAGAATAATAATAAGTGTATGCCATAACAAATATGTGATGCAATAGAATTGTTATCAGAATTTTAGATACAAAAGATTGTATAGATATTAAAGAGAATTTCAAGGCAAATACAAAATAATTGTAATAATTAAAATTATATATTTATGAGTATCCTTGCAAAAAAGCAGAAAGTTTTCAAACACGGCCCTGAGCTTTTACACAAAGAAAGCTTTCTTGAAATTAAGAATACATAGCAAATCATTTATATAGGTTAATCATACGTCTATAAAATGTAAAATATAATATTTTAAATAGCAAATTGAATGTGAAAAAAATATTTTTCAAAAATTGTTGGAGCAAGGGTTAAAACTAGACTAAAGCTCAATCTAATTGTATTCATGTACGTAGTTATGAAATTTATTAAAACTCTCTTTCGATAAACTCAGGTTGTAGGGTTAAAATTTAACCCTTGTAGCTATGGACTGTATTAAACACTGATTTGTTTTGTATATTATGTATTTGTTGCAGTTCTTATTTCAATCAATGATTTGTAACTAAGTTATAGTGAAAGAAGTATATTTATTTATTATTTATTTAGACATGTTGTTTTGCGGACTTTACTTTTAGAAATGTACAATTAGTTCCATTGAAACCCTCCGCTACCCCCTCTCCCAGGAGTAGCAACACTTCCGTGTAAAGCTTAACGCCATGAAGGTTGTCACCTTCATGGCCAATATAATATAACAAAAATACTATTAGATTTGATAATACTCGTTTTACATTTAACCTTTATTCAGAAAATTCAGGTTGTATTTAATTACCAAAAACCAAAAAAGCACAATTTGGTTTAAAATGTAGCTTTTTTAATGTTCCTTAACAATAGTTTAATGTGCTTAATCCGGCTTTGTACTTGTTATAAATACAGATTTAAAAAAAAACTAGCTGTAAGTGGAATTCTGTCTTAAGGCAATTAAGGCATCGTGCCTTGAGGCAAATTGCTGGAACTTCCCGTACCAAAAATTATTATTTTTTTAAAAACGATTAACATTTTTGAAAAAATTTTACTTCGAAAAAATAAGATTTTTTAGAAATTTTAAATTGGACAAAAAATTACTTTTTTTGAAAATAAAATTTTTGTTAAAAAAAAAAATTTTTGAACAATTTTTTTTATAAAAATTTTTTTTTGGAAAAAATGTTATCTTCATTTTGATATATTTTGGAAGATCTGAACTTTTTTTCAAAGCAATCGTACTGCTTTAACTGCATAGAGACGAAATATAGAAGCGCGTAAGCGCCGCGTCGCTGTCTAACGGAAAAACAATAGTACGGAACCCATAGGAATGTAAACAAAACTTAAACTTATTGTTAAAATCTCAATAAAATATCTGATAATTTGATGTGCATATTTCTAATGTCTAATGATTATTGTTGACCGCCAAATGTTATTTTTTTTAGTTTTTTTTACTAGATCTCCGAAACCGCTAGTCCTATCTTCATGAAAATTTGATCAAATCTTCATCTTGTTAATACAAGTAAAATGTTTTTTGAACTATACAAATCGAATGCTCCGTTCTCTTAAAAACTAAGTTACCGTTTTTGGCCCTTTTTGCCCCATATCTTCGGAACGGCTAGAATGTTTTTTGAATTATTCAAATTGCTTTATCCGTGTTCCCGAAATCGTCGACGAAAATTTGTATCCGAACACACACACATGCACGCACACACACACATACACACACACATACATCAATTTTCTCCAAGGTATGCCAACATATTCAGAAACCTCTGAAACGTGAAGATATATAAAAATTTTCATTTTCGATTTTTGTGCGATTACTATAACTTACCCTACGGAAAGTTAATTATAAATAAATCAATTTATCATCTCCAGAACATTAACAATCGTCATTTCATTTCGAATCAAATTCCAAAAAAAAATAGTTGCCAAATTTACACAAAATTGAAAAAGTGCTCCCCATAGTCACAGTCTAAACGCATTTGCAAATAATTCTGTGCGACATTTTCACTTATACTGTGCTCAGTTTGGCGGCATTTTCACATTTTTCAATAATTTTCACAAAATTGGAAAAGTGCTCCAGTACACAAACAGTCTAAACGCACTTGCGTAAACATTTCTACCAGAGTGGCGCTTAGACTGTGCTTAGCTTGGGTGATTTTTTGAATTTTTAGTCCAAAATTACAAAAAAATTTTTTTGAAAAAAAATTAGAAACAAAAAATTTTTTTTTCCAAAATCAATTGTTTTGTTGAAAAAAGCAGAAAGTTCTTTGAATCATTTAAATCGGACGCTTAGTTCTCTCAAAAACAGCCATTTTTTTTTAATTTAGCTCTGTAACTCCGAAACCTCTGGGCCTACCTTTGCCAAAAACTAATCAGCACATCTCCCTATCAATAGGAATCGAATGTTTTTTAAACCATTCAAATCGGTTGATCCGTTCTCTCAAAAATTCGCTTTCTATTTTTTGCACTCTTTGCTCCATATCTCCGTAACGGCTGGACCTGCCTTTGCCAAAAACTAATCAGCACATCTCCCTATCAATAGGAATCGAATGTTTTTTAAACCATTCAAATCGGTTGATCCGTGCGCCCGAAAACGTGGACGAAAAAACGCGGACATACAAAACACACACACACACACACACACACACACACACACACACATCCATTTTTTCTGAGGTATGCCAAAATGTTCAGAAACCTTCAAAACGTCGAGAAATGTAAAAATTTTTGATTTCGATTTTTGGACGATTACTATAACTTACCCTACGGGAAGTTAATTAAAAATGTTTTAGCAGACTTCTGTATATTTTTTATCTGAATAATGAGACACAGTTTGCTTTCAAAGCTGCACAATATAAAATGAAAAGAATTATATTAATAATTTAATAATAATATGTTAAATAAAAATATTAATAAACAGAATATTAAATAATAATATGTTTGTACGCCGAACAAAAAACTCTTATGATATAAAATAAAAGATGCAAGAGGTAAGTATACATTCTATTTGAAATTTGACAATTATTTTAAAGCTTACTTTTGAATTGTTTTAAAAATCGTTGAAATGAATGTTTATATACAAATGTGGAACACTATGAATTCAAAAATTTTGAAACAAACACATATTTTGGATTTAATTAAAAATCCTTCTATAAAACTAGACTCAAAAATATAGACTGGATTGCTTTATTTTTCATTTATCCAAATTTTTCGAAAGTACGAACAATGTATATAGCATATATATAGCAATGCGGAACTCAAATTATGCGTAACCGATTTTGTTCGAATTAAAATTTCGATTTGACAGACATTTAAAGTATACCCCGAAACGACTTGCGTCGATTTAAAAGACGTTCACGAAGTCGAATAAAAAAAGTTTTGGAGAAAAATGGCGCAAATCTCAGAAATACGTCAAATGTGCGCATTCGCGTGCCACACGCACGAAAAAGAAAATTAGAGAGACGGCTGGTGGAAATAATCGTAGCTTAAATGATTTTAGTATTGATAATCTTAAATTTAAAAAAAGACGAAGTGATAAGGAAAAATTTACCCTTAGCATTAGAATAAAAAAAATTGTTTATAAAATAAATTTTATATAATAATTTTTACTTGTCCCCTTTTATCACATATCAAATGAATTTGAATGACTTTTTCAAATATTAAATAGAAAAGTACGCTTACAGTACAAATTAGTGATCATTTTATGAACAAAAGATGTAACTACAAATGTATTAAATAATAGAAAATTCACTATCCCTTAGCAAAACATTTCTTATATTTTTTTGTAACATTTTTGAACTAAAATTAAATTGAGCATAATGAGACGGTAATGAGACACAGTTTAAAGAGAGTATCACATTCTACTATAAAATTTCCTAGAGACTGTAAAGACTAAGATGAAGAAGAATATAAATGATTTATGACTTAGACGAGAAAAAAAAATATAGGAAACTGAAAGACGAAGCACTAGCGTATAATTAAAAGTTTTAAAAGGAAGAACGCAAAAAGTGGATAAGAAGAATGATAATTATTATTATTTTAACGTTTTCTACATCTAGTATTTTGGTTTCAGATTTCTGAGTCATCATCCCAAATTTCATTTTTACAATATTATTAATTTTAAGGACACCATTGTACATTAAATACATTTGTGTAAAACGCTGTTTTTTCTAAAAACTGAATTTTTAATAATTGAATTTATTTAGGACAAATTTCATTTTTTCCAGCTCTCGGTCACTTGCTCCCTCCTTGCGTTCTCCTTCTTGTCGAAGGAAGAATCGGTCAGAACAGTTAAAGACCCTTTTATTCTCCTAACATAATATTCCATAAATCACCAAAGGGCAGGTGTGGAAGAAATCACAGCGGTGTCGTGTTTTAAACACATATATAGTGCTGGAAATTTAGGTCGACAGGGTAAAGGATTTAAGGAAATAGAATCATATCGATATACAGGTTTTTGCTACAGATCAGCATCAAATACAATATTTAGTTTAGGAATCCTTGGAACTCCAAATTATTAATTATTTTGAATCAATTCTATTTATTTATATATTACTAGCTAGTCCAACAAACGTTCTGTAGCCATAAACAATATTTCTGGTAAATCTTTAGTATAAAAAATAACTAACTAATTATGAATGTGGAAGATTGTGGTGAAAGAAGCAACTAACACAAATTGAATAGATGGTTTACCCACTGCAACCCATGTCACACATAAATGCTCTTTGGGCATATTAGTAGACATTGCAAGTACCAGCCTAATCTGAAACTGATTTCATTTAAATTGAATTGGCACACTTTGGTTTCCAGTTTTTTTGTAACTATAGTTTTTTTTACTTTTAAATATTATATAGACTTTTCACCCCACTAATCACAGTAGTAGGAAACGCACATGTCCAAAACCGTTTTGCTTCGCCAAAGTGTATAAATGTCCAACTAAAGTCCGAAGTCACAAATAAACAAATATTTCTAAGTCAGTGGCACGTGTATCGCCACATATGCACATACACACATTATATATATATATATATATATATATATATATATATATTTATATATATATATATTTATATACATATATATATATATATATTTATATATATATATATATATATATATATATATATATATATATATATTTATATACATATATATATATATATATATATATATATATATATATCATTTTAAGCAAAAATAACAGCTGCTACTTGCAACACACACTGGTCTTCTAGTCTTTCTGATATGGGTTGATTATATTTTTGCAACGTAGAAAAAAAATAAACACACGAGCACGAATTGAAATATGAGAGATTTGAGATCTCGAAGGTAGTGGTAATAATTGTTTTAGAAAAAAATTAGAAAAAGGGTATAAGGATCATACAGCACACTTACTTTTGAAATTTCCAGCTGCCAAGTAAGTAAAGAGTATAAAATATAGATGGTCATCGTCATCCCCTAAATATTGCTCATGGGTATGTAATCTATTTTGATTTTATGCAGATTTGAGGAATTATTAGAATAGTAACGATGGAGATCATTATTTAAGAAATCGATCCTTTTATAAAGTTTATTTATATTTGACCTCATTTTTGGATTTCAGTCAGTGCCTTAAAGCTTCAACAGTGCCTAATTAACGTAGAAGTTTCGAAATCATGCATGCAATGTTATTTACTCTGAGGCAATGTTGAGTAAAGAATTTAAATTAGGCTGAAAACAGTTTATTTTTAACTTCCCGTAGGATAAGTAATAGTAATCGCAAAAAAAAAAACGAAAATGAAAATTTTTATATATCTCTACGTTTTAGAGGTTTCGGAACATTTTGGCATACCTTAGAAAAAGTTGATGTGTGTGTGTGTATTCGGATACAAATTATTGTCGACGATTTCAGGAACACGACCGAATTGAATTATCCAAAAACATTCGATTCCTATTGATAAGGAGATGTGCTGATTAGTTTTTGGCAAAGGCAGGTCAACCGTTTCGAAGATTCTGGGCAAAAAATGCCAAAAGCGGTAACTCAGTTTTTAACAGAACGGAGCGTCCGATTTTAAAAATTCTGATAATAATAAAATATTTTACTTGTATTGGCAAGATGAATAACTAATTGAATTTTTGGAGAGGCAGGACTAGCGGTTTTGGATATCTAGTAAAAAAACTAAAAAAAATCAGATCAAAAAAATTATCAGATATTTTAATGATACGTATAATTTTGTTTGTCGCGCTTCGATATTTTGTCTGTATGCAGCTGTAGCAGCTTTGACAAAAAGTTCAAAATTTTCAAAATATTTCAAAATATAATTTTTTACAAAGTTTTCTTTTCAAAAAATAATTTTTCAAAAATCTAATTTTTTCAAAGTTTAAAAAAAATTAATCTTTTTTAAAATTTAATTTTTGGTACTGAAAGTTCCAGCAATTTGCCTTAAAGCACGATGCCATGCACCACTAGTTAAAATTATATTGAAAAGATAAAATGTTGCTAAAAAATTTGGATCCTTCCTGTATCCAACATTAGTTAATTAAGTTTACTTTAGGTTTTTATTCTGAAATTTTCAATATATAGAAATCACAAAAATAGATATTATACATCATGGCTCAAAATGAAATTATTCATATAATAACATCACATCACTGTTTTTTGTCATATATCAGATATCTTATTTCCAAAACCATCAACTACCATGTGCCAAATTCCAAAAATCATTCCTATTTCAATCTGATCCTTTGTCAACAAATGGGTTAAAAGGGTTTGGAAGTTGCACAAACAATTCAAGCAGGTGGATTTACAACCTGTGCAAAGTAAAGGTGCTCCTATACAAGAGCAAACTATGTGCAATATTTTTCTATTTTTCCAAAATCATGCAGGTGACACAAATTTTATATTGTATGTTGTTGCACAAATATAAATTTCTATGATACAATTTTGTTTTGTATTGTTCATTAAGAAACAAGTGCACCATTATTTCCAAAGCCATAACATTTAAGTGATAGAATTCCAACGCAATCATAATATTCTTAGACTAAACGTTTCATAATAAATGCTGAAAGCATTATAATACACTCCATAATAGTAACCATTAACAAAATTTTATTTGAAAACTATCAACGCCTACTGTAAAATAGATCATTATAAAACTAGTTCACGAATGATTAAGTAGACACTTGGCAAATCTTATTATATGAAAGTGAAAATGGAACGAGTGAAATCATACTTAACTAGTAATCGTAACATTGTTCGACCATATAAAATTTAGCCCCCTGGATAAACGAGATTATTTCATTTAAATGATTTGAATAGTTGCAGTTTATTGTTAGTACCAGATAATAAATGTATATTAGTAGTAATATACTCTAGATGGCTGATTAAATAAGGTTGTATCAATCTGGACAAACAACTCTCTTTAGTTGTGAAATTATTATTTAATTTTTAACTTCCCGTAGGGTAAGTTATTGTAATCGTCCAAAAATCGAAATTGAAAATTTTTACATTTCTTCACGTTTTGAATGTTTCTGAACACTTTGGTATACCTCAGAAAGAATTGATGTGTGTGTGTAAGTGTGTGTGTATGTATGTAAGGATTCAATTTTTCGTCCACGTTTTCGGGCGCACGAATCAATCGATTTGAATGGTTAAAAAAACATTCAATTCCTATTGATAAGGAGATGTGTTGATTAGGTTTTGGCAAAGGCAGATCCAGCCGTTTCGGAGATACGGAGCAAAGAGAGCAGAAAATAGAATTCGAGTTTTTGAGAGAACGGAGCATCTGATTTGAATGACGGGGAGAAGTTGTGATTAGTTTTTGGCAAAGGCAGTTCCAGCGGTTTTGGAGATACCGAGCTAAATGTGCAAAAAATTGCAGCTTTTGAGAGAACTAAGTATCCAATTTGAATAATTCAGAAAAAATTCTGCTTGTGTTGACGAAACAAACGATTTTGGGTAATTTTTTTTTATTTCGAAAAAATTTTTTTTGAATATTGAAATTAATTCGGATTTTAATTTTAATTCTAGCTAAAGTTCTATAGCTCACTTATTTACGTCAAATAAATAATTTTAACATTGCACTTTAGTTTATATAATTTTTATAAATATTATATAATGTCCTTTATTTTAAATTCAATTGATTAAGTTTTGTTTATTTACTTTTGCATAAACATATATAAGTTATAGTATTTATAATAATCTATTTAAAAACATTTAATATTGCTTGAATTTTTCATTATGTTACGGGAAGTTCCAGCAATTTGCCTTAAAGATACTATACACCACTAGTTATTTAATTTTTTTGTGTATCTTTAACAGCAATTGGTACTTAACGTATCCTATTATATGCAGTACTTTTAAACGACGTGTCTTTTTTATAGATGGAAACCCAGACGGTTGCCCAATCTCTATTAATCTATAACAATAACAAGATACAAGAGTATTTATGATAAAAGGTGCAAAAATCTATAATCCCCAATCAAATATTATACCATCTTTATCCAGTTATTCTAAATATGCTCAGACTAAAAATATTTACCACCTAGGAGTGATCCCGAGATTTGGATCTAAACTATTTCAGATAAAAATCTTTTGCCCTATGAACAGATATGTACCTGTAGCAATTTGTTTCAAAAACATCATGATTACGTTGCAGGAAGCAAATTTTACACCTTGAGGTGCTCGAAATATTATCTCAACATCTCGAGGCAATAACTTAACTAGACAGATTTTTGTGTGGTATACGGGTAGCAAAATAGATGTTATAGGTTTTATGAGGATAAATATGATAGACCTAATTTTAAATTCTTATGTTGACTATTTTTGTGAATAACTACAATTAGAGTAGTTCTAGGAAAAAAGTCAAATGCTAGCCTTCGCTTGCATTTAAATAAATAAGAATTATATTCACCAAAGTACTAATAGTACAATTTCTGAAGAAATTGTGGTTATCCTGTAAATATTCTCACATACATATGTTATTGTATCAAAACTAATCATTAACCGCCAGTTAATGCCAGTTTATACACATATAATTCTAAAAATCAAATTAATATTCATTATTTATAATTATTTATCACTATATCATAATCATATCAAAATTTTCTTAACTTATTAATAATTTGTAAATGAATATGCTATGCAAATAATAAAAACATTATCCTGAATTTATTGCATAATTCGAAGATCGGTTATCCTTAATAAAAATAGGATTTAGAATTATATCTAAAGCAAGATAAAGAAACGGTTTATTCAGGAGCAAAATGAGTATGTTTGTCGAATTCACGAGAAAAAATTCAAATTTCAATCATGACTTCTTAGAAAGTAAATAAGAAAAAAATTGATACCAACACAAAATTAACTTCAAATTTGTTTTTATGTCGTCGTTAAAAAAAGTTTTCATATTGAATAATTAGCATATGTTTTAAAACAAAATTTATCAACCAAATAAAATTCATTTAAATTCAATATTCAACAAATATTAATTTAGCAGAGTAAAGTAAAATATTTTAAGGTTTATTGATCCAAAAATGTTTCAATAGTAAAGAAAAGTGATTAAAATCACGCATAAAAAATATTCGAGATCCGACTTGTATTTCTAACTAGTGGGTCGCATGGCATCGTGCCTTAAGGCAAATTGCTGGAACTTCCCGTACCATTTTTTTTTTTTAAACGATTCACATTTTTGAAAAAAAATTACTCTAAAAAATTAGATTTTTGAGAAACTATAAATTTTTGACAAAAATTTGAAGTGTATTTTGAAATATTTTGGAAATTCTGATCTTTTTTTCAAAGCAATCGTACTGCTTTAACTGCATAGAGACGAAATATCGAAGCGCGTAAGCGCCGCGCCGCCGTCTAACAGACAAACATTGGTACGAAACCTATAGGAATGTAAACAAAATTTATACTTATTGTTAAAATCTCTATAAAATATCTGATAATTTGATGTGCATATGTCTAATGATCATTTTTGTCTGCCAGGTGGCATTTTTTTTTACTTATTTTGCTAGATCTCTGAAACCGCCAGACCTGCCTTCATGAAAATTTAATCAGTTTTTCATCTTGTTAATACAAGTAAAATGTTTTTTGAATTATTCAAATCGGACGCTCCGTTCTCTTAAAAACTGAATTATTCAAATCGGACGCTCCGTTCTCTTAAAAACTGACTTACCGTTTTTGGCACTTTTTGCCCCATATCTTCGGAACGGCTAGACCTGCTTTCGCCAAAAACTAATCAGCACGTCTCCTTATCAATACGAATCGAATGATTTTTGAATTATTCAAATCGCTTCATCCGTGTTCCCAAAATCGTCGACGAAAATTTGTATCCGAACACACACACACGCACATACATACACACACATACACACACACACACACATATACATCCATTTTTTCTAAGGTTTGCCAAAATATTCAGAAACCTCTGATAAGACATATAAAATTTTCATTTTCGATTTTTTTGCTATTACTATAACTTACCCTACGGGAAGTTAATAAAAAGCGTATAGTAACAATATGATATGATTGAGCTCCAATTTTTCTATTTATTTAACTTAGAATCAAATTGAACGGAACCGGATGAAATTATCATTTCTGCGACTAGATGATTAAATAAGTATCTGCCAAAGATAATATATTCTTTATGTATATAAGAATTATTTATCTAGACATTATCTATATTTTTTCAAAATGTTAAACTAATCATCTAAATCAGCAACTTGACATAAGTGATATAAAGACTTGACAAAAGATATTTATTGTTACAATAACGTATCAATTTCTGATAAAATTTGTTGTTTATATTATGAAGAACACGTGTATTTCAACACAATGACGACAAGCAAATCAAAATCAAATAAATTAATAATTAATTATCAACTTACGAATAACGTTGTATATTGTTCCAAGAAGGATCAAGCATAGCCTTGAGTGGATATCTATGTAACTCGATACATTTTTTTGTATCATTGGTATTGATTTTCAGCACAAGTTTTTGATAACAATTATTAATCATCATAGAACAGGAGTTATAGAGCATATGTAACATAAAAAAATAAAAAATTAAAATAGGGCATGAAGGTCCAATTTGACTTTTAGTGTTTATTCTGTCTAAACCAATCTACTATCGAACTCTGATCAGTCAAATTCTCAGTTAATTTCTAATAATAACTAGTGGTGTATAGCATCGTGCCTTAAGGAAAATTGCTGGAACTTCCGGTACCATAACGAAATGTTCGAGGAATATTAAATGTTTCCAAATAGATTATTATTAAAACTGTAACATTGTCTATAATTTACAAGAATTCTAAAACTGACTTGTGGAGTTAAAATTATTTATTTAACTTAAATAAGTGAGCTTTAGAATTTTAACTTAAAATGTGAATTATTTTTGATATAAAAAAATATTTTTTGGAAAAAAAAATAATTTTGAATTTTTTTCTAAAAGCAATTGTTTGGTCAACACAATCAGAAAGATTTTTGAATCGTTCAAATCGAATGCTTAAAACCTTCAAAAACTGCCATTTTTGGCACATTTAGCTCCGTATCTTCGAAATGGCTGGACCTGCCTTTGTCAAAAATTAATCACCACTTCTGCCAATCATTACAATATGAATGTGTTTAGCATCATTCAAATCGGATACTCCGTTCTCTCAAAAACTCGATTTATATTTTTTGCACTCTTTTTGCCGATTTTTTGCCGTATCCCCGAAACGGCTAGACCTGCCTTTGCCAAAAACTAATTAGCACATCTCCCTATTAATAGAAAGCGAATGCTTTTTGAATTATTCAAATCGGTTTATCCGTACGCCCGAAATAGTCGACGAAAAATTGTTTACACACACATACACACATATGCACACACATACACACATATGCACACACATATCACTTTTTTCTAAGGTATGCCAATATATTTTTGGAAGATTACTATAACTTACCCTTCATGAAATTAAAAATATGTATTTTTACTATTTTTTTAAAATTTGTTATATATTCTTTTTTAACCCACAAGTTAAATTCAATTGTCTAATCATTTCGTAAAATAAATTGACTATTATCTGTTCTTGGGCACGTAACAATCAATTTACTTTTACCTAATATAGTCGTATGAGCTAGCTATTAACCAACTGCACACAAGTCATTAAATCTCTAGATCTCTAAATCAGCAACCAGCAAGACAAATATCTTCGTATCTTAATATTTAGACAATAGTTTAAGATTTTATCTCAGCCTAAGATCATATATACCGTTTATGCTGGTACTGGTTTCTCAATGCACCTGTCAGTTTTAAGTAGCCGAGTGGCACCAACTAATAATATAGCACATTTACATATATCACATTTGAAAGTTCCATATTTGTGACCGTCTAGTAAGTGTGAATGTTCTCGCTTTTAGATACATATGAAGCCTAGTGATATTTTACTTATAAAAATTCTAGAAATACAGATATGATTGCGAAATTAATTATGGCACAGTACTTAAAGAAAGGTTAAATAACCCGCGCTTGTAATTTGTTATGTAAACATATTCATAAAATGAACTGGGTAAGGACTGGGTATAAATTTTGAAGTTCAAGAGTTTTATTCTGTCTAAATTAAAGATTTGGACACTAAAATTGCAATTTTCCAGGTCAACTGAACATCCATGTCAACTGAACATCCAGGCCAAGAACATATTAAACTATTAGAGTAGTTCTTTCACACGTGTTTTTGTTTTTCTTAAATAAAATATGATTTGATTTGAAACAAGTCTGCTAGACACCATATTAAAAAAATGCAAACTTTTGTGTAAAGATAACTAGATTTTTTAGCATAATAAATTAAGAATTTTATATATAGTTAATAAATTATATTATATTTTTGAACAATATTAATAGTCGCAGAATGACAAAGGACAATTATAGTGTTTGGTATTAATTTAGTTTCAAGTAGTTATTATCATAGCAAAAATATTATAGAGCTTATATAAGTAGCAAAATAAATACAAATAATCTTATTTTTAATATTATTATTAATTTATCTATTACTATTATTAATTTATTATTATTAACTTCTCGTAGGAAGTTTTTGTAACCGTCCAAGAATCGAAATTGAAAATGTTTACATTTCTCGACGTTTTGAAGGTTTCTGAACATTTTGGCATACCTCAGAAAAAATGGATGTGTGTGTGTGTATGTATGTACAGATACAATTTTTCGATCACGTTTTCGAGCGGATCAACCGATTTGAATGGTTTAAAAAACATTTGATTCCTATTGATAGGGCGATGTGCTGATTAGTTTTTGGCACAAGCAGGTCCAGCAGTTACGGAGATAAAGAGCAAAGAGAGCAGAAAATAGAAATCGAGTTTTTGAGAGAACGGAGCATCCGATTTGAATGATCTAAAAAACATTCAATTAGTAATGATTGGGAGAAGCGGTATTAGTTTTTGGCAAAGGCAGGCCCAGCTTTCTGCTTTTTTAACAAAATAATTGAATTTGGAGAAAAAAAATTGTTTCAAAATAATTTTTTTTTCATTTTTTTTTTCAAAAATAAATTTTTTTGTATATCGAAAATAAATCAGATTTTATTTTTAATTCTGACTATAGTTCTAATATACTTTAAACAAATAATTTCAACTTTGCAATTCAATTTATATAATTTTTATAAATATTGGACAATGTTACAATATTTATAATAATGTATTTGAAAACATTCAGTATTTCTCGAACATTTCGTTATGGTACGGGAAGTTCCAGCAATTTGCCTTAAGGCACGATACCATACACCCCACTAGTTTATCTATTTTTATTATCTATTATTATTTTTTATTTATTCAGTTATTTATCAATTATGCAAATTTGAGAATAATAATTTGAATCATACATAAGCAATGTTTAAAATTTAATTTTTACAATATAATTCATTTTGACTGCTATTGGCTTTTAACATAGTTCAAAAATATATTATTAATTTATTCAATATTTACTGCATTTAAGAGTTTGTCGTGGCCGAGTGGAATTAGCTTTGACCTCGCAACTTTTCACTTGAAAATATAAATAAGAAATATGATTTCAAGAGAAAATATAAATTCTCAATATTGATTCATATAAGTATTGAATAAATTCAACTAATAAAAATACAGTAGAATCCGCTTAGTATGACATCGAAGGGACGCCGAAATCTCGTCATACTAACCGGTCGTCATTAAAAGCGTACTGAAGAAAAACTTTTTAATATGCAAATATGTTACATGTTTCAGTAATTTAAAAGAAAAGCCTATACAAACGTTTTAATTAAAAATAAAAATGACACATTAAAATTTAATATAAAATAAAATTGACATAGGGTAGGGCGGGGGCACAACGGTCCAATTTGACTTACGGTAATTATACTGTCTAAACCCAATGAACAACACATAACATACATCAAAGAAGCATCTATCGAACTATGTTCAGAAAAAGTTACATACATACGTACATAATTCCTAATTATATAAATATTATATTGTTTACTATTTTTTAAACATTTGGTATCTGACCCATTTTACTTCACATATTGGGTAAAGTGGAACAACCAGGGGCGAACAGATGCAATTTCTTTTATTAAATTTTAAAGGCATTTTATGCTACATATTCATCAGAAGAGCCGGAATAACAATTTATTCAATTAATCTCTTGTAAAATTGCTTTTTTTAAACTTTACTATTTTATTGCTTACACCTTTGCCAAAATAAAGATTCAGCTAGTCCTTTTTATCGTAGTTATGTGCCGCTTATCTTCTGATAGCAAAGTCATAAGAATAAAGGTGATGGCTGGTTATGAATTTATACATTTTCGCCCTCTACTATCAAATATAATTGTTAAAAAAATCTAATTTTATTTGTTTATGAGATATCCGTGGTGGGCCATTAATAATTAGTCTACCCTACCCATAAACATACAAATGTGTTTTTTAATGTAAGTAATCAGTAATTTTTGATTGATTTCTTTGCATAATTTTATTGTAAAAAGACTTGGCCACATCATGTAAAATCATGTCGGTCATTATAATTGGACATATTTTTTGCAAAAATGGGTCATTATAAGCGACATGTCAATGTAAGCGAGGTCAATATATCCGACTAGACAGCTGTTTTTTTAAGGAATTTTATATGGAAACCAAATTCCTAGTGCAATTACGTCATATTAAGCGGTTGTCAATATATCCGGCGTCATACTAATCGGATTCTACTGTATATCAAATAGAGATATGGTCCATGACCATTGAAAAACCTTCTAAAAAACGACTTGGTCAAGAAGAAGATTTATCACAATAGCTTATAGATCTGTTAAGTTCTGACTGCTGTTAAGAGAATAAATAAAAAATATTTAATCTTAATTTATTGTGTAAAATATTTTCTAAAATTATTTCTAATGACAAGCTCTTTTATAAAGACAGTAATTGAAGTGATAAAGTATAATGATTTTAAGGCTAGCCAGTAGTGGGCAATATACCCATAGTAGAGAGTTCTAACATATTTCTTTGGGACATATTATAAACATTAAATTACGAAATTACGAAAATAAAAGGAAGAAATTATTCTCAAATTAATAAAATTGGGTTAAATTTGCAACTAATGTAATATTTTAGCGCAATTTTTAAATGATGGATCTTTGATCTCAACACAACTTTCTTTTTTTGTCACATTTTGTAAAATTTATTTAGAACGCAACAAAAACTGTGTATGATTGTGTAATCAAATGGTGTGTATGTATGAAATTTTTGAATGTTCTCTAATTTTCCCAGCACCAAGGAATGACTAAAGCTCAATTAATTTCATATCACAAACAAAACTCAGATCGAGTTTGCCCATGTCCACGCGCCCACAATAACTTGTCTGAAAGTTGTCTCGAAATAGAAATGTTAAGGGCATACATATTTGTTATTTATAATTCTCATAAATTATTATTTTATTGGTATAGGGATATAGAGTTTATTCATAGCAAAAATAACTTAGTATATTTAAATGATTTTTTGGAAATGTATAAATTATAAAAATAACTAGTTGGAATTGGTATTTTACCGTGAGGCAAGTTACATGAACTTTTCGAAATGTATAAATAATCGACTTAATCAATAAAAAATAAATAAACTTATTAAATTAAAAGTATTCAGAGTGGATTTATTAAACATAATTGAAAACGAATGAACACGTTAACTCGGAGTATTTTCTAAAAGCAAATTTTCACAAATCAATAATTTTTACAATTGAACCAGTTTCCGTAGGACTTCAATGGTTTAGTATGTTCATTAAGACCAAGTACTTTATCGTTATACTAAGTAAATCGTCTGATTTTAATTTTAACAAACGTCAAAAAAACTACTCATTTTCTCAAACTTTCATGCATTTATAAAATTATACTACTTGTCGTAAGACCGTAATATTTCAGTAAGTTCTATAAGGCCATGATATAAATCGCCAAAAAAAGTTCCAAAAAAATTGGCTTAATTTTTTTCCAACGGTTAATTTCAAGAAAACGGCTGGTAGATTTTCACCTAAAACTAATCAGTATCATTCCCAACTAATATCTTTCGAACAGTTTTTGATTTTTCAAAATCGATTATGTAGTATGAGCTTAAATGTGGACAAAAAGGACACTTTTTTCAACTGTTCACACACACACAGACATACCTTCTCCAAAGTTGGTCTCATTCAATTCAGAACGGCTTGAAACGTCGAGAAAACATAAAATTAGCGAATCGGATTTTTTTATAGAAACATAAACTTCTCCTTCGGGAAGTTAATAAAAATAAAATTAGTTGAATCATAAATAATGAAACTTAGAGATATAGATGCTTATAAAATGCCCTTTATTCTATTGGTTTTTGTACTAACAAAAATTGGTTTTATAAATGTATAATTGGAAGTTTTTAATCATGAATAATGGTAACTTATTATTATTATGAATTGATCTTAACATCTTTCTATCATAAAACTTAAAATTGATACCGTAAATATACATTTCTATTTCATTCATTACACATGAATTTTGCATGTATCTATTCACGCTTCGCTTAATTCATTCAAAAACTAACCCTTTAATTTAACCCTTTGTGGCTATCTTGAATATGTATATTTTTTATTGATAAGCAAATACAGTTTGCCCTTAAAGTCTTCACAATGCCCGATAAAATTCTTGAACCTATTAAATACAGCCGGCCGGATGTTCTAGGAACTAGATCAACACGAGGAAATACATACATATACCTTTATATTAATACTGGATATGTTATGAATATATTAAACAAGCCTTCTGCTCAATGAAAAGTGAACTTTCATCCAATATTACTGTATAAGATCTGGTGTTCAATAACTTGACTAAAATTATTTTATAGAAGTAATAGAAACTTTGAAGAATATTATAAAAATCACTCTCTATGGTTTTATCTATATAGGATACTATTGGTGATTTTAACAAAATTCAATAGCACATGGTCATACGAAAACAATTTTGAAATTTAAAATTGTAAGCATATATTTCCTTACTTTAGATTAATTGAATAAAAAAGTTTGTTAGTTTTGCGATACGGTCAGCCAAACCATTCAGTTGCTTCAAAATTGAAAGAACACTTTAAAAAAACATTCACGTTTTATCAAAATTTTAAAAATTAAATCCAGTTGCAAAGCCACCAGATAGTGATTTTTTTATCATTTTTGGCAAGATGGCAGCTTCTTAGTAATTTCTGAATATTTTATTAAAACTTTGTATGAAGATAGAATTTGTGGTCTTCAAAATCATCAAAATATAATTTGTTGAAATTTGGAATTTCATAATATTATCGTCACAATTTTAAAAGTTGCTAAATCTGTATTCTTTTTGATAAATTTTGCAACTTGCCTCGAGAAGAAAATCTACTTACACCTATGTTTAAATAATATTCACAACAAGTACACTATAATATTATCTACTAGAAATATAATTGTTTTGAAAATTTTATTGTGCTTTTAATACACATCGTGTTATTTTCAAAAAGTCCAAGAACATCACATATAAAGCATACAAATTGAAACTTTTTTTTAATTCAAATTTATAAATGCTATTTTTTAATTTCCCGTAGGGTAAGTCATTGTAATCGTCCGAAATCGAAATTGAAAATTTTTGCATACCTTCACGTTTTGAAGGTTTCTGAACATTTTGGCATACCTTAGAAAAAAATGGATGTATGGATCGGATCAACCGATTTAAATGGTTCAAAAAACATTCGATTCCTATTGATAGGGAGATGTGCTGATTAGTTTTTTGTCAAAAGTCGGTTTAGCCGTTTTGGAGTTATGGAGCAAAGAGTGCAGAAAATAGAAATGGAGTTTTAAAAAGCATCCGAATTGAATAAGCCAAAAAGTATTACTTTTTGGCAAAGGCAGGTCCAGCCGTTTCGGAGAAACGGAGCTAAATGTGCAGAAAATGGCAGTTTTTGAGAGAACTAAGCATCCAATTTGAATGGTTCAAAAAACTTTCTGCTCGTATTGATGAAACGATTGAGTTTGTAAAAAGAAAAGAAAAAACTATTTCAAAATATTTCCAGCAATAAGTTCCACCAATTTGCCTCAAGGCACGATGCCTTACGCCACTAGTTTAAATAACATTTAGTATGATCTATTTTAAATATATTGAGTAAAACTACCTATTTGCCCTCATTTATTTCAATCTATCTATAATAATTGATGCAGGTAAGGATTCCGTGTGGGCCAGCGATTTTACTAGACTAGGTAATACATGTTGCAAGTTTCCGAGGAAGTGAGATGTTATTATAAATAAAAGTTCATTCATTCGTGGGAATCGATGCAAATACTATATATTGAATTACACAATTGTATTTTATGAATATTTAGATTATTCAATAACGTTTATTCAAATCGTAGGAAAACGATTTATCTATTGGTGTCTAGATAAGCGAAGAACCTGTGAATTATATCAGGTAGAAATGTAGTATTTGCATCTGTACAAATAGAAGAATAAATCGAAGGTATTGGGCATATTTTTTTTATAGATTATTGATATCACATGTTAATGATATACCAAAATAAGGGACTGATTGAATTCAGAGTGCGGTTGAATTATTTTGCAGGTGAAAGATTTACCTTAATTGTAAACCGTCAATAGTTTGAGGATCTATTATGATAATGCTTTTCTTCAATTTTGGAGTCAAACGATTTAAATTAACTCGAATTGACGTAAAAAATAAATATATCAGATTTTCTGGCTTCAAACGTCTCCAGCGGAAAGTTAATAATTAATTAAAATCAATTTATATGGTTAATATAATACCATAATAAGGGACTGATTGAATTCAGAGTGCGGTTGAATTATTTTACAGGTGAAAATTTATACCTTAATTGTAAACTTTTAACAGTTTGAGGAGCTATTATGATGATGCTTCTCCTCAATTTTGGAGTTAAACGATTCAAAATAACTTGAATCGTCGCGAAAAAATAAATATATCAGATGTTGTAGCTTCAAACTTCTCCATCGGGAAGTTAATAATTAATTTAAATCAATTTATAATCCATATGGATTCAGTTTCATAACCGGATACAAGATGTTAAGCATACCTACTTATATATTTAATAAGGTCCGGAAATAATTAATCCTATCAAGATTATACTTTAAGAACACGCGTCTTATGTTTTTTTACACATGTAGATATAAAGCGTTCATTTGACTTATAAAAAATATATTAATTGATATTGCTACACTTCATATTTTTCAATTTGTAGATGTGGAGATTGTGTTTGAAATGATTAATGAAGTTCATTGAAAATTACATGATTTATAAAAAATAGTAATATTTAAAATTTGAATAAACAAATAAGAAAGTAAATATAAAAAAGGATATTAATAAAGTTGCTGAGTCTCAATTCATAATCATTAGACTATTGTTTATCTACTAACTGGGGAGTAATTTGATATTTAAATGAGAAAAATCAAATGACAATATCGATTTAAAGTTAACGACAATCTAAAATATATAAAAAAACAAATAAAACAAAGTTTTATTCCATCTTCATATTTTCAGAAGAATAAAGTTTTCAAGTCCTAAAAAGTCCGAATATTTTGCAACATTTGCCATTATCAAAAATATTATTTTAGTCGCAGCAGTGAGCGCCCAATATCATTTTGGTGGCAGCGGTGAGATTTAAACAAAAAAGCCAAATGAAATCTTTTATTTATTAAGGAAGCTAAAAAATTTTTGAAGTTTAAAATTTACATATGAAGCCATTAAAATTTCATAAATGTTAAAGCACAGCATAATCTAGAAATGCTTGGACAACATCGGTATAGCTAATGGTTTATTATAAAACAGGAAGAGACCTGTATGAGACAGTGAATGGGTTAATTCTTGAAGCAAGAATTCGTCTTAAACTTTTGAATGGGTTCGACTCATATCCTTTTCTCATATAAAGCTCTCGATATAGAATAGAATAAGTAAGCATTTCGATGAACAGTCACGTGTACACGTATTATTATATCCTAAGACAATGAAAACTGTGGACATAAGGTACCCATGATATGAATAACCTGAAATATTTTCTCATATTAACAAAACAGGTTCCGCACGGGATTATTTAATACAGGATGTTTAAATAAGGAGTTTGAAATATTCTTTGTCAAAAGTAATTATTAAATTTTGATTCTGTTTATTGTGTGGCAGGACACAAAGCTACCGAAACTCAGTATTGGTAATCGTAATATGTAAAGAATATTCAAATTTTATAAAAAAAAAACACGTTGTAAGACATAAGTGAAGGTCTACAACACCAGATTGTTAGATCAAATTAGGTATAAGGTAGGACGGGACACAAAGGTCTGATTTGACTTTGAGCAATCATATTGTGAAAATTAAACCAACTATACCAAAACAAGTATCAAACAAATAACTATCTGACTACGTTCAGTGAAACTCCTAGCTTCATCATTGTAGAAATGTGTTTTTTGCTGTTTTTCAAAAAAATGTTACCTGCTCCTCTCATCCCATAGGTGGGGTAAATTGGGACGGCCTGGAGCAAACACGTCAATATATTATTTTTAATTTTAAAGGGATTTTACGAAATAGCTACATTATTCTGTCAATGTAAAATATAAATTCACAACACATTTTTTACAGAATTAACACTGTATATAACCTTGATTTGGTACTTCCTGAGAAATATTCACCGGCAGAGTTGGAATAACTATTTATTTAATTGTAATCTTTTGCAAAATTGCATTTTTTAACTTAATTTATTTTTTATTTTATATGTTTTGTTGTTTACAGCTTTGCCAGGATAAAGGTTCAGTTGGTCACTTTTATGCCTCTTTGATGTAAGCTTTTATAGAATTTATATAAAAAAACTTTTGTATCCAACTAAAAATTAACAACATATCTTGTAGAATAAATAATACCCAATGCTTAAATGAATATATTGCAGTCTCGTAAACCAAACAACAGTGCTCACAACCAAGAAAATAACAAAGAAAGAAAATACTTTTGCTATGGGTTTTCAAATATTGCCGATCATCTCCCGATAACAACTACAAGATGTAAGAACTAACGTAATTATTGGATTTACATTTTTCCCTTTTGTTTCAAGTATTGTTAAAAAATTCTTATCTTTACTTGTTTTTGAGATATCGATGGTGGACATTCTGACATAAACTCTTACTTTTTCACATTTCAACCATATATATATTATATTTTTTTTAATTTCACTTTCAATAACATTGAAGAACAAAAACATCTTCATTAGCAGTCCATAAGTCGTCTATTACATTATGTGTGTCAGGTATTCATTCCTGGACCACACATCAGATCGGCTCAATAGGTGGTACGCAACCGGCCAATGATTAATGTCTTGACCATTGTGGAACTGCTTTATGATTTGTTATCCAATGGGGAATAAAAGGGTTTAGATTGATTGAAATATCAAATATTTATCGATAAATGCTTTTTATGCATTGATAATTTTGGAAAATTGAATAAATGATTCAACCTGCGAGAGGGCACCTGCTGGTAATTCGGATTATAGAACTATATTAATACATTTACACACACATTAAAAAATATTTTTTTAATTTATATGTTATACACATATCTTCAGAATTGTAAAATTAGATAAAAAGTACATATATGCAACGAAATTTCTAGAAGATTCTTTAAAACCATATCTTTCAATTTTATATTGATATATGCCACAGAAAATTAGGAAACTAATATTAGAACTTTAAGGAATTGAACATAATATACTAAATGATACTTTAGGTTAAAGTCACAATTAATTTTTGTAAAAGTCTTGTGAATATTATTTTGTAAAAGTAAATTGAAGCTTTGTAAAAGGTGTAATGCTGCATCAAACAGACAATATTAAATATTAGGTAAAAATACATATATGCAATAAAATTTCTAGAAAAATTTTTAAAACCAAATCTTTCAATTTTGTATCAATAAATGCCACAGAAAATTAGGAAAATAATATTAGGACTTTAAGAAATTGAACTTAAATCACTAAATATTACTTCAGGTTAATTAATTTTCCTTTTGAATATTATTTTGTAAAAGTGAATTAAAGTCTTGTAAAGGTGTAATGCTGCATCAAACAGACAAAATTCTAAGGATTTTGAAAGCTCACATATTAAAAATAATCAATGAATAAATACTTAAATTTTTTATGAAGATAATTAATTTATATTTCAATGTAATATATATATATATTAGGGTGGGCCGAATCATTATAGAAGTAAAATTAAGCGATATGGGCACCTTTTCATATGAAATATATGTGTTATTTAAATGAATTTTGACTTCAAAACCATATATCGCAAATAACTCTTTAGCCAGCGAAATTTTCAATAAAATACTGTTTTAATAAGTTAATATATTAATTTAGGCATGTGAATAATTCCAATTGTAAGTTATATTTCTTTAATATTTGTACGGGGGTTTTTAAATCGGGTTTAGTTTGTTGTTATTTATTTCCATCAGAGTGCGCTAGTATTTTTTATAATAATTCTCGAACTTTCGAAAAGAATATATTAATGTGGAAAATTCGCATAAATCTTCATTCAGTTCTCCAGTTAGACGTGAAGTATCAATGGCGAATTCTTATTTAAATTCAGGCGCAAGTGCTAGTAATTTGAATCATATGCGCTCGCATGATCAAATTACATTTGGGGAAGCAAAAGAATTTACTGGTGTAATCTTCCGACAAGTATGGAAATTATCAGGTATTATTTTTATTTGGCCGAAGAATCAAAAAAACAAAATAAAATGTTTTCATATAAAACATTTACTCCAAATGTGGTAACGAAATTGATTCAGACGTGGGAAAAAATTGATATTCCAATTATGGAGAAACGAAGTATCGCTAGAAAATTGAACCGATTGATTGATAAATATAAAAGTACAAATAAAAGCAAGTCTACCCAAGCATCATTTCAGGAGTTTGTAGAATCCACGAAAGAATTATTTTATATTGGAAAATGCAAATGCGATTTGCGAAGATTACTGTGTTCTTGTGGATTGATCCCAAAACATTTACAAGCGTTTATGATGGATCAACATAATGAGAGGAATCTACGATACCAGAATATATTATAAAAAATTGAAGATGAAGTATCAGAATCTACAATAACTAGCAATATTACTCCAGGTGAGACATATACTCCAGATGTTGATTTTGATTTTAAAAGCAGTTCGGAAAGTTTACAAAATACTTCTCATATAAAACGTGGTCCATATAGTCGAAGATATAAGGCTCCAAGCTATGCCTTAATGTGCGACAGATTTGCAATTTCTGATAGAGTTGGGTCTGGCGTGGTGACGGCAATCCTGCGTGACCTGGGCATAACGGATGATTGGGGCAATCCTGTCATTATGGACAAAAATAAAAGCGTTCGCGAGAGGCAGAAAAATAGGCAAGCTCTACACAAACGATATGATTCTTCTGAATTAATAGCATTTTCATTCGACGGCCGAAAAAATGATTCTATTACCATGGAAAAAATCGATAAGAAGTTTCACCCACGAATGATTAAAGAAGCGCATTTAGTTATTTTAAGGAACCGAATGGCCAATTGTTGGGTTACACAAAATTGGAAAATGAAGATTCGGAAAGTAAAGTAATCAAATTGAACGAGTTTTTCGCCGATAAAGGAATAGCTCTCGATTCTTTGATAGGCATATGTTGCGATGGTGAACCAGCAAATACAGGCGTAAAAAATGGTATTTTACGTCGATTTGAAATTCAGTTAAACAGGCCACTGCATTGGTTTGTGTGTCTTCTCCACTTTAACGAACTTCCACTTCGCCATTTATTTAACTATTTGGAAAAATCATTGACCACTGGACCACGAAAAAAAACTGGAATATTAAGCAAACAAATTGAAACATGCGAAAATATACCGGTGAGTTATAACATATTTACTATTTTTAATACCCTATGTTCAAATTCAATATAATTTATTTTTTCCTATATACTTCCAGCCGGTAAAAGACTTTGAAACAATCCCACTTGAAAATTTGGCTGATATAAGTCCTGCTGAATCGAATCGACAACTGACTCAAGTTATTTAATAAAATAGCTAAGCAGTTGCTTCTGGAGAAGTATCGACAGACTTAGCTAACATGAAACCAGGGCCAATAGCACATTCCCGTTGGCTCACGAAGCTAGTAGGTTACTTCGGTTTATGTAACTACTAATAAGCCATCCAAAATTTGAAAATTCTGGCAAACTACGTAATGAAAGTATATATTCCAATGTACTTTAACATTAAATATTACAACTCTGTGGTGTATGGTAGTATATTATTTTATAAATTTATTAGCTGGACGCAATATTTAGACTCGAATTTGAGACAAATTGTGAACAATGTTGCTAAAGAAAACGCATACTATGCTCACTCAGAAAATATTTTATTAGCAATTTGTTTGATAATAAAAGGAAATACGAGATTCAGCTATAAGAAAAATCTTATATTACCGTAATAATGTGGAAGACCTGACGCAATTGAGAGATTACAAAACACCCGAAATAAATTTCGAATGCACACGACTATACTAATATGATAGATATGGATGATTATTCAAATATATCCGAACCAGCCTTTACGCTAATATTCCTCATGAACATCTAGTACAATATCTACAAAGCAATGAGTGTCCATGGAGTGACCCTAAATTCCGGTCCACATTCAGGGACTGAGAGACAGTTCAATTACTGGCTAATGTATCACAACGCGTATTAGAGCAAATCGCGAAGGTGTTATGACAGCGACACTACTATCTCGTGAAAAGCATCCTCGACTGGAAGCAAGCAAGATTTCAGATATTAATTTATTTAAATTGTATTAGCTAAATGTAAGAATTTTATTTTAAATAAAAATGTAACTTAAGAAATAAAAATGTTGTATTTAAACCATGTCATGTAAATAAATAATAGAATAAATATATGTCATTCCTAAAAAAAAACCCAAAACATATTTTTTCTTCTACAAAGTAGTTTGACCTGTTTCGATGCATGATTCTAGGTTAGCTTTTACTCGCAAATTCCCCTAACAGTTTACTTGATGTAGTCTGATGTACCCTTAAGTTACTGATTTCAAAAGCCGGAAAATTTTTTTAACTGTTTCGATGCATGATTCTAGGTTAGGCTTACTCGCAAATGTCCCCTAACAGTTTTACTTGATGTAGTCTGATGTACCCGTAAGTTACTGATTTCAAAAAGCCGAAATGTTTTTTAACCTGTTTCGATGCATGATTCTAGGTTAGGCTTACCGCAAATGTCCCCTAACGTTTACTTGATGTATCTGATGTACCCGTAATTATCTGAGTTCAAAAAGCCGGAAAATGTTTTTAACCTGTTTTCGATGCATGATTCTAGGTTAGGCTTACTCGCAATGTCCCCTGACGTTTACTGTTTACTTGATTTTTGATGTACCCGGAAGTTACTGAATTTCAAAAGCCGGAAATGTTTTTAACCTGTT
>NW_020537758.1:48761837-48782210 GCF_003426905.1 Ctenocephalides felis
TGCTGATTGACTAACTGTTCAGAGTCAGGTTATATTTGTATATATTATCGACGGATACATCGAAAATTTATTACACCTGACGCCATTGCGAGAACACGAAGTTCGAATGATTCATTGCGAATAGTGAGGAAAATATCGATTCTTTTATTAAAAAGGACCGAAATCGTCAAAGATGATAAATAATTAATTGAATTAAAATTATTTGATGAAACAAATCAAAATAATAGCATTCTGCAAAATCCTATAAAAGCTTCACATTTTGCTTACAATTGGATAATTGGATTTGACTAACGATGTAGAAATACCAAAAACTGTTCAACTGGATATCAACTTGTACTTGTACTAAATGATTATATATTAAAGTTTATAAATATATTAAATGTTTATATATATTAAAGAATATAAAAACAAATATTAAGAAATCATTCTTTGCTATTTCATCTTAATTTCTTTCATTGCTAAATGATTTTTTGCTACTGATTCTACTAATAATTTTGCATCGTAATCGTAGAAAAAATCGGTTGAAAATTATTTAGAAGATAAAGTTTTAGTTCTCATCTCAAGCTTGTATTATATTATATAACTTGTGATGTATGGCAACGTGCCTTAAGGCAAATTGCTGGAACCTCTTGTGCTAAAAATTATGTTTTTTAAAAAAATGTTTTTAAAAAAATGATTTTTAAGAAATTTTAAATTTCTTAAAAGAAGATTGACTTTTTTGGACAAAACATTTTTTTATTTTTAAATATTTTGGAAATTTTGATCTTTTTTTCGCAATAGCTGCATTAGCTATATAGAGACGAATTATTTTTTGAACGCCAAATGACATTTTTTTACTTTTTTTACTAGATCTCCGAAACTACTAGACCTGCCTTCCCAAAAATTTTATCAGTTCTTCATCTTGTCAATACAAGTAAAATGCTTTCTGAATTATTGAAATCGGACGCTTCGTTCTCTTAAAAACTAAGTCACCGTTGTTGGCACTTTTTGCCCCGTATCTTCTAAACGGCTAGACCTGTCTATGCCAAAAACTAATCAGCACGTCTACTTATCAACAGCAATCGAATGTTTTTTTTTGAATAATTAAAATCGGTTGAACGGTCTTGCCGAAATCGTCGACGAAAATTTGTATCCACAACACACACACACATACGTCATACACACACATACATTTACTTTTCCTAAGGTATGCCAAATGTTCGGAAACTTTTGAAACGTAAAGATATGTAAAAATTTACATTTTCGATTTTTTTGCGATTACTTTAACCTACGGCAAGGTAAAAAAATATTACTTTGTCCACTCCTGCAAATTTGTTGACAAATGCCATTTATGATGGCATGGTGTTTAGACTTTGTTCAATAATGTATGTGATATTGTTTATAATACAAACGATGACTTACGACACTGACTCAGAAATCTTAAGATTTTGGACTCATTGTTTTCCGCGCAATCTTTATTTGATTTGAATCAAATTTCAGGGTTATTGTGAAATTCGATATCCATCGTATCGGCTGGATACGAATTTGGTAGAGATTGTATGAATCAGTTTGACTAATACTTATTATTTGACATTTTTGATACATATTTATTGTATTTGGATCATTATGATAATGTATGACTTGATCTTTGATTTTAACCTGGTTCTCCAGTGATCAGCAAGTACAATGCTATTTATAATTTGCATTTTCCTAGAATATCTATCACCAGTAGTACCTTTCATACATAAGATCAGCGGAAAAGCTGGAAAATGTTTTATATAATCGATTTCTACCGCTCATGTGTGGTCGTAAATTTTTATCTTAAAGTATAAGAATTATTGTCAATTTTTTGGCACATAAATTATCACGCCCATCATAAAATATTACACATTGTCCCGAATGTGTATTGCAACAAACGGCGCCTCTTCAGGTAAATATAAAATGGCATATGAACCTCGAAAGCTGCAAATATTCACATTGTGTTCTAGCGAAAAAGTACCAGGTGCAATTTCGTGCCAAAAATATTACGAAGCTGGTGAAAATTATTTTAGCAACTCAAGATGTATGAAATATTGATAGATGTTGAAAGGTAACTTAAAGCCAGCTGATTGCCAAACAAAACATAGCTAATCTAGGCTTTCTAGTTTTCTCAAATGTAATAAATTTTAGAACACAAAATTTATCCATATACCTTTAATCGTTTCTATATATTTTCACAGGCAAATATTTTATACAATGATCGCAAATTTAAAATCTCGGATAACATACTGTCAATTGTTCTCCATATTGGGTCACTTGTACAAACAGATTTGCCAGTATGTAAATTATAGTGTATTTTTTTGGAAAAAATGATAAATATGACTTTTGTTCGCTGAAGGGCGTCACTTGTTACGAAGGAAACGTCCACGTTCATTCATAAAGTACAATTAGAAGCATTGTGATTTTCTTCGGATTGTGAATTTAATCGGCGATAAGTACCCACGACTTTGGTGCGTGGTTGAAGCCAAATTTGCATATGAATACAGAGTTAAACTGAAATTTTAATGATATACAAAGATTTGCAGTTACAGTAAAAGTGTACACAGTATTCAGATTATATTCTAATTAGCAAAAATAATCAACAAAAAAGTTGATAGAAATTCATGATTTTTACATTATTTTCATGGTACCAAAGGGGTGCCAGAAATAGATACTAATCTCTATTATTATGGAAGTGAATAAGTAAGTTCAAATATTAAAGATATATGTGGTCTTTGTATATATTAACATTCAGGTGATATGCAAAATAAACATATTTCAAGTAAAACAACACAATATATAAAGCAAATAAAAAGTAGAGATAGAAATAACAAATATATATTATGCATCACAAAATATTTGATAATGAAGAAGATCTTGAGATCTTGATACAAGATTTCATATATAAATATTAAAGAATAGTTCAAGGCAAATACAAATAATTGTAATAATTAAAATTATATATTTATGAGTATCCTTGCAAAAAAGCAGAAAGTTTTCAAACACGGCCCTGAGCTTTTACACAAAGAAAGCTTTATCGAAATTAAGAATACATAGTAAATCATTTATATAGGTTAATCGTACGTCTATAAAATATGAAATTTAATATTTTAACTAGCAAATTTAAAGCAAATAAATTTATTTTTCCAATTTTTTTGGAGAAAAAGTTAAAACTAGACTAAAGCTCAATCTATTTATATTTATGTACGTAGTTATAAAATTTATTAAAACTGTCCTTCGATAAACTCAGATTGTTGGGTCAAATTTTAACCCTTGGAGCTGTGGACTGTATTAAACTCTGTTTGTATATTATGTATTTGTTGCAGTTCTTATTACAATCAATTATTTGTAAGTTATAGTGAAAGAAGATATATTTATTTATTATTTATTAGACATGTTGTTTCGCGGACTTTTCTTTTAGAAGTTCCAATTAGTTCTATTAAAACCTTCCGCTACCGCCCTACCAGGGGTAGCAACCCTTCCGTGTAAAGTTTAACGCCATGAAAGTTGTCACCTTCATGCCCAATATAATAAAACGAAAATACGTCCAAACACTCTTAGATTTGATAATGCTCGTTTTACGTTTAACCTTTATTTAGAAAATTCAGGTTATATTTAGTTACCTAAACTGAAAACGCACAATTTGGTTTAAAATGTTGCTTTTATTATTACAATAGTTTAATGTGTTTATTCCGACTTGGTACTTGTTATAAATACAGATTGAAAAAAAAAGTGTTAACATACTCCTATAGATTTTTTTAGCTGAATATTGAGACACGTTTTGCTCTTAAAGCTGCACAGTTTAAAATGAAGAGAATATTTTATTTCAATGCATTGTCTGTTAAATAATTTAATAATACGTTTGAACGCCGATTAAAAACCTCTTAAGATATTAAATAAAATATACCAAAGGTAGGTATATATTTTATTTAAATTTTGTCAATTACTTTTAACTTTAAACCTTAAAGTTTAAAGCTTAATTTTAAATAGTTTTAATAACACAAATACGGCACATTCTGAATTCAAAAAAAATGAAAAAAAAAAACAGACATAATTCTGGATTTAATTAAATTATCCATCAATGAAACTAGACCTTCAGATATATATTAAACAATTGCTTTATTTTTCTTTTAACCAAATTTTTCGAAAGTACGTACAATGTATATAGCATATATATAGCAATGCGGAACTCAAATTATGCGTAACCGATTTTGTTCGAATTAAAATTTCGATTTGACAGACATTTAAAGTATACCCCGAAACGACTTGCGTCGATTTAAAAGACGTTCACGAAGTCGAATAAAAAAAGTTTTGGAGAAAAATGGCGCAAATCTCAGAAATACGTCAAATGTGCGCATTCGCGTGCCACACGCATGAAAGAGAAAATTAGAAGGAGGGCTGGTGGAAAGAATTGTATTTTAACTGTTTTTAGTATTGATAATTTTTTACTCAAAAATAAGACAAAGTGTTAAAAAAATTTAGACTTAGCATAAAAATAAAAAAATGTTCCTTGTATAAAATAAATTTTATATACTAAAATATGTACTCTTTCGTAACTTATCGAATGAATTTGAATGACTGTCTAAATATTAAATAGAAAAGTATGCTTAGGGTAGAAATTAGTAATAATTTTATGAACAAAATAAAAATAATAACTAGTGGCATATGGCATCGTGCCTTAAGGCAAATTGCTGAAACTTTCCGTACCGTAAAAAAGTGTTCGAGGAATATTAAATGATTTCAAATAGATTATTAGTCTAATATTTATTTATAAAAATTATATAAACTGAATTACAAAGTTAAAATCAGATGCAAAGGCAGTTACTGAAAGAACTAATTCTTTCAATGATGACTGCCATTTTTTACGCATTTAGCTCGGTATCTCCAAAACGACTGGACCTGCCTATGCCAAAAACAAAACACCATTTCTCCCCGTCATTTAATAATTGAATGCTTTTGGATCAACCAAATCAGATGATCCGTTTTATAAAAAACTCGATTTCTATTTTCTGAATTCTTTGCTCCGTATCTCCGAAACAAAAAAATGCGGACACACAAAACACACACACACACATCCATTTTTGAGGTATGCCAAAATGTTCAGAAACCTCTAAAACGTAAAGCTATGAAAAAAAATTCATATTTGATTTTCGGCCCTTCATTATAACTTACTCTACGGGAAGTTAATAAGATGAAACTATAAATGTATTAAATAGTTATAACTCACTATCTCTTAGCAATACATTTTTTATAATTTTTTAAAACATTTTTAATCTAAAATTAATTTGAACATAATAGGTAATAAGACACAATGTAAAGAAAGTATCACATTCTACTTTAAAATTTCCCAGAGACTGTAAAGACTGAGATGAAGAAGAATATAGATGATTTATGACTTAGACGAGAAGAAAAAATTCAGGAAACTGAAAGACGAAGCGCAGAACTAGGAAGCGTTTCTAAAGTTTTGAAAGGAAAAACTATAAAAGTGGATAAAAACGTGGAAAATAGTAATAGTGATAATAAGGGAAGGAAAGCGAATTACTGGTTGTGGTAAACTTACATCATGTACATACCTACGAGCACAAAACCATTCATTATTATTACAACGTTTTGTACATTTAGTATTTCAGATTACTAAGTCATCATCCCAAATTTAATTTTACAAAATTAATTTTAAGGACACTCTTGTTCGTTGAATACATTTGTGTAAAACACTATCTATTCTAAAAACTGAATTTTGGTTAATTTTAAATTTAATCAGGACAAATTTTATTTTTTTCCAGCTCTCGGTCACTTGCTCCCGATTTGTTGAACTTGCGTTCTCCTTCTTGTCGAAGGAAGAATCGGTCAGAACAGTTAAAGACCCTTTTATTCTCCTAACATAATATTCCATAAATCACCAAAGGGCAGGTGTGGAAGAAATCACAGCGGTGTCGTGTTTTAAACACATATATAGTGCTGGAAATTTAGGTCGACAGGGTAAAGGATTTGAGGAAATAGAATCATATCGATGTACAGGTTTTTGCTACAGATCAGCATCAAATACAATATTTGGTTGGCGAATTATTGGAACTCCAAATTATTAATTATTTTGAATCAATTCTATTTATTTATATATTACTAGCTAGTCCAACAAACGTTCTGTAGCCATAAACAATATTTCTGGTAAATCTTTAGTATAAAAAATAACTAACTAATTATGAATGTGGAAGTGTGTGGTGAAAGAGGCAACTAACACAAATTGAATGGGTGGTATACCCACTGCAACCCATGCCATATAAATGCTCTTTGGGCTTTTTAGTAGACATTGCAAGTACCAGCCTAATCTGAAACTGATTTCATTTAAATTGAATTGGCACACTTTGGTTTCCAGTTTTTTTGTAACTATAGTTTTTTTTACTTTTAAATATTATATAGACTTTTCACCCCACTAATCACAGTAGTAGGAAACGCACATGTCCAAAACCGTTTTGCTTCGCCAAAGTGTATAAATGTCCAACTAAAGTCCGAAGTCACAAATAAACAAATATTTCTAAGTCAGTGGCACGTGTATCGCCACATATGCACATACACACATTCTCGTATATATATATATATATATATATTTATATATATATATATATATATATTATTTCAAGCAAAAATAACAGCTGCTACTTGCAACACACACTGGTCTTCTAGTCTTTCTGATATGGGTTGATTATATTTTTGCAACGTAGAAAAAAAATAAACACACGAGCACGAATTGAAATATGAGAGATTTGAGATGTCGAAGGTAGTGGTAATAATTGATTTAGAAAAAAATTAGAAATTAGATCATACAGCACACTTACTTTTGAAATTTCCAGCTGCCAAGTAAGTAAAGAGTATAAAATATAGATGGTCATCGTCATCCCCTAAATATTGCTCATGGGTATGTAATCTATTTAGATTTTACGCAGATTTGAGGTATTATTGGAATAGTAACGATCATTATTTAAGAAATGGATCCTTTGATAAAGTTTATTTATATTTGACCTCATTTTTAGATTTCACTCAATGCCTAAAAGCTTCAACAGTACCTAATTAACGTCGAAGTTTGGAAATCATGCATGCAATGTTATTTACTCTGAGGCAATGTTGAGTAAAGAATTTAAATTATGCTGAAAAAAGTTTACATTTAACTTCCCGTAGGGTTAATTATAGTAATCGCAAAAAAATCGAAAATGAAAATTTGTATATATCTTTACGTTTTAGAGGTTTCTGAACATTTTCACATTCCTTACTTAGAAAAAGTTTGTGTGGGTTCGGATACAAATTTTCGTCGACGATTTCGGGAACACGATCGATTTGAATTATCCAAAAGCATTCGATTCCTATTGATAAGGAGATGTGCTGGTTAGTTTTTGGCAAAGACAGGTCAACCGTTTCGAAGATACTGGGCAAAAATGCCAAAAACGGTAGCTCAGTTTTTAAGAGAACGGAGCGTCAGATTTTAAAAGTTCTGATAATAATAAAACATTTTACTTGTATTGGCAAGTTGAACAACTGAGTGAATTTTTGAAAGGGCAGGTCTAGCGGTTTTGGATATCTAGTAAATAAACTAAAAAAATGCCATCTAACGGTCAAAATAATCACATCAATTTATCAGATATTTTAATGATACGCATAATTTTGTTTGTCCGTTAGACTGCGACGCGGCGCTTACGCGCTTCTATATTTCGTCTTTATGCAGCTGAGGCAGCTTTGAAAGAAAGATCAAAATTTTCAAATTATTTCGAAATATAAAAAATATCATTTTTTCCAAAGTTTTTTTTTTCAAAAAAATAATTTTTCAAAAATCTAATTTTTTCAAAGTATAAAAAAAAACTTTTATAAAAATTTACGAAAAGTACCAGCAATTTGCCTTAAAGCGCGATGCCATGCACCACTAGTTAAAATTATATTGAAAAGATGAAATGTTGATAGAAAAATTGAATCTTTCCTGTATCCAACATTAATTAATTAAACAAACAAATTTAGGTTTTTATTCTGAAATTTTTAATATATGAAAATCAAATGTAGGTATGAGGCATCATGGCACTAAAATGAAATTATTGATACAATAACATCACATCACTGTTTTTCGTCATATATCAGATATCTTATTTCCAAAACCATCAACTACCATGAGCCAAATTCCAAAAATCATTCCTATTTCAATCTGATCCTTTGTCAACAAATGGGTTAAAAGGGTTTGAAAGTTGCACAAACAATTTAAGCAGGTGGATTTACAACCTGTGCAAAGTAAAGGTGCTCCTTTACAAGAGCAAACTATGTGCAATATTTTTCTATTTTCCAAAATCATGCAGGTGACACAGATTTTATATTGTATGTTGTTGCACAAATATAAATTTCTATGATACAATTTTGTTTTGTATTGCTCATTAAGAAACAAGTGCACAAATATTTCCAAAGCCATAACATTTAAGTGATAGAATTCCAACGCAATCATAATACTCTTAGACTAAACGTTTCACAATAAATGCTGAAAACATTATAATACACTCCATAATAGTAACCATTAACAAAATTTTATTTGAAAACTATCAACGCCTACTGTAAAATAGATCATTATAAAACTAGTTCACGAATGATTAAGTAGACACTTGGCAAATCTTATTATATGAAAGTGAAAATGGAACGAGTGAAATCATACTTAACTAGTAATCGTAACATTGTTCGACCATATAAAATTTAGCCCCCTGGATAAACGAGATTATTTCATTTAAATGATTTGAATAGTTGCAGTTTATTGTTAGTACCAGATAATAAATGTATATTAGTAGTAATATACTCTAGATGGCTGATTAAATAAGGTTGTATCAATCTGGACAAACAAATCTCTTTAGTTTAAAATTAATAACTTCCCGTAGGGTAAGTTATTGTAATCGTCCAAAAATCGAAATTGAAAATTTTTACATTTCTTCACGTTTTGAAGGTTTCTGAACATTTTGGCATACCTCAGAAAAATGGACGCGCGCGTGTGTGTGTATATGTATGGTCGCAATATTTTGTCCACGTTTTCGGGCGCACGGATCAACCGATTTGAATGGTTCAAAAAACATTCCATTTCTATTGGTAGGAAGACGTGCTGATTAACTTTTGGTAAAGGCAGATCCAGCCGTTTCGGAGATACGGAGCAAAGAGTGCAGAAAATAGAAATTGAGTTTTTGAAAGAACGGAGCATCCGATTTGAATGATCTAAAAATCAATTAATTTGCAATGACGGGGAGAAGTGGTGATTAGTTTTTGGCAAAGGCAGGTCTAGCCCTTTCGGAGATACCGAATGGCAGTTTTTGATAAAACTAAGCATCCGATTTGAATGATTCAAAAAACTTTCTGGTTGTGTATGAAACAAACGATTTTGAGGATTTTTTTTTTCTATTTCCAAAAAAAATTTTTTTTGAATATTGAAAATAATTTGGATTTTAATTTTAATTCTAGCTAAAGTTCTAAAGCTCACTTATTTACTTCAACAAATAAATAATTTGAACTTTGCACTTCTGTTTATATAATTCTTATAAATATTATACAATGTCCTTAATTTTCAATTCGATTGATTAAGTTTTGTTTACTTATTTTTCTGAGAACATTTAATATTCCTCGAATTTTTCATTAAGTTCCAGCAATTTGCCTTAAATATGCCATACACCGCTATTTATTTAATTTTTTTTATATATTTTTAAAAGCGATTGGAACTTAATATATCCTATTACTGTGCAGTACTCTTAAACGATGTACCTTTTTTATAGATGGAAACCCAGACGGTTGCCCAATCTCTATTAATCTATAACAATAACAAGATACAAGAGTATTTATAATAAAAGGTGCAAAAATCTATAATGTCCCAATCAAATATTATACCATCTATATCTAGTTATTCTAAATCTGCTCAACCTAAAAATATTTACCACCTAGGAGAGATCCCGAGATTTGGATCTAAACTATTTCAGATAAAAATCTTTTGCCCTATGGACAGATATGTACCTGTAGCAATTTGTTTCAAAAACATCATGATTACGTTGCAGGAAGCAAATTTTACACCTTGAGGTGCTCAAAATATTATCTCAACATCTTGAGGCAATAATTTAAACAGACAGATTTTTGTGTGGTATACGGGTAACAAAATAGATGTTATAGGTTTTATGAGGATAAATATGATACACCTAATTTTAACTCCTTATGTTAAAAAAAGTCAAATGCTAGCCTTCGCTTGCATTTAAATAAATAAGAATTATATTCACCAAAGTACTAATAGTACAATTTCTGAAGAAATTGTGATTATCCTGTAAATATTCTCACATACATATGTTATTGTATCAAAACTAATCATTAACATATTGCATGCCAGTTTATACACATATAATTCTAAAAATCAAATTAATATTCATTATTTATAATTATTTATCACTATATCATAATCATATCAAAATTTTCTTAACTTATTAATAATTTATAAAAGAATATGCTATGCAAATAATAAAAACATTATTCTGAATTTATTGCATAATTCGAAGATCGGTTATCCTTAATAAAAATAGGAAGTACGGGAAGTTAATGAAAAGCGTATAGTAACAATATGATATGATTGAGCTCCAATTTTTCTATTTATTTAACTTAAAATCAAATTGAACAGAACCGGATGAAATTATCATTTCTGCGACTAGATGGTTAAATAAGTATCTGCCAAAGATAATATATTCTTTATATATATAAGTATTATTTATCTAGACATTATCTATATTTTTTCAAAATGTTAAACTAATCATCTAAATCAGCAACTTGACATAAGTGATATAAAGACTTGACAAAAGATATTTATTGTTACAATAACGTATCAATTTCTGATAAAATTTGTTGTTTATATTATGAAGAACACGTGTATTTCAACACAATGGCGACAAGCAAATCAAAATCAAATAAATTAATAATTAATTATCAAATATCTACTTATGAATAACGTATGTATATTGTTCCAAGAAAGGATCAAGCATCGTCTTGAGTGGATGTAACTCGATACATTTTTTTTTTATCATTGGTATTGATTTTCAGCACAAGTTTTTGATAACAACTATTAATCATCATGAAAGAGTATTCTTGTAAACAAAAATTATAGAGCATATAAACATTTTTAAAAATTTAAATGCTAAATACGGTAGAGCCAATTTGACTATCAGTAATTATTCTGTTTAAACCAAATGAACTACATCACTACAAATAATCAAACAAAACAATCTACTATCGAACTATAATCAGTCAAATTTCCAGTTAATTCCTAATTACAACTAGTGGTGTATGGCATCGTGCCTTAAGGCAATTTGCTGGAACTTCACGTAACGTAACGAAATGTTCGAGAAATATAAAATGTTTTCAAATAGATTATTATAAATACTGTAACCTTGCCTAATATTTATAAGAATTAAATAAACTGAATAAATCATTTATTTAAATTATACAAGTAAGCCGTAGAACTTTGAATTAAAATCTGAATTATTTTTTATGTGCTTTTTTGGAAAAAAAATCATTTTGAAATATGTTTTTTTCAAAAAGCAATTGTTTGGTCAATATATCATAAAGTTTTTTGAATCACTCAAATCGGATGCTTAGTTCTCTCAAGAACTGCCATTTTTTGCGCCGTATCTTCGAAAGGACTCGACTTGCCTTTGCCAAAAACTAATCACTACTTTTCCCAATCATTACAATATGAATTTTTTTTAGATCATTCAAATCGGATACTCAAAAACTCAATTTATATTCTCTGCACCCTTTGCTCCGTGTCTCCGTAACGGTTGGACCTGCCTTTGCAAAGAAATAATCAGCACATGTCCCTATCAATAGGAATCGAATGTTTCTTGAGCCATTCAAATCGGTTTATCCGTACGCCCCAAATCGTTGATGAAACATTGTCTCCACACACACACACACATATGCACACACACATCCATTTTTTCCGAGGTATACCAACATGTTCAAAAAACGCTAAAACGTAAAGATATGCAAAATATTTCATTTTCGATTTTTGAACGATTACTATAACTTACCCTTCAGGAAGTTAAAAATATGTATTTTTACTATTTTTCTAAAATTTGTTATATGTTCTTTTTTAACCAACAAGTTAAATTCAATTGTCTAATCATTTCGTAAAATAAATTGACTATTATCCGTCATAAAAATATTTCTTGGGCACGTAATAATCAATTTACTTTTACCTAATATAGTCGTATGAGCTGGCTATTAACCAACTGCACACAAGTCATTAAATCTCTAGATCTCTAAATCAGCAACCAGCAAGACAAATATCTTCGTATCTTAATATTTAGACAATAGTTTAAGATTTTATCTCAGCCTAAGATCATATATACCGTTTATGCTGGTACTGGTTTCTCAATGCACCTGTCAGTTTTAAGTAGCCGAGTGGCAGCAACTAATAATATAGCACATTTACATATATCACATTTGAAAGTTCCATATTTGTGACCGTCTAGTAAGTGTGAATGTTCTCGCTTTTAGATACATATGAAGCCTAGTGATATTTTACTTATAAAAATTCTAGAAATACAGATATGATTGCGAAATTAATTATGGCACAGTACTTAAAGAAAGGTTAAACAACGCGCGCTTGTAATTTGTTATGTAAACATATTCATAAAATGAACTGGGTAAGGACTGGGTATAAAAATTGTGTCACTACTAAATAAATGTCATTTTTGAAGTCCAAGAGTTTTATACTGTCTAAATTGAAAAGATTTCGACACTAAAATTGCAAATTTCCAGATCAGCAGAACATCCAGCCCGAGAACAGATTGAATAATTTCAAATCAAGTGTAATAGTGTTTTCATACGTGTTTTTGTTTTTTTTTTTAATGTTGGTTTGATTTAAAAAAAGTTTGATGGACTCCACATTTAATAACAAAAAGTTGATAATTATATTCCTGAATTTTGTGTAAAGATAACTAGATTTATTTGATGTAGTAAGTTTTAAATTGGTTGATAAATTATATTTTTTAACAATATAAAAAATCACAAAATGATAAAGGAGAATTACGACTATTTGTATTAATTTAGAAATCCGAAGTAGTTATTCTAGCAAAAATATTATAGAGCATCTATAAGAAGCAAAAAGATGACAAATAATCTTATTTTTAACAATTTGATTTTTTTTTTTGGTTATTTACTATTTATAAATATTTTAAAAATATAATTTTATTTTGAGTACCTTCGGCTTTTAAAATTGTTCGCAAATATATTGATAATATTATTATTAAATATAATAATAATAATATTAATTTATTAAATATCTATATATTGCATCTTAAGGTCTGTCAAATTTTCATTTGAAAATTTAGATCAATAATATGATTTCTAGTAAAAACAGCCTTTAGATATATTGCATGTAAATATATATTCAGTATTAAATAAATTCTAATAATAAAAATATATCAAGTAGGTCTATAACCAGTGGAAACCCTACTAAAAGCTACTTTGTTAAGGAGTAGATTTATCACAAAGCTCAGAAATCTATTAGGGTCTGATTGGTGTTCAAAACATAAGAAAAAAATATTGAATCTTAATTTGTAATGCTAAAAATTTTCAAAGAATATTTCTAATTTCAAGCTGTCTTATAAAGACAATGAGAAATTGGGATGATAAAGTACAATGATTTGTTTATTAGACTACTGGGTACTAAAGGCCTTACACCAGTGGAATTATATAACATTTCTTTGGAACATATTATGACCATTACATTACGAAATTATAAAAAAAAAACAAAATAAAAAAGAAGTTTTTAAATTAATAAAATCGTTGTAAATTAGCAACTAATATCATATTACCTGCAGCTCAATTTTCCTTTATGTGTCGCATTGTATAAAATTTATTTACAACGCAACAAAAGCTGTATATGATGGTGTAATCAATCGTGTGTATGTATGCAATACATACATAAGTTTTCGAATAAGTTCTAATTTTCCCAGCACCAAGGAATGACTAAAGCCCAATTAATTTCATATCACAAACAAAACTCAGATCTAGTTTGCCCATGTCCACGCGCCCACGATAACTTGTCTGAAAGTTGTCTCGAAATAGAAATGTTAAGGGCACACATATTTGTTATTTATAATTCTCATAAATTATTATTTTATTAGAATAGGAATATAAAGCATATTCATAGCAGAAATAACTTAATATAGATAAATGATTCTTTGGAAATGTATGAATTATAAAAATTTAAAAAATAAAATTAGTTGAACCATCAATAATTAAACTTAGAGATATAATTTCTAATAAAATGCACTTAATTCCATTGGTTTTTGCACTAACTAAAATTGGTTTTATAAATGTAAAACTTTTAATCGTGAATTATGGTAAATGGAACTTATTATTATTATGAATTGATCTTAACATCTTTCCATCATAAAGTTTAAAAATGAAACCGAAAATTTCTATTTCAATTATCACACATGAATTTCGCATGTATCCATTCACGCTTCGCCTAATTCATTCAAAAACTAACCCTTTAATTCAACCCTTTGTGGCTATATTGAATATGTATATTTTTTATTGATAAGCAAATACAGTTTGCCCTTAAAGTCTTCACAATGCCCGATAAAATTCTTGAACTTATTAAATACAGCCGGCCGGATGTTCTAGGAACTAGATCAACACGAGGAAATACATACATATACTTTTATATTTAATACTAGATATGTTATGAATATATTAAACAAGCCTTCTGCTCAATGAAAAGGAAGGTGAACTTTCATCCAATTTTGTAGTACAAGATCTGGCGATCAATAACTAAAGATCATTGTATAGAAGGAACAGAAACTTTGAAGCATATTATAAAATTCACTGTTTATGGTTTTATCTATATAAGGTAATATTGGTGGTTTGAACAAATTCATTAGCACATGATCATACGAATACAAATTTGAAATTTTAAAATTATAAGCATATATTTTCTTTGCTTTAGATTAAAAAAATGAGGCTCGCCCGTAGGTAAGCGGTTAAGAGCGACGGGACTTGTTTCAGAGGTCCCGGGATCGATACCCGCTTCGGCAGCCTGTTGTCAAGCAGCAGTGACAACGATTTTCATTTGGAAATATAGATAGCAATATGTTTCCAAGTGAAAATAGCCCTTGCCCAGCATTGCTGCACCAATGAAAAAGTCTGCCCTGTTAGATTAATTCTAATAACAAATATCATCAAATATGGATGGATATACCATTGGGTTACCATGTAAAAAATACGAAGTGAGAAAAAGTTTCAGCCCAACAGCTCATAGGACGTAAGATTCTGATTGCTGTTAAAAATATTCAAAAAAAAGGATTAAAAAATAAAGAAAGAAATATCTCATAGGAGATAATCTCATTAAATGCATTTATACCCAGTACATTGTATTAAAAAATTATATTATTATGATCGGCAATTTGAAATTAGCAGAAAATTTAAACATAATCATCCACGTTTTCGCAATAATTGAAAATTTAAAAACGGTTTAACGGACATCAGGCTGAGATCTTTTTTTGATCACTTCTTGGCAATGATCGGCCGACAGCTTCTTAGTAATTTTTGAATATTTTATTAAAACGTTGTATATTTATAATTTCAAATTCATTCGGGTGCACAGATCAATCGATTTGAATGGTTCAAACATTCGATTTCTACTGATACGGAGATGTGTTGATTAGTTTTTTGGCAAAGGCAGGTCCATCCGTTTTGGAGATACGGAGCAAACAGTGCAGAGAACGGAGCATCCGATTTGAATGATCTAAAAAAAATCAATTCGTCGGAAAAAGTGGTGATTACATTTTTGGCAAAGGCATGTCCAGCCGTTTCGGAAATGATGTGCTAAAAATGTGCAAAAAGTGGCAGTTTTTGAGAGAACTAAGCATCCGATTTCAATGATTCACAAAACTTTGTGATTGTTTTGACAAAATAATTGATTTTGGGAAAAAAAATCTCAATTTTTTCCATTTTTTTTCTCAAACATTTTTTTTAATGTTTATCGAAAATAATTCAGATTAATTTTAATTCGGACTAAATTTCTAAAGTTCACTTATATACTTGAAGTAAATAATTTTATGTTACAGTATTTATAATAATCTATTTGAAAACATTTAATATTTCTGGAACATTTCGTTACGGCACGGGAAGTTCCAGCAATTTGCCTTAAGGCACAATGCCATACACCACTAGTTTAAATAAAAATTTAGTATAATCTATTTTAAATATATTGAGTAAAACCACCTATTTGCCCTCATTTATTACAATCTATCTATAATAATTGATGCAAGTAAGGATTCCGTGTGGGCCAGCAATTTTACTAGTCTAGGTAATACATGTTGCAAGTTTCCGAGGAAGTGAGATGTTATTATAAATAAAAGTTCATTCATTCGTGGGAATCGATGCAAATACTATATATTGAATTACACAATTGTATTTTATGAATATTTAGATTATTCAATAACGTTTATACAAATCGTAGGAAAACGATTTATCTATTGGTGTCTAGATAAGCGAAGAACCTGTGAATTATATCAGGTAGAAATGTAATATTTGCATCTGTACAAATAGAAGAATAAATCGAAGGTATTGGGCATATTTTATATACATTATTGATATCGCATATTAATAACATACCAAAATAAGGGACTGATTCAATTCGGAGTGCGGTTGAATTATTTTACAGGTGAAAGATTTACCTTAATTGGTAACCGTTAACAGATTCAGAAGCTATAATGATAATAATTTTCCTCAATTGTGAAATCAAACGATTCAAAATAACTCGAATCGTGCAGAAAAAATAAATATATCAGTTTTTCTGGCTTCAAACTTCTCCATCGGGAAGTTAATAATTAATTTAAATCAATTTATAATCCATATGGATTCAGTTTCATAACCGGATACAAGATGTTAAGCATACCTACTTATATATTTAATAAGGTCCGGAAATAATTAATCCTATCAAGATTATACTTTAAGAACACGCGTCTTATGTTTTTTTACACATGTAGATATAAAGCGTTCATTTGACTTATAAAAAATATATTAATTGATATTGCTACACTTCATATTTTTCAATTTGTAGATGTGGGGATAATGTTTGAAATGATTAATGAAGTTCATTGAAAATTACATGAAAAAATAGTAATTTTTAAAATTTGAATAAACAAATGAGAATGTAAATATAAAAAAGGATATTATTAAACTTACTAAGTCTCGATTCATATTATATTGATTAGACTATTACTTATCAACTCACTGGGGGATAGTTTGATATTTAAATAAGGAAATTCATATGACAAACTATTTGAATATAACGAATAACTAAAATATTAAAAAATCCAAATAAAATAGTGTTTTATTTCATTTAATATTTTCCGAATATTAAAGTTTTCACGAATTTCTGAAAAGTCCATAAACTTCAAAATTAGTTTTGTACAAAATCTTGCAACATCTGCCGTTACAATTAGGGATTGCAATACCGATGGAAAATTTCAATATACCGGTATTTTGGTAATTTTTCATTTTAAAACCGGAATACCGGTAAATTACCGGTATTTTTATTACCTTAAACAAACGTAAACAAAATTGAAAGTTACTAGTACAAATATAAAAAAATGTATATACAACTGCAACTATATTCAACTAAACAATAAAATAAAACAATAAGTTTATTTTTTTGAATAATAATTTAACAAAAGCATATGCAATTTAATTAATTCATTATCACTGTCGAGTATATTGAGTACTTTTCACCAAAAACAAACTTATGAGTAAGAAAGACCAAAAACTCTTAAAAGATTATATTACATTATTATAAACTGTATTGTCTGTATCAGATGTGTTAAATAAGCATAATCTTCAATATTTTGAAAAAATTGTTTTTCTACACTAATTTAAGATCGGATTCCTTGTCGAGATAAATAATAAGTTACTATAATTGTTGAGTATTGTTATTTAAAGCAATGTGGTGCTTCAATAGTATTTTCAAACTTCGAAACGTTTTCGAAAAATAATATTTTATAATTGTAATAAGAAGCAAAAATATTTAATAATAATTATCATAATTATTATGTATAAAGTTAGAAAAAAATAAAGATTACGCAAGGGTAATCTGTATGATATAAAATATTTTGGCGCAAATATCAGTTAAAAAACCGTTACATTTTTACAAAAGATGAAACAAACATCATTATTTATCAGTCCAATTCTATTTATTGTAACACGATATGAAGCCCTTTGGAAAGCAATAAATATTCAGTTTAATGACGAGTTGAGATAATATTTGACATTTGTTTATCTTATAGAATCACTTGAAGATATAGCAATTTTGCTATTATGGAATTTAAAAATAAATTTCTTCCGATAAACTTAAACTTTGGGGTATTATGTATCAAATAGCGCTTATGTAAAAATGCTGAAAATGCCGGTATTTTAGAATAAGTGCCGGTAAAAATACCGCCGAAAAATCGGGTGGTTTACCGGTAATTCGGTATACCGGTATTGCATTCTCTAGTTACAACAACAATATTTTCGTGACAGCGGTGCCAACATAATTTTGGTCGCAGAGATGAACGTTCCAAATTAATTTTGGTGGCATCGGTGAGATAAACGAAACAAAAGCCAAATAAAAGCTTTTATTTTTCAAAGAAGCTAAAAAATGTATAAATTTTAAAATTTACTTATGATGAGGCCATTAAAATTTCATAAATGTTAAAGCGCAGCATAATCTAAAAAGATTGGACAACACCGGTATAGCTAATGGTTTATTATAAACAGGAAGAGACCTGTATGAGACAGTGAATGGGTTTAATTCTTGAAGCAAGAATTCGTCTTAAACTTTTGAATGGGTTCGACTCATATCCTTTTCTCATATAAAGCTCTCGATATAGAATAGAATAAGTAAGCATTTCGATGAACAGTCACGTGTACACGTATTATTATATCCTAAGACAATGAAACTGTGGACATAAGGTACCCATGATATGAATAACCTGAAATATTTTCTCATATTAACAAACAGGTTCCGCACGGGATTATTAATACAGGATGTTTAAAATAAGGAGTTTGAAATATTCTTTGTCAAAAGTAATTATTAAATTTTGATTCTGTTTATTGTGTGGCAGCACACAAAGCTACCGAAACTGAGTATTGGTAATCGTAATATGTAAAGAATATTCAAATTTTATAAAAAAAAACACGTTGTAAGACATAAGTGAAGGTCTACAACACCAGATTGTTAGATCAAATTAGGTATAAGGTAGGACGGGACACAAAGGTCTGATTTGACTTTGAGCAATCATATTGTGAAAATTAAACCAACTATACCAAAACAAGTATCAAACAAATAACTATCTGACTACGTTCAGTGAAACTCCTAGCTTCATCATTGTAGAAATGTGTTTTTTGCTGTTTTTCAAAAAAATGTTACCTGCTCCTCTCATCCCATAGGTGGGGTAAATTGGGACGGCCTGGAGCAAACACGTCAATATATTATTTTTAATTTTAAAGGGATTTTACGAAATAGCTACATTATTCTGTCAATGTAAAATATAAATTCACAACACATTTTTTACAGAATTAACACTGTATATAACCTTGATTTGGTACTTCCTGAGAAATATTCACCGGCAGAGTTGGAATAACTATTTATTTAAAGGTAATCTTTTGTAAAATTGCATTTTTTAACTTAATTTATTTTTTATTTTATATGTTTTGTTGTTTACAGCTTTGCCAGGATAAAGGTTCAGTTGGTCACTTTTATGCCTCTTTGATGTAAGCTTTTATAGAATTTATATAAAAAAAACTTTTGTATCCAACTAAAAATTAACAACATATCTTGTAGAATAAATAAATACCCAATGCTTAAAATGAATATATTGCAGTCTCGTAAACCAAACAACAGTGCTCACAACCAAGAAAATAACAAAGAAAGAAAATACTTTTGCTATGGGTTTTCAAATATTGCCGATCATCTCCCGATAACAACTACAAGATGTAAGAACTAACGTAATTATTGGATTTACATTTTTCCCTTTTGTTTCAAGTATTGTTAAAAAATTCTTATCTTTACTTGTTTTTGAGATATCGATGGTGGACATTCTGACATAAACTCTTACTTTTTCACATTTCAACCATATATATATTATATTTTTTTTAATTTCACTTTCAATAACATTGAAGAACAAAAACATCTTCATTAGCAGTCCATAAGTCGTCTATTACATTATGTGTGTCAGGTATTCATTCCTGGACCACACATCAGATCGGCTCAATAGGTGGTACGCAACCGGCCAATGATTAATGTCTTGACCATTGTGGAACTGCTTTATGATTTGTTATCCAATGGGG
>NW_020537758.1:48783210-48896070 GCF_003426905.1 Ctenocephalides felis
AAAATATTGTAACTTATGGAATCAAATTTGAGAAACAAAAAACAAATATCAACCTTTAGCTTTCCCTTTGAATTAATAAAATTTTTTTTGTTTGATTTTACGTTTTAAATTGTTTAAGGGGGGTATTCTACTGTAGAATTTGAAAAAATCGAAAAAATTTTTTTTTCATATTTTCAAAGTTTAGTTATTCAAAAATATGTTATTGAAAGGATTTTTCAAAATTATTATTACTTCCTGAGTTATAGCCGTTTAGTGACGTGGCCTCGGTTCGGGTCCGACTTGTCTCAAAACTTTGAAACGCGTTTTTCTCGGAACTACTTTTTTCGAGCTGGCGGTTAAGGATATCTCGAGTTCTAATGAACCGATTTACTTCAAATTGGAGAGGATCTTCTCTATACATCGCTTTATGTATGGACCTTGCCAACAAAACTATAACTTTTCATTTAGTATTTTTAAAAATTTGGAATTGTTAAAAAAACATGAAAAAAAACTATTTTTTTTTCAAAACTGCCGCCATTCGAACAAAAATTTTTTTTTCAGCTTATCCGGTTCATACCATAGCGACATCTATTATAATTAAGAATCCATCTATTTTTTATGTTCAAATCACCAGGAGGGTTGGAATCATGTACGCCAGGACACCCTCTTTTTTTGGGAACCCCCACTTGATGGCTCATAACTTGTGTGAATTTTAATTATTTTCTTTAATAATTTTTTATATAATAATAAAATATCAATAAACAAATGATAAAAAAACGATAGTAAAATATTATTTGTTTCCTTTATACAGCGCTTCAAAAAACCGGGCGAAATTCATGACTCTACAGAAGAATACCCCCTTAAGTGATCGTATTGTTTTGGATAACTTTGGTTTATTATGTACAGTACCAAGGAATTGATCATTAATAGAACTTGTGAAAGAAAATACTAATATCAAAAGTCAACTGATCAACTGATAGTTTGATCAACTATGTATCAAAAGTAGGGCGGGGCACAAAGGTCCAATTTGACTTCAAGTAATTATACTGTCTAACCAAACCAATTGAACTGAATCACAACAGATAACACGTATCAAACAAACAACTATCAAACTATATTCAGTAAAACTCCCAGTTAATTCCTAAACATATAAATGTGTTTTTTAAATATTTTTCCAAAATTTTTCATCTGCTTCTAGGGGATAAGGCGAGTTAAAATAGGTCTGCTAGGGGACTGAACAGATCCAGTACTTTATTTTTAATTTTGAAAAAATTTTACGGAATAATAGCTATATTATTATTGAAAATTTTATGGGTACATACAGATATAACACTGTATATAACCTTGATCTGGTATTTTATTAGAAATATTTATCAGCAGAGTTGGAATAACCATGTATTTGATTTATCTTGGAAAATTGCTTTTTAAACTTAATTAACTTCCCATTACTACGATCGTTTAACCTTAAGTTGTAGTATTGGGTCGAAAATCAAACATGAAAATTTTTGCACATCTTTACGTTTTAGAGATTTCTGAACATTTTGACATATCTAAAAAAATGAATGTATGTATGTGTGTATGTCCGCAAAGTTTCGTCCATGTTTTCGGGCACACGGATCAACCAAATTCTTATAAATGTTAGACATTGTTACAGTATTCAAAATAATCTATTTGAAAACATTCAATATTCCTCGAACATTTCGTTACGGTACGGAAAGTTTTAATAATTTTCCTTAAAGCACGATGCCATACACCACTAGGTTTATTTTTTTATTTACATTATTTTTATTGTTTACACATTTGCCAAGGTAAAGGTTCAGTTGGTCATTTTTACTCCACCCATATATAAGCCTTTATAACGGGCCGTTCATCTAGTGGTCCTAGTGATCAAGTGACCTTACGGTTTAGATATTTATGTAAAGAAAACAAAGTATTATACATAGTTAGGTCTCAAAATTCTTAGTTTTTTTCCCATATATCGCAACTTAAAATTTCGCACGGTGTGGCCTACAAGCAAATTGCTATCGATAAATTCCAATTTTTAAATGGTCTACAACTCTACACTATAATTCAATGGTAAAAACAGACTAATGAAGCGTACTTATAAAATCGATCTTATCACTTGGTAGTTTTATTCAAAACTTTAATCATATACAAAGCTTTCAATTTGTTGAATATTTAGTATTTTTAGTGTTATAATAATGTTTCGTCCTCTATACTTTCTCTTTTATGAGCATCACATTTCACAGCACTTTTCTTACTCTAGTTACTAATACGAGAGATAATTAAAATTAACTTAAATACCAGGTAGTATTTACACATTAATACATTGATTGATCAACATTTCTGTTTAGTATATCGATTATTTTTCTTTTTTCTCAGCACTAGTGATTCGTAGTAAAGGTGCTGTATATAGTACGTACGCGAACGTATTCTATTTTGAATGAATCGGTGTATGACTGTATGGTATAGTGTGGCTGTGGCACCTAGCGCAAGTCACCCTTGAACTTAACATCTGCAAACGCGACCGACGCGATACATGTGTCAGATGGTCAAAATTAGAGGTCCCCCTTTTTCTGCTTGTTGCTTCAGACGAACTACGATTTAGGATCGATTTCTTCAGTTATTTATAACTTTTGGTAATAATTAAATGAGAGAAATTGTTTGGTACTTGTGTAGAAGATCCAGGTTTTGAAGCAAAAGCGTTTGATTAGATTTAGTAATGAATTTTCGAAATAAAACTTATACGTACTGGTAAATTCGTAAATCGACCAGATTTACATTTTACTACATTTATATAAAATTTCATTCTATTCAAAAACAATATATTTTTTATTTAACAATAATTTAGAGTGAATAATAATTACACTAAATCATTTTTAAATTAAATTACTAATTATATTTATTACATTTTATACATTTTACTACATTTGTATAAAATTTCAATCTATTCAAAAAAAAAATTATTAAACAATAATTTAGTGTAATTAATAATTACACTAAATCATTTCTAAATTAAATTACTAATTAGGGACCGTTCAAGTTTTACGTAAGCACTATAGGGGGGCGGGGGGCGTTATTGATTTCTTATTTTGGGTGACATTTTGGTAACAGCTTTGCTTACTTTTGTTGACAAAGGGAGATGGGTGGGAGGGGGGTAAATAATTGTACTAAATCTGCTTACGTAATACTTGAACGATCCCTTATATATAATATATATATAACTTTAATAATACTTATTATGTACACAATCAATTACTAATTATGTATATGATTTTGGAATATACCGAATGTAATAGAATAGGGTTTGGAATATACTAGTGATGTGCCGACTCGAAAAATTCCTGATTCGAATGATTCGAATCAGAAAAAAACCTGATTCGAATCATGATTCGAATCAACTCGAATCAAGTATATATATGGACAAAAAAAATCATGGATGTATTAATTTAGTAAAAGTGATCCAAATTTATAATCAAAATTGTCAGTTTAACCAATATAACCGACAAAGTAGAAATTGTAAACATAAATTACTATCAAAAAGTATATTCTGAAAATTATTAAAAATGATATAATTTTGAAGACGGCTGAAACATATCTTCAAATTAATTTACCATAATAAATTACCAAACAATTGTGCATAACTAAAGTATATAAAATAATATTTGGAATCATGGTTCGATTGTTTATTTTACTATGTAATCAGTAAAGGATCGCATCTAAACTGAGAGCTAAAAGTTAATTTAATTAATGTGAATTTGCCATTACTTACATAATCAGAAGTTAACATATTATTTACTGACTTTCTGGTGTTTAGTAATTGTTTCAAAAGAGAATTATATTGAAAGATTCCCGAAACTCGTTTCATAATTTCGAGTGGTTTATTCTGATAACAGTTAAAATCTAAAACACTTAATTATTATCAAAATTGGGTATTGATATTTCACGAACAAAATCGCTCTCAGCTCTCCGTAAAATAAATAAACATGCAAGAACGACGACGCATTGTATCGCCCATACGGTTAACTCATATCGCTTGAACTCATATCGCTCGAACGGCTTGAAGTCGGGATGATTCGAATCAGAATTCGGAATAACTCATAACGCCGCTTGATTCGGTTTGACTCATATGAAGTCGGAACAACTCAGAACGCCGCTTGATTCGGTTTGACTCATATGAAGTCGGAACAACTCAGAACGCCGCTTGATTCGGTTTGGCTCATGAAGTCGGAATAACTCATATCGCCGCTTGATTCGGTTTGAGTCATGAAGTCGGAACAACTCATATCGCCGCTTGATTCGGTTTGAGCCGTATGAAGTCGAATGATATAGTTAGTCGATGAATGCGGTTAAAGTCATATAAAGACGATTGGAGTCGGCCGATACATTTAAGCATATTAAAGTCGGGTGGCTCGCATGATTTTATTCATTATTTATTTTTTATATTTATGATATTTATTTTTTATATTATTATAATATTGAATTAAATTAAAACATTTTTTTTATATTTATATTTATGAAAAATTTTATATTTATGAAAAATTTGTGTTAATACATATTTTATCACAGTAAATATTTTGCGGCTTGATACGAGTTGATTCGAATCAAGTAAAATCTGATTCGAATCAAGTCGTTAAAGGCTTGATTCGAATGATTCGAATCACTTTATTCGACTTGGCACATCACTAGAATATACCGAAGAGAATAGAATAAAAGCGATTTTGCGAATTTGATGAAACTTGACTCACATTGTTATGTATACATAGAGTAAAGCGGGGCTTAAATGTCCGCGGCATAAAAAATGTCCACCGCTGATATCTCGAAATCAAGTCAAGTTAGGAATTTTTTAATAATAATATTTGAAAGTAGAGAGAAAAAGATGTATAACCAGCAATCACCTTGATTCTTACGATTCTTGAAGTGGCTATCAGGAGATATAAACGGCAATGTTTAAAAATCCATAACAAAAGTATTTTCTTTCGTTGTTAGTTTTTTTATTATGAGCACTGTTGCTTAGTTTACGAGACCTTAATATAATTTTAAAGTTTTATAAGATGTATTGTTAATTTTAAGTTAGATTCAACAGTTTTCATTATATAACCTTAATAAAACCTTACACCTGGGTGTGGTGAAAGAGACTAATTGAACCTTTACTCTGGCAAAGATGTTGAAAATAAAAACTACTGAACAAAAAAGTAAATGAAGTTTAAAAACCTATTTTAAAAGAGATAAACTAAATATATAGTTATTCGAACTCTAGTGATGAATATTTCTGACGAAATACAAAATCAATGTTATTTACAGTGTTTTCTCTGCAAAAAATGCACCAAAAAAATATATTTTACATTGGTTGAATAATGTAACTTTTATTTTATAAAATTCTTTCATATTAAAATAAGACATTGGATTTGTTTGCCCCTGGTCGTCTCAATTTACCCCGTTTATGGAGTAAAAAGAACGAGCATAAAAAAATTGAAATACTGTTTTACTGAACATAGTCAGATAGTTGTTTGTTTGATATGTGTTAGTTATTGTGATATAACTGGTTTGGTTTTCACAACACAATAGCTCAAAATCTAATTGGACCTTTTAGCTCCGCTTTACCCTAAATATAAAGATGTAAACTATAAATAATAATGTCAGTCAAGTTTTGTTAAATTTGCGAAATCCGATTTTGATAACATACTCTTTGTTTAAATAATATTTGTTTAAATAGTAGTAGAGAACAATTGAATTTACTAAGAAGGCGTTCATTAAATACGTGATGTTTTTAGGGGGAGGGGGGATCAGACAAAAAAATCACGAAATATCACGTGTAGGAGGGAGGGATACAGTAAGATAACACGTATATTTATTATCTACCTGTTTTTTTTAATAACAACATTTTTAAAAAACTAAAAAACTTTACAATTTTTTTCGTAAATAAAAATACACGTGATATTTGGTGGGGGGGAGGGTAAATTTGAATATTACCACCAAAGAGAAGGAGAGGTCTAAAAATCCTTAACAAATCGATCACGCATCGATTAATGGACGCTCCATAACTTAAATTTTTTGTTACGATTTTGGGTAACTACAATAATAATATATGTCGAGATTCATCAAAAACTTAAATTAGAAATGATATTTCCAGAAACATTTCCTTTTTGTAAGTTAAAACTAGTTAAACAGTTAACTGTTAAAAATAATGTTAAACTAGAAATGTGTAATAAAAGTGCATCATATACAACTACATCAAGATTCATACTACAGTATTTAAAAAAAAAAATTCAAATATGGTTTTGCACTATGTTCGAAAATTGGACAGTCATTTACTAGTTTGCTAATTAAGTCGAAAATTCGACAGATTGAGTGCGATTTTAGAGTGTTTTTTTTAACTTTTATAGAGATAATATAGCTGATAGATTCCATAGCTGAAAAATCTTCAATAATATTCATATTTATATATGACTGAAGTTGAAATTTTTTTGAAAGATATTTCGGAGTTCATTTTAGCTTGCCCCTTCATCACCTTAATAACATGTGTTGTTAATTATCTAAAACAATAATGTCATACACTATTTCATAATGTTATCTTATAACTTGCAAAATCTATTCCTGTTATTTTACTTAACCAAACAAAATTCCAGTAAGTCTAAAAAATGTTAACGCTTGCGCGATTCGGTGAGGTATGAATAAAATGCATGCAGCCATCGGAATGCCTTCATCTTTTATGTAAACATTTCGTCGGTACTGATCGGAGACCGCAAAAGATTGCGAAATAATAAATATCGGAAGCCAGAATTTTGGATTTTAATTTTTGTTTGAGGAACCGCTATGTGGACAAAAAATATAGAGCAGAATTAGACCGAAAGCTGAAGGATCCGAGGTGAAGAAGTTGCCGAAGAAACTGTAAAAACACAGGACAGTTAATTGAAATTAATTCTTAAATTATTGTAAAAATAGCCCACATATGTATTGAACTTGATAAATCGCAGTAGATCACCAAGAAAATAAATTTGACAAAAGTTGCACCGAATGATATTTCATTGACCATGCGTATATGTATAAATATGAATATTATTGAAGATATACCTTATGCTTATGCTTTGGTTTAATTATTTTTTAACTATGAAATTTATCAGCTACAATATTTTCATAGAAGTTAATAAACACCCTGAAATCATAGCCCACCTGTCGAATTCTCCAGTTAATTAGCAAATTAGTAAATGACTGTCCTATTATTCAAATTGCAAACGGTTAAGAAGTTGACTGGTTGACTAGCTATTCGAATGAGTAATTGACAAGTTAATAGATACAGACCACATTAGCTGGATATGGATGAAAAACGTCTTCAACAAGTCTCAGGAAATTCTTACAAAATAATTACAAATTATATATTAGAACTATGGATTATTAGAGTACCCTATTTTGAGTAAATTATATCTCAGGCCTCCTCTAAAATGTCGGTTTAAACTTAAATCGTTTGTCGGCAAATTGTGAGCTTTCTGAGTTGCCGAACGATTGATTTGGTGAAGTAATAAAACCTTTTATTCAATCAGATGTATTATTGTCTGCGTCTTAAAATTGTTCAGATAGGAGGTACCTGCATTATTTTCCGCTCACATTAAGCATGAGGGCAATCAAAAATGATTTTGATATATTAGCAATGATGTATTAAGACAAACTTTAGTGGAATTGATAAAATTAATGAATAATTCCATCAGGAAATGAAGATATATCGAAATTTCATCAATTATTGTCCTTTGCTATATTTCACATCCAATGAATGACATCAGTCGTTTGTTCGCATTACACAATTGAATAATTAAATTAACTTTCTTGTATTCATGACACATGTCTGAAACCAATTAATTCTAAAAGTCAATCAACAGACTTCGAACATAGTAAATCATTTTGCTGATTGACTAACTGTTCACAGTCAGGTTATATTTGTATATATTATCGACGGATACATCGAAAATTTATTGCACCTGACGCCATTGCGAGAACACGAATTTCGAATGATTCATTGCGCATAGCGAGGAAAATATCGATTCTTTTATTAAAAAGGACCGAAATCGTCAAAGATGATAAATAATTAATTAAATTAAAATTATTTGATAAAACAAATGAAAACTAGTTGGGTGTATGGCATCGTGCCTTAAGGCAAATTGCTTGAACTTCCCGTACCATAACGAAATGTTCGAGGAATACTGAATGTTTTCAAATAGATTATTATAAACATTGTAACATTGTCTAATATTTATAAGAATTATATAAACTGAATTGCAAAGTTGAAATTGTTTGTTTAAAGTATATTAGAACTATAGTCAGAATTAAAAATAAATCTGAATTATTTTCGATATACAAAAAAACTTTTTATGAAAAAAAAAATTGAAAAAAAAAGTTGAAACAAATTTTTTTTTCAAAATCAATTACATATTTTGTTAAAACAAGCAGAAAGTTCTTTGAATCATTTAAATCGGACGCTAAGTTCTCTCAAAAACTGCCATTTTTTGCTCATTTAGCTCCGTATCTTCGAAATAGCTGGGCCTGCCTTTGCCAAAATCTGATGAACACTTCTTCCAGTCATTACTAATTGAATGTTTTTTAGATCATTCAAATCGGGTGCTCAGTTCTCTCAAAAACTCGATTTCTATTTTCTGCACTCTTTGCTCTTTATCTGCCTTTGCCAAAAACTAATCAGCTCATTTCCCTATCAATAGGAATCGAATGTTTTTTGAACCATTCAAATCGGTTGATCCGTGCGCCCGAAAACGTGACTGAGAATTTGTATCAATACATACATACACACACACATCCATTTTTTCTGAGGTATGCCAAAATGTTCAGAAACCTTCAAAACGTCGAGAAATGTAAAAATTTTCAATTTTGATTTTGGCCATAAAGTAAATTGCTGGAACTTCTCGTACTGAAAATTAATTTTTTTAAAAAGAACTTTGAAAGAATTGATTTTTGAAAAACTTTTGAAACGGTTTTTTTTTAATATTTTGGAAATTTTGAACCTTTTTTCAAAGTAATCGCCCTTGCTTTAGCTGCATAGAGACGTATTATTTTTTGACTGCCAAATGGCATTTTTACTTTTTTTAGTTTTTAGATCTCCGAAACTGCTGGACCTGCCTTCCCAAAAATATAATCAGTTCTTTATCTTCTCAATACAAGTAAAATGTTTTTTGAATTATTAAATCGGACGCTCCGTTCTCTTAAATACTAAGTTACTGTTTTTGGTACCTTTTGTCCCGTATCTTCGGAACTGCTAGACCTGCCTTTGCCAAAAACTAATCAACACGCCTGCTTATCAATATAAATCGAATGTTTTTTTTGATGATTCTAATCGGTTGATCGGTGTTCCCGAAATCGTCGAAGAAAATTTGTATCCGCACACACACACATCAATTTTCTCTAAGGTATGCCAAAATGTTCAGAAATCTTTGAAACGTAAAGATTTATAAAAAATTTCATTTTCTATTTTTTTGCAACGGTAAGTTAAAAATAATAAAAATTATTATTATAATTGTGAGATTAATACTTTGTCCACTCCTGCAAATTTGTTAACAAATGTCATTTATGATTTGGCATGGTGTTTAGACTTTGTTCAATAATGTATGTGATATTGTTTATAATACAAACGATGACTTACGACAGTGACTCAGAAATCTTAAGATTTTGGACTCATTGTTTTCCGCGCAATCTTTATTTGATTTGAATCAAATTTCAGGGTTATTGTGAAATTCGATATCCATCGTATCGGCTTAATACGAATTTGGTAGAGTTTGTATGAATCAGTTTGACTAATACTTATTATTTGACAATTTTGAAGCAAATTTAATGTATTTGGGTTATTATGAAAACGCACGAATCAAAACTTGGTTCTCCAGTGATCAGCAAGTGCAATGCTATTGAAAATTATCATTTTCAGTAGTACCTTTTCCACATGAGATCAGCGGAAAAGCTGGCATTTTTTTTATATAATCGATTTGTACCACTCATGTGTGGTCGTAAATTTTTATCTTAAAGTATAAGAATTATTGTCAATTTTTTGGCACATAAATTATCACGCCCATCATAAAATATTACACATTGTCCCGAATGTGTAGTGCAACAAACGGCGCCTCTTCAGGTAAATATAAAATGGCATATGAACCTCGAAAGCTGCAAATATTCACATTGTGTTCTAGCGAAAAAGTACCAGGTGCAATTTTATGCCAAAAATATTACGAAGCTGGTGAAAATTATTTTAGCAACTCAAGATGTATGAAATATTGATAGATGTTGAAAGGTAACTTAAAGCCAACTATTGCCAAACAAAACATAGCTAATCTAGGAAAATTTGATAAATTTGAAAACTTGCAACTTATCCATATATCTATTATTGTACAGACAAACATTTTATACCATGATCGCAAATTTAAAATCTCGGATAACATACTGTCAATTGTTCTCCATATTGGGTCACTTGTACAAACAGATTTGCCAGTATGTAAATTATAGTGTATTTTTTTGGAAAAAATTATAAATATGACTTTTGTTCGCTGAAGGGCGTCACTTGTTACGAAGGAAACGTCAACATTCATGTCATAAAGTACAATTAGAAGCATTGTGATTTTCTTCGGATTGTGAATTTAATCGGCGTATAAGTACCCACGACTTTGGTGCGTGGTTGAAGCCAAATTTGCATATGAATACAGAGTTAAACTGAACTTTTAATGATATACAAAGATTTGCAATTACAGGAAATTGTACAGAGTATTCAGAATTATATTCTAATTAGCAAAAAGTGATCAACAAAAAAGTTGATGATAAAAATTCATGCTTACTACATTATTTTCATGGTACCAAAGGGGTACCAATAATGGATACTAATCTCTATTAATGTAGAAGTGAATAAGTAAGTTCAAATATAAATGACATGACTGGTCTTTGTATAAATTAACATTCAGGTGACATGCAAAATAAACATAGTTCATGTAAAACAAGAAGATACATAAAGTCAATACAAAGTGGAGTATTACAATAGAATTGTTATTAAAGTAGATCTAGATACAAGAGTTTATATTTCAAAATTAAAAAGTAGTTCAAGGCATATACAAAATAATTAGAATAATTAAAATAATATAATTATGAGTATGCTTGCAAATAGAAGCAGAAAGTTTTCAAAAGCGGTCCTGAGCTTTTACACAAAGAAAGTCTTCTCTAAATTAAGAATACATTGTGAATCATTTATACAGGTTAATCGTACGTCTATAAAATGTAAAATATAATATTTTAAATAGCAAATTGAATGTAAAAAAAATGTTTTTCAAAAAATTGTTGGAGCAAGGGTTAAAACTAAACTAAAGCTCAATCTATTTGTATTTATGTACGTAGTTATGAAATTTATTAAAACTCCCCTTCGATAAACTCAGGTTGTTGTGTTAAATTTTAACCCTTGGACTGATTTATAAACACTGATTTGTTTTGTATATTATGTATTTGTTGCAGTTCTTATTACAATCAATGATTTGTAGCTAAGTTATAGAGAAAGAAGATATATTTATTTATTATTTATTAGACATGTTGTTTCGCGGACTTTTCTTTTAGAAGTGTACAATTAGTTCCATTAAAATCCTCCGCTACCTCCCCTTTCATGGGGTAGTAACCCTTCCGTGTAAAGCTTAAGGCCATGAAGGTGACAACTGTGTGACAATGTAATAAAACGAAAATACGTCCGAACACTATTAAATTTGATAATGCTCGTTTTACATTTAACCTTTATTTAGAAAATTCTGGTTGTATTTAGTCACCAAAAACTGAAAACGCACAATTTGGTTTAAAATATAGCGTTTTTTATTACAATAGTTTAATGTCTTTATTCCGGTTTGGTACTTGTTATAAATACAGATTAGAAAAAAATTAATAATGCTTTAATATACTTCTATAGATTTTTTAGCTAAATTTCGAGGCACGTTTTGCTCTCAAGACTGCACAATTTTAAATGAATAAAATAATTTATTTCAATACATTGCCTGTTAAATAATTTAATAATATGTTTAAACGCCGAACAAAATACTCTTAATATATAAAATAAAATATACAAATATACAAGAGTAAAGTATATATTCTATTTAAATTTTGTTAATTACTTTAAACTTTAAACCTTAATTTTAAATAATTTTAATAACACAAATATGACACATTCTGAAATGAAAAAATTTGAAACAAACAGGCATAATTCTAGATTTAATTAGATTTTTCATCTATGAAACTACACCCCTCAGATTCACACTGGACCATTGCTTTATTTTTCATTTATCCAAATTTTTTGAAAGTACGGACAATGTATGTATAGCATATATATAGCAATGCGGAACTCAAATTATGCGTAACCGATTTTGTTCGAATTAAAATTTCGATTTGACAGACATTTAAAGTATACCCCGAAACGACTTGCGTCGATTTAAAAGACGTTCACGAAGTCGAATAAAAAAAGTTTTGGAGAAAAATGGCGCAAATCTCAGAAATACGTCAAATGTGCGCGTTCGCGTGCCACACGCACGAAAAAGAAAATTAGATGGAGAGCTGGTGGAAATAATCGTATCTTAACTGTATTTAGTATTGGTAATCTTTTATTCAAAAATAAGATAAAGTATTAAGAAAAATTTAGCCTTAGGTTAAGAATAAAAAAATGCTCCTTATATGTATGTAAATGAATTTTTACTTGTACGTTTTTATTACCGTTTTCGAATGAATTTTAATGTCTTTTTAAATAATAAATAGAAAAGTATGCTGAGGGCAAAAATTTGTGATAATTTTATGAACAAAATAAATATAATAATAATATATAGCTACAAATGTATTAAATAGTGATAACTCACTATCTGTTAGCAAACTTGTAATGTGGTTTCGATATATTTTTTTAAATTTTTTGAAACATTTTTAATCTAAAATTAAATTGAACATAATGGGTAATAAGACACAATTTAAAGAGAGTATTACATTCGACTATAAAATTTCCTATAGACTGAAATGACAGATTTATAGCTACAATTAAACCACTTCTCATAGGCCTTTAATATTTTACAAGGTTCGGTTTGACTATCAATTCTAACACCATGTGAAGTTTCATCGAAATCCCAGAAGAGTAAACCTGAGGGTGCCCTTGTTAAGCAAGAAGAAAAAATGCAGGAAACTGAAAGACAAAGCACTGGTCCAGGAAACATAAAATTAGAAGTTTTGAAAGAAAAAAACATAAAAGTGGATAAAAACGTTAACAATGATAATGGACATAACAAGGGAAGGAAACACTGAATGTGGTGATCTTACACCATGGACCTGCAGATTTCAGATTTCTGAGTCATCATCGCAAATTTCATTTTTACAATATCAACAATTTTAAGTACACCCTTGTATGTTGAATGCATTTGTGTGAAACACTATCTATTCTAAAAACTGATTTTTTGTTAACTTTAAATTTATTTAGGACAAATTTCATTTTTTTCCAGCTCTCGGTCACTTGCTCCCGATTTGTTGAACTTGCGTTCTCCTTCTTGTCGAAGGAAGAATCGGTCAGAACAGTTAAAGACTCTTTTATTCTCCTAACATAATATTCCATAAATCACCAAAGGGCAGGTGTGGAAGAAATCACAGCGGTGTCGTGTTTTAAACACATATATAGTGCTGGAAATTTAGGTCGAAGGGTAAAGGATTTAAGGAAATAGAATAATATCGATATACAGGTTTTTGCTACAAATCAGCAATACAATGTTTGGTTTAGGAATCATTGGAACTCCGAATTATTAAATATTTTGAATCAGTTCTATTTTTTATATATTACTAGCTGGCCCGGCAAACGTTCTTTAGCCATAAACAATATTTTTGGGAAATCTTTAGTATAAAAAATAACTAACTGATTATGAATGTGGAAGTGTGTGGTGAAAGAGGTAACTAACACAAATTGAATGGATGGTTTGCCCACTGCAACCCATGTCACACATAAATGCTCTTTGGGCATATTAGTCGGCATTGAAAATGCCAGCCTAATCTGAAACTTATTTCATTAAAATAGAATTGACACAATTTGGTTTCAAGATGTTTTGTAACTATACTTTTTTTACTTTATTTGTAATTTTACTTTTAAATATTTTATAGACTTTTTACCCCACTAATCACAGTAGTAGGAAACGCACATGTCCAAAACCGTTTTGCTTCGCCAAAGTGTATAAATGTCCAACTAAAGTCCGAAGTCACAAATAAACAAATATTTCTAAGTCAGTGGCACGTGTATCGCCACATATGCACATACACACATTATATATATATATATATATATATATATATATATATATTATTTCAAGCAAAAATAACAGCTGCTACTTGCAACACACACTGGTCTTCTAGTCTTTCTGATATGGGTTGATTATATTTTTGCAACGTAGAAAAAAAATAAACACACGAGCACGAATTGAAATATGAGAGATTTGAGATGTCGAAAGTAGTGGTAATAATTGTTTTAGAAAAAAATTAGAAAAAGGGTATAAGGATCATACAGCACACTTACATTTGAAATTACCAGCTGCCAAGTAAGTAAAATATCGATGGTCATCCCCCAAATATTGTTCATGAATATGCAATCTATTTAGATTTTATGCAGATTTGAGGAATTATTAGGTTAGTAACGATGGAGATTATTACTTAAGAAATAGTTCATCTTTACTCCTTTGATAAAGTTTATTTATATTTGACCTCATTTTTAGATTTCACTCAATGCCTAAAAGCCTCAACAGTACCTAATTAACGTCGAAGTTTGGAAACCATGCATGCAATGTTATTTACTCTGAGGCAATGTTGAGTAAAGAATTTACATTATGCTGAAAAAAGTTTATATTTAACTTCCCGTAGAATAAGTTATAGTAATCGCAAAAAATCGAAAATATTTTTTTTTATATATAAACGTTTTAGAGGTTTCCGAGCATTTTGGCATTCCTCAGAAAAAAATTATGTGTGTGTGTGTTCGGATACAAATTTTCGTCGACGATTTCAGGAACACGACCGATTTGAATTATCCAAAAACATTCGATACCTATTGATAAGAAGATGTGCTGATTAGTTTTTGGCAAAGACAGGTCAACCGTTTCGAAGAAGCAAAAATGCCAAAAACGGTAACTCAGTTTTTAAGAGAATGAGCGTCCGATTTTAAAAATTCTGATAATAAGAAAACATTTTACTTGTATTGGCAAGATGAATAACTAATTGAATTTTTGGAGAGGCAGGTCTAGCGGTTTTCGATATCTAGTAAAAAAATTAAAAAAAATCAGATCAAAAAAATTATCAGATATTTTAATGATACGTATAATTTTGTTTCGCGCTTCGATATTTTGTCTGTATGCAGCTGTAGCAGCTTTGACAAAAAGTTCAAAATTTTCAAAATATTTCAAAATATAAAAAATATAATTTCTTTTCAAAAAATAATTTTTCAAAAATCTAATTTTTTCAAAGTTTAAAAAAAAATAATCTTTTTTAAAATTTAATTTCTGTATCCAACATTAGTTAATTAAGTTTACTTTAGGTTTTTATTCTGAAATTTTCAATATATAGAAATCACAAAAATAGATATTATGCATCATGGCTCAAAATGAAATTATTCATATAATAACATCACATCACTGTTTTTTTGTCATATATCAGTTATCTTATTTCCAAAACCATCAACTACCAAAATGACTATGAGCCAAATTCCAAAAATCATTCCTATTTCAATCTGATCCTTTGTCAACAAATGGGTTAAAAGGGTTTGAAAGTTGCACAAACAATTCAAGCAGGTGGATTTACAACCTGTGCAAAGTAAAGGTGCTCCTTTACAAGAGCAAACTATGTGCAATATTTTTCTATTTTTCCAAAATCATGCAGGTGACACAAATTTTATATTGTATGTTGTTGCACAAATATAAATTTCTATGATACAATTTTGTTTTGTATTGTTCATTAAGAAACAAGTGCACCATTATTTCCAAAGCCATAACATTTAAGTGATAGAATTCCAACGCAATCATAATATTCTTAGACTAAACGTTTCACAATAAATGCTGAAAACATTATAATACACTCCATAATAGTAACCATTAACAAAATTTTATTTGAAAACTATCAACGCCTACTGTAAAATAGATCATTTTAAAACTAGTTCACGAATGATTAAGTAGACACTTGGCAAATCTTATTATATGAAAGTGAAAATGGAACGAGTGAAATCATACTTAACTAGTAATCGTAACATTGTTCGACCATATAAAATTTAGCCCCCTGGATAAACGAGATTATTTCATTTAAATGATTTGAATAGTTGCAGTTTAGTACCAGATAATAAATGTATATTAGCAGTAATATACTGTAGATGGCTGATTTAATAAGGTATCAATCTGCACAAACAACTCTCTTTAGTTTAAAATTATTAACTTCCCGTAGGGTAAGTTATTGTAATCGTCGAAAAATCGAAAATGAAATTTTTTAAATTTTTTCACATTTTGAATGTTTCTGAACACTTTGGCATACCTCAGAAAAAATTGATGTGTGTATGTGTGTGTGTGTGTGTGTATGTATGAATGCAATTTTTCGCCCACGTTTTCGGGCGCACGGATCAATCGATTTCAATGGTTAAAAAACATTCAATTCCTATTGATAAGGAGATGTGTTGATTAAGTTTTGGCATAAGCAGATCCAGCCGTTTCGGAGATACACAGCAAAGAATGCAGAGAATAGAAATTGAGTTTTTGAGAGAACGTAGCATCCGATTTGAATGACCTAAAATCATTCAATTCGTAATGACGGGGAGAAGTTGTGATTAGTTTTTGGCAAAGGCAGTTCCAGCGGTTTTAGAGATACCGAGCTAAATGTGCAAAAAATTGCAGCTTTTGAGAGAACTAAGTATCCAATTTGAATAATTCAGAAAAAATTCTGCTTGTGTTGACGAAACAAACGATTTTGGGTAATTTTTTTTTATTTCGAAAATTTTTTTTTTGAATATTGAAATTAATTCGGATTTTAATTTTAATTCTAGCTAAAGTTCTAAAGCTCACTTATTTACGTCAAATAAATAATTTTAACATTGCACTTTAGTTTATATAATTTTTATAAATATTATATAATGTCCTTTATTTTAAATTCAATTGATTAAGTTTTGTTTATTTACTTTTGCATAAACATATATAAGTTATAGTATTTATAATAATCTATTTAAAAACATTTAATATTGCTTGAATTTTTCATTATGTTACGGCAAGTTCCAGCAATTTGCCTTAAAGATACTATACACCACTAGTTATTTAATTTTTTTGTGTATCTTTAACAGCAATTGGTACTTAACGTATCCTATTATATGCAGTACTTTTAAACGACGTGTCTTTTTTATAGATGGAAACCCAGACGGTTGCCCAATCTCTATTAATCTATAACAATAACAAGATACAAGAGTATTTATGATAAAAGGTGCAAAAATCTATAATGCCCCAATCAAATATTATACCATCTTTATCCAGTTATTCTAAATATGCTCAACCTAAAAGTATTTACCACCTAGGAGTGATCTCAAGATAAAAATCTAAAATATTACAGATAAAAATCTTTTGCCCTATGGACAGATATGTACCTGTAGCAATTTGTTTCAAAAACATCATGATTACGTTGCAGGAAGCAAATTTTACACCTTGAGGTGCTCAAAATATTATCTCAACATCTCGAGGTAATAACTTAACTAGACAGATTTTTGTGTGGTATACGGGTAGCAAAATAGATGTTATAGGTTTTATGAGGATAATTTTAAATCCTTAAGTTGACTATTTGTGAACACATGTAATTAGAATAGTTCTAGGAAAAAAGTCAAATCAGAGCCTCCGAGTTGTATTTAAATAAATAATAACTATTACTACAGAAATTTTTGAGATAGTATAAATTTTCTTACATACATATTTTTTAGTATAAATTCTTGAAAACAAAATTTCATATTCTATAAATCAAAACATATCATATCAAAATCTTTGAAACGTATTAATAATTGACTGTTTAAAAAAAACATCATGTTGAATTTATTGCGCAATTCAAGAAACTGATGTTCCTAATAAAAATAACACTTAAAGTTATATCTAACAATAAATAAATAAAAACAATGAATGCATTAGAAAAGTTTCATATTTTAATCTAGACTTCTAAAGTAATTCATAAGGAAAATTTTCTTACACAAAAAACTAACATATTGAATATATATAACATGTATTTTAAAGCAGAATGTATAATAATAAATAAGTAAAGATTCACATAAATGAAAATCATATTAAACAAAATTTCAAGGAAAGTAAAATATTATTTTAGGAGAATGAAGGGTAGATAATACATAATTTAATTCAAATTTTAAAAGTTTTCATTGATTTATAAATTGTATAATAGTAAAGAAATTTGAATATAATCAAGTATAAAGAAATATTTAAGGTCCGACTTGTATTTTTAATGAAAAACGTAACAATATTATATGATTGAGCTCCAATTTTTCTATTTATTGAACTTAAGATAAACAGAACCGGATAAAATTATCATTTCTACGACTAAATGATTAAATAAGCATCTACCAAAGATAATGTTTTCTTTAAGTATATATATATAAGTATTATTTATCTAGACATCTAAATCAGTGACGATATTGACTTGACAAAGATATTTATTGTCACAATAACGTATCAATTTCTGATAGAATTTGTTGTTTTATTTATATTATATGAAGAAAATCAAAATCAAATAAATTAATAATTAATTATCAAATATCTATGATAGATATATCTTATGAATAACGTTGTATATTGTTCCAAGAAGGATCAAGCATCGCCTTGAGTGGATATCTATGTAACTCGATACATTTTTTTGTATCATTGGTATTGATTTTCAGCACAAGTTTTTGATAACAATTATTAATCATCATAGAATAGGAGTTATAGAGCATATGTAACATAAAAAAATAAAAAATTAAAATAGGGCATGAAGGTCCAATTTGACTTTTAGTGTTTATTCTGTCTAAACCAATCTACTATCGAACTCTGATCAGTCAAATTCTCAGTTAATTTCTAATAATAACTATTGGTGTATAGCATCGTGCCTTAAGGAAAATTGCTGGAACTTTCGGTACCATAACGAAATGCTCGAGGAATATTAAATGTTTCCAAATAGATTATTATAAAAACTGTAACATTGTCTATAATTTACAAGAATTCTAAAACTGACTTGTGGAGTTAAAATTATTGATTTACCCTAAATAAGTGAGCTTTAGAATTTTAACTTAAAATGTGAATTATTTTTGATATAAAAAAATATTTTTTGGAAAAAAAAATTAATTTTGAATTTTTTTCCAAAAGCAATTGTTTGGTCAACACAATCAGAAAGATTTTTGAATCGTTCAAATCGCATGCTTAAAACCTTCAAAAACTGCCATTTTTAGCACATTTAGCTCCGTATCTTCGAAATGGCTGGACCTGCCTTTGTCAAAAATTAATCACCACTTCTGCCAATCATTACAATATGAATGTGTTTAGCATCATTCAAATCGGATACACCGTTCTCTCAAAAACTCGATTTATATTTTTTGCACTCTTTTTGCTGATTTTTTGCCGTATTGCCGAAACGGCTAGACCTGCCTTTGCCAAAAACTAATTAGCACATCTCCCTATTAATAGAAAGCGAATGCTTTTTGAATTATTTAAATCGGTTTATCCGTACGCCCGAAATAGTCGACGAAAAATTGTTTACACACACATACACACATATGCACACATATCACTTTTTTCTGAGGTATGCCAACATATTCAGAAAACGCTGAAACGTAAAGATATGCAAAATATTTCATTTTCGATTTTTGGACGATTACTATAACTTACCCCTCATGAAGTTAAAAATATGTATTTTTACTATTTTTTTAAAATTTGTTCTTTTTTAACCCACAAGTTAAATTCAATTGTCTAATCATTTCGTAAAATAAATTGACTATTATCTGTGATAAAAATATTTCTTGGGCACGTACCAATTAATTTACTTTTACCTAATATAGTCGTATGAGCTGGCTATTAACCAACTGCACACAAGTCATTAAATTTCTAGATCTCTAAATCAGCAACCAGCAAGACAAATATCTTCGTATCTTAATATTTAGACAATAGTTTAAGATTTTATCTCAGTCTAAGATCATATATACCGTTTATGCTGGTACTGGTTTCTCAATGCACCTGTCAGTTTTAAGTAGCCGAGTGGCACCAACTAATAATATAGCACATTTACATATATCACATTTGAAAGTTCCATATTTGTGACCGTCTAGTAAGTGTGAATGTTCTCGCTTTTAGATACATATGAAGCCTAGTGATATTTTACTTATAAAAATTCTAGAAATACAGATATGATTGCGAAATTAATTATGGCACAGTACTTAAAGAAAGGTTAAATAACGCGCGCTTGTAATTTGTTATGTAAACATATTCATAAAATGAACTGGGTAAGGACTGGGTATAAAAATTATAACACAACTAAATATCAAATTTGAAATCCAAGAGTTCTATTCTGCTTATTTTTTTTCATTCAAATCAACTGAACATTCAGCTCCAAAATAGATTGAACAATTTCAAAGCAACTTTAATAGTGTTTTCATGTGTTTTCCGAATGATGAAATTTTCGAATGACTTAAAAAAATCTGATAGATATCATATTCAATAAAAAAAAGATAATTATATTCCTGAATTTTGTGTAAATATAACCAGATTTATTTGATGTAGTAAGTTTTAAATTGGTTGAAAAATTATATTTTTTAACAATATAAAAAATCATAAAATGATAAAGAAGAATTATGACGATTGGTATTATTTTAGAAATCCGAAGTAGTTATTCTAGCAAAAATATTATAGAGAAGCAAAAAGATGACAAATAATCTTATTTTTAACAATTTGATTTTTTTTGGTTATTTACTATTTATAAATATTTTGGAAATATAATTTTATTTTGACTACCTTTGGTTTTTAAAATTGTTCGCAAATATATTGATAATATTATTATTAAATATAATAATAATAATATTAATTTATTAAATATCTATATATTGCATCTTAAACTCTGTCAAATTTTCATTTGAAAATTTGAATCAATAATTTTATATGATTTTATGTAAAAACATATATTCGATATATTGCATGTAAATATATACTCAGTATTAAATAAATTCTAATAATAAAAATATATCAAGTAGGTCTATAACCAGCGGAAACCCTACTAAATTTGTAATGTAAAAAATTTTCAAAGAATATTTCTAATTTCAAGCTGTCTTATAAAGACATTGAGAACTTGGGATTTTCTTTATTAGACTACTGGGTAGTAAAGGTCTTACACCAGTGGAATTATATAACATTTCTTTGGAATATATTATGACCATTACATTACGAAATTATAAAAAAAAACAAAATAAAACTAGTGGGGTAGGTGGTTGGATACAGTATCCGATTTGAAGATTGCACTTCAGAAAGAACTGTGCTGAAATACATGACTGATGGTACATTACATAGGGAGTTTTTATCAGAACCAGATTTAGAATCTTATTCTGTAATGATAATTGATGAAGCTCATGAGAGGACATTACATACAGACATTTTATTTGGATTAGTTAAAGATATAGCAAGATTTAGACAAGATTTGAAGTTACTAATATCGAGTGCCACATTAGATGCAGAAAAATTTTCAAACTTCTTTGATGATGCACCTATTTTTAGAATACCAGGCCGAAGGTTAAGAAGCAATTAATTACTTAAGGCCTTAAGGCAAATTGCTGGAACTTCCCGTACCGTAACGAAATCGTTCGAAGAATACTAAATGTTTTAAAATAGATTATTATGAATATTGTAACATTGTCTAATATTTATAAGAATTATATAAACTGAATAGCAGAGTTGAAATTATTTGTTTAAAGTGTATTAGAACTATAGTCAAAATTAAAAATAAAATCTGAATTATTTTCGATATACCAAAAATTAAAAAAAAAAAATCGAAACAATTTTTTTTCCAAAATCAATTATTTTGTTAAGACAAGCAGAAAGTTCTTTGAATCAATTGAATCGGACGCTTAGTTCTCTCAAAAACTGCCATTTTTTGTACATTTAGCACCGTATCATCGAAATGGCTGGGCCTGCCTTTGCGTAAAACTAATAACCACTTCTCTCAATCATTACTAATTGAATGTTTTTTAGATCATTCAAATCGCATGCTCCGTTCTCTCAAAAACTTGATTTCTATTTTCTGCACTCTTTGCTCTTTATCTCCGTAACTACTGAACCTGCCTCTGCCAAAAACTAATCAGCACATCTTCTTATCAATAGGAATCGAATGTTTTTTTAACCATTCAAATCGGTTGATCTGTACGCTCGAAAACGTGGGCGAAAAATTGTATCCATACATACATACACACACACATCCATTTATTCTGAAGTATGCCAAAATGTTCAGAAACCTTCAAAACGTCGAGAAATGTAAAAATTTTCAATTCCGATTTTCGGCCCATTACAATAACTTACCCTACGGGAACTTAAAAAAAGTTTTTAAATTAATAAAATCGTTATAAATTAGCAACTAATATCATATTTTAGCGCAATTATTATATTAGATGGATCTTACCTGCAGCTCAACTTTCCTTTATGTGTCGCATTGTATAAAATTTATTTACAACGCAACAAAAGCTGTATATGATGGTGTAATCAATGATGTGTATGTATGCAATACATACATAAGTTTTCGAATAAGTTCTAATTTTCCCAGCACCAAGGAATGACTAAAGCCCAATTAATTTCATATCACAAACAAAACTCAGATCTAGTTTGCCCATGTCCACGCGCCCACGATAACTTGTCTGAAAGTTGTCTCGAAATAGAAATGTTAAGGGCACACATATTTGTTATTTATAATTCTCATAAATTATTATTTTATTAGAATAGGAATATGGAGTATATTCATAGCAGAAATTACTTAATATAGATGAATGAAACTTCGGAGGCGTATGAATTAAAAAAATAATAAAAATTAAATTAGTTGAACCATCAATAACGCAATTTATTCTATTGGTTTTTGCATTAATTTTATTTTTTATAAGTTAGAAACGTTTCGAGATCGCGATTAATATCATTATCAGTGTAAAAAAACAACAAAAAATATGAAAAGTTTTTATGAATGTATAATTGGGATTTTTTAAATATGAATTATGGCAACGAATTGATCTTAACTTATTTTTATCATAAAGCTTGTGAATGCATATTTTTATTTCATTTATTAGACAGGAGTTTTGCATGTATCTATTCACGCTTCGCTTAATTCATTCAAAAACTAACCCTTTAATTTAACCCTTTGTGGCTATCTTGAATATGTATATTTTTTATTGATAAGCAAATACAGTTCGCCCTTAAAGTCTTCACAATGCCCGATAAAATTCTTGAACTTATTAAATACAGCCGGCCGGATGTTCTAGGAACTAGATCAACACGGGGAAATACATACATATACTTTTATATTTAATACTAGATATGTTATGAATATATTAAACAAGCCTTCTGCTCAATGAAAAGGAAGGTGAACTTTCATCCAATATTATTGTATCAGATCTGGTGTTCAATAACTAGACTAAAATTATTTTATAGAAGTAATAGAAACTTTGAAGAATATTATAAAAATCACTCTCTATGGTTTTATCTATATAGGATACTATTGGTGATTTTAACAAAATTCAATAGCACATGGTCATACGAAAACAATTTTGAAATTTAAAATTGTAAGCATATATTTCCTTACTTTAGATTAATTGAATAAAAAAGTTTGTTAGTTTTGCGATACGGTCAGCCAAACCATTCAGTTGCTTCAAAATTGAAAGAACACTTTAAAAAAACATTCACGTTTTATCAAAATTTTAAAAATTTAATCCAGTTGCAAAGCCACCAGATAGTGATTTTTTTATCATTTTTGGCAAGATGGCAGCTTCTTAGTAATTTCTGAATATTTTATTAAAACTTTGTATGAAGATAGAATTTGTGGTCTTCAAAATCATCAAAATATAATTTGTTGAAATTTGGAATTTCATAATATTATCGTCACAATTTTAAAAGTTGCTAAATCTGTATTCTTTTTGATAAATTTTGCAACTTGCCTCGAGAAGAAAATCTACTTGCACCTATGTTTAAATAATATTCACAACAAGTACACTATAATATTATCTACTAGAGATATAATTGTTTTGAAAATTTTATTGTGCTTTTAATACACATTGTGTTATTTTCAAAAAGTCCAAGAACATCACATATAAAGCATACAAATTGAAACCTTTTTTTTTTAATTCAAATTTATAAATGCTATTTTTTAATTTCCCGTAGGGTAAGTCATTGTAATCGTCCGAAATCGAAATTGAAAATTTTTGCATACCTTCACGTTTTGAGGGTTTCTGAACATTTTGGCATACCTTAGAAAAAATGGATGTATGGATCGGATCAACCGATTCAAATGGTTCAAAAAACATTCGATTCCTATTGATAGAGAGATGTGCTGATTAGTTTTTGTCAAAAGTCGGTTTAGCCGTTTTGGAGTTATGGAGCAAAGAGTGCAGAAAATAGAAATGAAGTTTTTAAAAGCATCCGAATTGAATAAGCCAAAAAGTATTACTTTTTGGCAAAGGCAGGTCCAGCCGTTTCGGAGAAACGGAGCTAAATGTGCAGAAAATGGCAGTTTTTGAGAGAACTAAGCATCCAATTTGAATGGTTCAAAAAACTTTCTGCTCGTATTGATGAAACGATTGAGTTTGTAAAAAGAAAAGAAAAAACTATTTCAAAATATTTCCAGCAATAAGTTCCACCAATTTGCCTCAAGGCACGATGCCTTACGCCACTAGTTTAAATAACATTTAGTATGATCTATTTTAAATATGTTGAGTAAAACTACCTATTTGCCCTCATTTAGTTTAATCTATCTATAATAATTGATGCAGGTAAGGATTCCGTGTGGGCCAGCGATTTTACTAGACTAGGTAATACATGTTGCAAGTTTCCGAGGAAGTGAGATGTTATTATAAATAAAAGTTCATTCATTCGTGGGAATCGATGCAAATACTATATATATTGAATTACACAATTGTATTTTATGAATATTTAGATTATTCAATAACGTTCTTTCAAATCGTAGGAAAACGATTTATCTATTGGTGTCTAGATAAGCGAAGAACCTGTGAATTATATCAGGTAGAAATGTAGTATTTGCATCTGTACAAATAGAAGAATAAATCGAAAGTATTGAGTATATTTTTTATACATTATTGATATCACATGTTAATAATATACCAAAATAAGGGTTTGAACTCGAGGTGCGGTTGAATTATTTTACAGGTGAAAGATTTGCCTTAACCTTAATTTCGTTAACAGTTTGAGGAGCTATTATGATGATGCTTTCCTTCAATTTTGGAGCCAAACGATTCAAAATAACTCGAATCGTCGTGAAAAAAGTATCAGATGTTGTGGCTTTAAACTTCTCCATCGGGAAGTTAATAATTAATTTAAATCAATTTATAATCCATATGGATTCAGTTTCAAAACCGGATACAAGATGTTAAGCATACCTACTTATATATTTAATAAGGTCCGGAAATAATTAATCCTATCAAGATTATACTTTAAGAACACGCGTCTTATGTTTTTTTACACATGTAGATATAAAGCGTTCATTTGACTTATAAAAAATATATTAATTGATATTGCTACACTTCATATTTTTCAATTTGTAGATGTGGAGATTGTGTTTGAAATGATTAATCAAGTTCATTGAAAATTACATGATTTATAAAAAATAGTAATATTTAAAATTTGAATAAACAAATAAGAAAGTAAATATAAAAAAGGATATTATTAAACTTACTAAGTCTCGATTCATATTATATTGATTAGACTATTACTTATCAACTCACTGGGGGGTAGTTTGATATTTAAATAAGGAAATTCATATGACATACTATTTGAATATAACGAATAACTAAAATATTAAAAAATCCAAATAAAATAGTGTTTTATTTCATTTAATATTTTCAGAATATTAAAGTTTTCACGAATTTCTGAAAAGTCCATAAACTTCAAAATTAGTTTTGTACAAAATCTTGCAACACCTGCCGTTACAATTAGGGAATGCAATACCGATGGAAAATTTCAATACCGGTATTTTGGTAATTTTTCATTTTAAAACCGGAATACCGGTAAATTACCAGTATTTTATTACCTTAAACAAACGTAAACAAAATTGAAAGTTACTAGTACAAATATAAAAAAATGTATATACAACTGCAACTATATTCAACTAAACAATAAAATAAAACAATAAGTTTATTTTTTTGAATAATAATTTAACAAAAGCATATGCAATTTAATTAATTCATTATCACTATCGAGTATATTGAGTACTTTTCACCAAAAACAAACTTATGAGTAAGAAAGACCAAAAACTCTTAAAAGATCATATTACATTATTATAATAAACTGTATTGTCTGTATCAGATGTGTTAAATAAGCATAATCTTCAATATTTTGAAAAAATATTTTTTTTACACTAATTTAAGATCGGATTCCTTGTCGAGATAAATAATAAGTTACTATAATTGTTGAGTATTGTTATTTAAAGCAACTTCTATAGTATTTTCAAACTTCGAAACGTTTTCGAAAAATAATATTTTATAATTGTAATAAGAAGCAAAAATATTTAGTAATAATTATCATAATTATTATGTATAAAGTTAGAAAAAAATAAAGATTACGCAAGGGTAATCTGTATGATATAAAATATTTTGGCGCAAATATCAGTTAAAAAACCGTTACATTTTTACAAAAGATGAAACAAACATCATTATTTATCAGTCCAATTCTATTTATTGTAACACGATATGAAGCCCTTTGGAAAGCAATAAATATTCAGTTTAATGACGAGTTGAGATAATATTTGACATTTGTTTACCTTATAGAATCACTTGAAGATATAGCTGTTTTTGCTATTATGGAATTTAAAAATAAATTTGTTCCGATAAACTTAAACTTTGGGGTATTATGTATCAAATAGCGCTTATGTAAAAATACTGAAAATGCCGGTATTTTTGGAATAAATGCCGGTAAAAATACCGCCCAAAAATCGGGTGGTTTACCGGTAATTCGGTATACCGGTATTGCATTCCCTAGTTACAACAACAATATTTTCGTGACAGCGGTGCCAACATAATTTTGGTCGCAGAGGTGAACGTTCCAAATTAATTTTGGTGGCAGCGGTGAGATAAACGAAACAAAAGCCAAATAAAAGCTTTTATTTTTCAAAGAAGCTAAAAAATTTATAAATTTTAAAATTTACTTATGATGAGGCCATTAAAATTTCATAAATGTTAAAGCGCAGCATAATCTAAAAAGATTGGACAACACCGATATAGTTAATGGTTTATTATAAAACAGGAAGAGACCTGTATGAGACAGTGAATGGGTTAATTCTTGAAGCAAGTATTCGTCTTAAACTTTTGAATGGGTTCGACTCATATCCTTTTCTCATATAAAGCTCTCGATATAGAATAGAATAAGTAAGCATTTCGATGAACAGTCACGTGTACACGTATTATTATATCCTAAGACAATGAAAACTGTGGACATAAGGTACCCATGATATGAATAACCTGAAATATTTTCTCATATTAACAAAACAGGTTCCGCACGGGATTATTTAATACAGGATGTTTAAATAAGGAGTTTAAAATATTCTTTGTCAAAAGTAATTATTAAATTTTGATTCTGTTTATTGTGTGGCAGGACACAAAGCTACCGAAACTGAGTATTGGTAATTGTAATATATAAAGAATATTTAAATTTTATAGATAAAAAACACGTTTTAGGACACAAGTCAAGGTCTACAACACCAATTTGTTAAATCAAATTAGGTATAGGGGTAGGGCGAGACACAAAGGTCTGATTTAACTTTGAGCAATTATATAAGGTTGTCAAATATCTCCCTTCCGCCTTTTTGTATTATAAACCAAGATCAAAAAAGCGGAAGGGAGATATTTGACAACCTAATATTGTGAAAATTAACTATACCACAACAAATATCAAACAAATAACTATCAAACTACGTTCAGTAGAACTTTCACCTAATTCATCATTATAGAAATGTGATTTTTTGAGTTTTTTCAAAAATTTGTGATGTGAATGTGAAAACGCGGGGTAAATTGGGACGGCCCGGAGCAAACAGGTCGAATGTATTATTTTTAATTAATTTCAATGGGGTTTTACATAATAGCTACATTATTCAACCAATGCGAGCTATAAATTTCATGGTTGCATTTTAGAAATAAAATTGTATATAACCTTGACCTGGTATTTTGTCAAAAATATTCATCGGCAGGATTGGAACAATAGCTCGATCAATTTAAACCTAAAATCAGGGTGAAGGTTACAATAAATCATAATAGGTTTCAATTTCGTAAAATTGTTTAAAATACAACTATAAAAAAAATCTAAAAAGTTCTCACCATTCCGGTGCGAGCTAAAAAATTGGCAGAAGGCCAAAGGTCAATTTATAGAGCATAAAAATACCTACAAAAAATGTATCAATACTTTTTTTCCTCAAATATTATGACTCCGACGAATAGAGTTATCTGCTTTTTTATAATTATCGCCTTTATTTTTTACAAAAATTATTTTGCAATAGTTCCGAAACAAACAAAATAACAGTAGATTCGTGAAATAGGCCTAGTAGAAAAACCACGTAAAAAACTTACTTTTCCAATTTATATATTTTTAAAACAGTGGCTTCTGAGGAAAAAAAGTATTGATACATTTTTTGCAGATAAATGAAACTGACCATTTAACAGATAATCGCAAAAAATTCACTTTTTGACATTTAAGCTTGTACAAATTTTTCAGTTTGCACCGGAACGATGAGGACTTCTTAGATTTCTTTTTTGATCCTTAGTTTAAAATTTTAAATAATTTTACCATATTACCCATTATTAATTATTGTAATCTTGAGTGCGTTAATTGATCGGGCTATGACTATTTATTCAATTTATCTCATGTAAAATTACTGCTTATAACTTAATATACTTTTTATTTCTTTTTTTCGCATCTTTGTCAGGATAAAGGTTCAGTTAGTCATTTTTACCCCTCCCTTAAAATGAATATATTGCAGTCTCGTAAACCAAGCAACAGCGCTCACAACCAAGTAATTAACAAGGAAAGAAAATACCTTTACTATGGATTTTCAAACATTGCCGATTATCTCCCGATAACAACCAAGATGTAAGAACTAACGTAATGGCTGGTTTTACATTTTTCCCTTTTGTTTCAAGTACTGTTAAAAAATTCTTACCTTTACTTGTTTTTGAGATATCGATGGTGCACATTCTGACATAAACTCTTACTTTTCCACATTCCAACCATATATATATATATATATATATATATATATATATTTTTTTTTTAATTTCACTTTCAATAACATTGAAAAACAAAAACATCTTCATTAGCAGTCCATAAGTCGTCTATTACATTATGTGTGTCAGGTATTCATTCCTGGACCACACATCAGATCGGCTCAATAGGTGGTACGCAACCGGCCAATGATTAATGTCTTGACCATTGTGGAACTGCTTTATGATTTGTTATCCAATGGGGAATAAAAGGGTTTAGATTGATTGAAATATCAAATATTTATCGATAAATGCTTTTTATGCATTGATAATTTTGGAAAATTGAATAAATGATTCAACCTGCGAGAGGGCACCTGCTGGTAATTCGGATTATAGAACTATATTAATACATTTACACACACATCAAAAAATATTTTTTTAATTTATATGTTATACAAATATCTTGGGAATTGTAAAATTAGATAAAAAATACCTATATGCAACAAAATTTCTAGAAGATTCTTTAAAACCAAATCTTTCAATTTTATATTGATATATGCCACAGAAAATTAGGAAACTAATATTATAACTTTAAGGAATTGAACCTAATCCACTAAATGATACTTTAGGTTGAAATCCCAATCAATTTTTGTAAATGAAGTTTTTTAAATATTTATATAAATCTACTAAATGATACTTTAGCTTAAAACCCTAATTGATTTTTGTAAAAAACTTTTTAATATTATTTTATAAAAAAAAATTGCAGTCTTGTAAATGTGTAAAGCTGCATCAAACAGATAAAATCAAATATTAGATAAAAATACATACATATATGCAATAAAATTTCTAGAAGATTCTTTAAAACCAAATCTTTCAATTTTATATGCTACAGAAAATTAGGAAAATTATATTGGAACTTTAAAGACAGCAAAGAATTGAACTTAAACCACTACATAATTTTTAGGTTAAAGACTCAATTAATTTTCCATTTGAATATTATTTTGTAAAAGTAAATTAAAGTCTTGTAAAGAGTGTAATACTGTAGCAAACAGGCAAAACTCTAAAGATTTTGAAAGCTGACAAAGTAAGAATACTCAATTAGGAAATTTTTAAATTTCTCATGAAGATAATTAATTTATATGTCAATGTAATATTTTTGAATATATTATTCATATTTTAATAGCTAAATTACGGCAATTTTTAAGAAGCAGTTCACCACATTAGTAAATAAATGTAAGCAATTTCTATGATTTAAAGTAATCTTCTCAATTGTTTATTTATTAACTTTGTTAATAACAAAAGAAAAGTGCAATTATACTTGTTAATGTGAGATGTACTCATTAATTTTTGTTCAAATTTAAAAAAACTAAAATTACCAATTTTGGAATTAAGAGGCTAAAATGCTTAATTTCTGATTGTATGAGTAGAACAAAAAAGATATTCTCATACATGAATAAATATGTAATTCTTTTAATAATAAACAATAGAAAGAATTAAATTAACTCAAAAATCTATTTAAAACAGGGTTAATAACTTTTTTTTTACCTTTAGTCAGAGTTTCGTAATCTATAATCTGTTGTAATATTTTTTTGTACCGACAACTTTCTATTAATGACTAAAAATCAAGATATCCAATGGGGCCTTTTTAAATTGTAATGATATTACTAAATTGTGCAGCAATACCTGGAAAAACTTTTTTACTTAGAAATATATTGAATCAATACTCTTGATGATCTGTATTATCAGATTAAAATGGATTCTACAATAATTATTACGTGTGGTCAGAAAACTAAACATAATATTGTAATCTGTTGTAATGATTATTGATTTTTGTGCTAATTATCTTCTACTAATGACCCTTATCAAAGTTGTGATAATATTTTAAAACTGCAGCAATTCCCGAAGAGACTAACTTCAATTGGAAATATATTGATAATATTAATGATGAAACAGTTCAAATTAAAATGGATTTCACTATTGCTTGTTATTAGTTTTATTCATTATTTTTTATTTATTGTTTTGAACAGCAATCAGAACTTAAGTGTCCTATAAGCTGTTGGGCTAATTTGACATAATACTACGTAAGTTTTGCAGATGGCAACCCAAACTGTTACCTCATCTCTGTGTGATAAATTTAATTATTACAATTTTTATAAAGAGGCTAATATTTTATTGATGCAGCAATGCCGGATGATAGGTATTTTCACTTGGCAACATATTGCTATCTATATCTTTAAGTGAAAAACGATATCTGTTGAAAATAAACTTTTAATTTACAAGGTAGTAATAAAACCAATATGGACTTATGGCATAGAATTGTGGGGCTCTGCGAGCAAATCCAACATAGTGCTAATGTGTCCAATCGAAATTATTAAGGCAGATGCTCCGTGGTTTGTTAGCAATAAAACCTTACACGATGATCTTCATATGGAATTTATAAACAGAATTATACAAAAGAACTGTGTAAAACATTTTCATGAACTAGTACTAGAAGAAAGGTTGTGCGAGTGAATGACATAAACCAAATAGCTCATGGAATTGTCATGTATTCTGATTGCTGTTGAAAATAAAATTAAAAAAAAAGAAATTGTCGCTACTGCTTGTCATTAGGCTTTTTGAAGCGAGATCGAACCTAGAACCAGTCCAGTCACCCACGAATTAGCCCAAAACTGATTTTGAACTCAAACCTCGTGGTCCCAACAAAACATAAGACAATAAACCATAAAACATTTTTATAAACAACTTTATGCAAGCGAAAGCACAAATTATTGACAAGAGCGAATATAAACAATCTAAGGCTAGGTCTCTGGACAAAAAAAAAACATTTTCGAATACTATATGCAATGTCATAATATATTTGAATTTGTGATTCATTTAATATGCGTAAGTTGCTCAACATTTCCCTGTGTGGTCTTTCAGTGATCAATTCATTGTGTTACGTGTGCCTGTCTGTACAATGCATACAATTCAATGAACTGATACGAATATGACGCACGTTATCAAGTTTAAGATGATCGGACAGCAAAGTGTAGTAAGTGCAGACACTTATGTTAGAATGTTTAAGTAGAAAGCGTTCTGAAATGCTAACACGGGAAATTGGATCTAAGATAAACAGATAAATTTATTTCTAATTAATTACTAAAATTATGATTTTAGAAATAAACGTAGCGTATTTTTTGCAACTTCAATTAATTGTTATAATTAAGGGCACCACTACTCATAAACCTATAGTATTTTAAAGTCTTCGGTTTGAGCATCAACTCTATTATTGTGCAAAGTTTCATCAAAATCTCAGAAGAGTATACCTGAGGTTCTCCTTGTAAGTCGATTTTTGCAAAAATGAGTAAAAGAACATCATGACAAATAATTGCTTTAGTATCATTTAATAAATAATTACTAAAATTGTACTTCTCGTTATAAACGCAGCATATTTTACGCAACTGCAATTTTTATAATTAAACCACTTCTCATGGGCCTATAATATTTTAACGTGTTCAACTCTATGCAAAGTTTCATCAAAATTCCAGAACTCGAGGTTTTCCTTGTAAGTCAATTTTTGCAAAAATGAGTTATAGGAATCAAAACAAAGTTTTAATTAACTTAAAATACAAATATGTAGAGATTTAAAAATACTAAGCATTTAATATCTACTACACAATAATTTTTATGTAGTAGATATTAAATACTCTAAAAGTTAATAAGAAAATGAGTATGAATTGTAAATTAGACAATAAATGCATCCACCATTAAGATGTTTGAAAACAATTATGTTAAATTATGAATATCGAAATTTGTTGGAATATTGAAGAAAAATCATATAAATGATAAAGTGTACTGTTTGATGGAAAGTGCTTCTCTATGTTTGATAGAAACCTCTGGACTTATTAACCTACGTTGCACTTTGTTCATAAATAATAAATATAATAATAATAATTTAAAAAATTAAGCAATGCTTTTAAATGTTAAGAGTTTTGAATTAAAAAGGATCAAAAGTTCCGAATATAATTTCCAAAAAAGTGTAGAAATAAGAAATAGTCTTTGGTTTGAGAGTCAAAGAAATTTGCATCAAGCAAAAGATGCATCGGTTTTTATTAAGAAAAAAAATTAAGAATAATTAAAAATTTTATAGTGATTGTAATTGATATTTTCTTTTCTTAGGATTTTCGAGATTTTAATACTGAAAAATAATGAAATGGATACTGAATGAACAAAAAACTATGAAAATTTTTTTAAAGGCAATATTATCAGCCATTATAGAGAATTGATTTATATATGAATGAAAAATGCAAAAGACTCAAGATAAACTTAAATGAAAAACCAAAGAAAAATTAACCAAAAATAGTAATTAAAAAATATTAAAAAGTATGGAAATTGAGTGGATTATTTTTTATCCTTTTTTTTATTTTGAGTTATGTATAATTCTATTGTCATTGACTGGTTGAGCCAAGGAAAATGTACTCCAAACTTAACAAAAATCGATAGAAAAAACCTTTTAAAGATAAAAAAGAAAAAAAGAAGTCAAATGCAAAATATATGTAGCAAATAGTAGCGGTCCAAGTTCAATCAATTGCTTTCATTCTTTTAATTTTTGCTTAATTTATAGTTTTGCATATTTATCTTTTTATAGAAAGCTTATGCATAAAGTAAGCAATACAACTTATTTGATTACTATTTTTTTTTGAAATTCTGGCTTAAAAAAATATCTCCAAAATGTCTAAAAGTTAGCTAAAATTTAGTTTGGATGGATTTTCTTATCGAAATTTAGTTATTAATATACCAACGGGCAGAAGGGTTTACAATTAGAAGAAACCTAGTGAAAATACATTTAGTAGATACAAGTTTTGGGGCACAATTATAATATTTTTTTATCATTTGGTGAGAACAAAGAAAACCTAAGAAATCTAATGCAAAATTAATTTAATAGATAACTTTTAGATTTACATTAATTTTAAGGCTGCATGAGCTAATAATTAAAAATTTCAGAAAATTAACAAAAATTGATTTATAAAAATCTCTTATCCGTGTCCGATTCGAAAATTAGTCATTAGCCGCGCCGGCGGCACAGATTTAACAATCTACAATCGCGGACGCCGTACGCCCAGTGTGTTGTCTAGTCTAGTCTGGTCTCGATCTGCACACACAAGAAGTTAGTTATGTCAAAAACAAGTAACAAATAATAACTGGAGCGCTTGTTGTATTATATTATATACTTATTATTTCCATGCACGGCAAGTGCGATATCATTTCAAGTAGATCGCAATCAAAGTCAATCAGTCACAATCGGTTACGTTACTCTACTTCGCCGGATTGTGAGCAACGCGCCTCTCGAGATCTCGAGATGTCAAAACAAGAAAAGAACAAAAACAGTTGTCCAATGATCTGTCATAATAATTGGAAATTTCAATAAAAGTAGAGCGAATGTTATAGGTTGAGCTTTAACAGAAACACATATTTGCCTTACTGCATCTGATCTGATAGGATGTAAATTCAATTTGATAACGTTAAAGATACATTGATTTTATTGGTTCCAACAAAAATATGTGATTACGACCAGTTGATATATGCACCCATGATGAGATGTTGCCCCAAAAGATGATTTACCACAATTTTGAACTCATACCATAGTCCAGATCTGCGCCAACTTTAATAAGTAAGTGAAAAATCTTTTAATACATTTATTCATAAACTGCTGTTATCTGCTTTAACTTTATATTAAAATAATAGAAAATATGCCAGCAAACTTTTTTACATATTTTGTAAGGGTTATGTTCACATCCGTAATAATTATAAACAATATCACAAATATAACGGTCAGAATACAAACAACGTAGATTTTTAGGGAATCATACGTACAGCATTGTATGCTCGAAGTAACCTTGCAATCGTTGATAAAATTTCTTTCTAAGCCACAAAATACGAAAAAACAACTTACTTATACATTGGGTTGCACTATACAGTGACATTGAACAAATCGTCATAGAGTTCAGATCAATATGAGTCAGTCGCAGTTTAGTCTTCTATTATTTAAGTATTAAGTATTATTTTAGTTATCAGTGGAGTTGTATTTAAGTTCAATTGTGTAAGTTATATGTAAAGTGTACAAGAAATCATGAAATAAATAAATACATTCAATATCTACGACTGTTTTATTGATCAACCTCCACAGATTGGTAACAGCTTTGTAAGCAGCAGAACCTACAAATTTGTTGGCAGCGATGACACAAGATTATTTGGTAGCTGTTTGGGGTGTCATTGGTGGCATAAAGCACGATTCCGCAAAATCAAATTTACTAAAGATTTGTATGTGCTTCTGGCATGCCACGAAGGTGTCAAAGATGCGAAAGTATCATTTTGTTGGGTTTAAAATTTAGATGAAAATTTTTGCCTCTGTTTCATCCCACAGATAATTGTATATTTTATCAAGCCATGTTGTTTTTGGAACGTTTTCATAAAAGTTCATATTCCATCATCCAGTACATGCCCCATCCCAATGAAAAAGCGGTTTTAAATAAAAATACTCACGTAATATCTTGTGTTTGAAATTGATTGATATTTCTTTTATAAAAATACTTTGAGATTGTTTATTTTCTACATCTAATTGTAAAATGCAATTATTTTACTTAGAAAGAAAGTTAAACTGATACGGAACTGATTTTGGTCAAAATTCGACTAAAGTAGCCCTATACTGGATCAGTGGTATATATTATCTAGACAATATTAACGTTTGAAAGTTTATAAAAATGTTGATATATTAGATCTGAATCATTATTATTAGAAATAATTTAAATCAAATCATATAATATAGAGCAATAATTTATTGTTAGTAGTAAATAACTATGTAAATATTTGCTAAATGACACAACGAACGAAGGCAAAAAGAAAAATATTTGATAGAAATAACTTCGTTACTTTTCATCCTCATCCTATTAAAATATTTTGCCTTTCCAGTAATATTAATCGTAGATTAATTTATATATCATATAAACGAACCAGCTGCTAAATATATAGCATCTTAATTGATGTATCTTTTAAAGATTGCATTGCTTAAATCATTTCTTGCTCATTTTCAGATCTGATTTATCTCGACTATTGAATACTTGTATGTACTAGATTACTGAATATTAAACATTACATATTTATGTTTAGGTTTGATTAAATTGTCTACAATATTTCTTAATATCAAAATGCTCAGGAGCATCTAGTTAAAATTTTCAATTATTCTTTTTTTTTAATTTTATTTTCATTCTGCAATCTATAAAACTAATTATATTTAACAGAGAATGCTGACAAGTGTTTACAATTGATTGTTTACAAATTAGTAAACAATTTTCAATTATTCTGAATTTTTCTTTTGGTCTTCTAGAAGTATATTTGCTTTGTAAGTCTTGAACCATTACGATTATTATCATTATGATTATGATTTACGAAACTATGGGTACTTAATAATATGTAATAATAACTGTTGTTAGACAAATATAAATTGCAAGATTTAAATAGCAAATATCGGTTTTGAAAATTTTAACGATTGAAAAGTTTAAATATAAGCCATTCAAAACATGGCAATAAAGTCGCCAATGAAAGCTCTGCCTTTCTAAAGACCAATCCATAAACACAGAATTGTTTTTTCTTTATGCACTTACTAAATCTCTTTTTGGCCGATATGACATTCAAACATTTCTGGTATGCGCAACAAAATATACAATGTATTACATTATACATTCACATACAATTGATAACCGACATGTGAATAAATTTGAAATAGATTTGAATAAATGAACAGCCAGTCCAACGCCATCAACCCCGCCTATTTGTATATTTCTTTCCTATCTTTTCCAAACACAATGAACCCTTGTCAACCTGCAAACGTTAATAATAAATAGTCGATAAGGAAAAGATATTGATATCTTTTATTTTTTATCATGTCTCCTGTCTTGTTTGCATATTTGTCCCTTGCATCAGTTTTGGTTTGTATATGGATATTTTCATTTCATAAGAATTAAACAAATATATAATGAAAGTCTGCTGGGTCTGCCTGATTCATACGAATTTGCGCAATTTATAGGATGGTAAAGTGATAATCAAAAATCCTGATAACTATACATATGATTTGATTGCATTTATTTTACTTTTTAATTTGCAATAAGTTTTCTATTGGTATCTTTTATGCTTCAAATCCTCAAATCACCCCTTCACAATCACAATCAATATTCTTTAAATCTTTCCTTTTTCACATTAAACATCTGCTCACAACTCTCTTACTCAGAATTTTCTTCTTTTATTCTCAGAATCTCTTCAATTATTTTTTTATATGATACGAAAATACAATCTAATTTGATTGTATTTTCGTATCATATCCAAATAATTAAAAATTTTTTAGTAACTAACAGATTAAACTTTTCAAAATTTTAATATTTTAAGGAAATTGAAATGATTTTTTTTTCATTTATGTTCGAAATTCTTACTGGATTTGAAAATTTATCATGACTTTCACACGTATATCGTCATGATAATATCAGAAAATTTTTCACATGGTCTTCGGCAACTTTTTAGATAATTTAGTTGAAATTACATCAAGAAAACTTAATGTATCAAAAAAATTTTTTCCCATAATTTCTGGAACAACACTATTCTTTACATTACACAGGCATGACTTTAATTTTTTTTTAGATGTTACAACTTTTTAGCGTCAGATACATATGAGTCATATGATATGACTGACATGGGGATTAACGTATTAAAAACAAAATATTTTTTTAGAGTAAATTTCAAAAACCTGATGATCAGTAAATATTTCAAACAAAAATGAAAAACAAGTCATTTTAATTTATTTAATTTCAAAATTAACATAAATTACTTAAAATGTATTATTTCTTTTAGTCAGATTGTTTGTACGTAATAACATTAAACCAAAAATCTAAAAGATCATATTATAATTGAAGCAAATTTTATTGCAAATTTCGACTTATATAGTTATTTATCAAATATTAATATTAAACAATAATAGTCAATATTAACACGTTTCTATAGCATTAATTTTTACTGTAATGCAGAATGACGTGGATGCTATATCATTCAAATGATAAAGACAATATTTTCGTGTTTAATTTTAAATAATCTTACATAATGTAACTGATACTTTAGGTGTTTTCGTGTTATTTTATCTTTCATACTATTTTTTATAGTTTACAGGTTAATGGTTCAGTTGGTCTTTCTTACCCCAAGCACGTGTTAGTTTTTATTGAGGAAATATCTGTAATTATACTATTTTGCAAAGGTCGATTTTAAAGTTCTATTACTCGTGTAATATCGCATATTTAAATCTAATGGATTAAATTTTATATAAAGTGCTTCATTAACTACCTTCCTAACCTAATAGTTTTTCAATTTAATAACTATTTTTGGAAAATAGTTAATACCGCAATTTAAAACATTTTTGCCGAAATTTAACTTATTCACCGGGATGGCAGATATAAAAAAAGCTTTTGAATGTAACTTAAAATTAACAATAAAATATATCCCATAAAAAAAATAAATAACGTATACTTAAAGTTTATATCAAGGTCTCATAAACTAAATAACAGTGCTCACAACCAACTAAACTAACAACAAAAGAAAATACTTTTATTATGGTTTTTCAAACATTGCTGTTTATCTACCGATAGCAACGCCGCAAGAAATAAGGCGATAGCTGGTTATGCATCTTTTCCCCCTACTTTCAAATATTGTTGTTAAAAAATTCTTAAAGTCACTTCTTTTTGAGATATTTGGTGGTGGACCTTCTTACCCGCGGTCCTTTAGGACCCGCTCTACTCTATGTTGTTTGTTGCGCCTTGCTGAAACTTTTACTGTAAAACGAATTCATTTTTTGATGGTGCAAGGACAAAATATTGTACTGTTTTATTACTTTGGACAATGCTTTTATTTAAAAAACTACTAGCTAAAAATAAAAAAACTGTTAACGTAATAAAACTACATGAATGACATGACATGAATAAACAGAAATACCTAAATATTTGGATACTCTTTGTAGCTTAGGTTTAATCCTTTCCTGAATCTCCAAGTTTTGAACAATATGCTATGGTTTCGTATATTTGTAATAATTTTGAATGTACTACCAGGGCAATAATCTGATTACGCCATATCATTGTAATAGCATATAAGACAAGAATAAAAGCAGTCGAAGCTAGTCGGGCGCCATGCATTGTCTCTTTGTTTAAATAATTGCACTTCAATAAACATTGTCCGTCATAAATCGCACTGTGGTGGTGGCCGTGTAAGTGCGGTGGCCCTAGACACTTTATCGATTAATCGAACAATGAATCGATACCGGACAAAAGAAATTACTACATTGTACATTGAAGGAATAATATCATTGTTTAGCCATCCCTACCATAAATAGCGAACAGGTCAAAACAGGCTCAGAAATTGTAAAGAATTTTGAAGAGTGTTATGAGAAATGTAAATGAGATTTAAACAGATTTATTGTGAAAAGGGTTTTTCCATATTATTATATAAGATGAGTAAATAGTTTCTCATTGAAATAATGCATTAACCCTTGATCAATTGTGCCAGGCACTTTTATTATTTTTTTGTAGTAAATTTTAGTACAATTTATTCGGTTATGCCAGAATACAATTTTCACTAACCAAACATTTTTAACGAGGTTTTAGATAGTAGTTATGTGGCAAGGGATCTTCGGATCGAATCCTGTCATTGACTTAGAATTTAAGAACAGTTAATTTGAAATGAATTAGAATTGGATTTGTTAAGTTGAGCTTGAATAAAAATTAGGAGTAAAAATATAAATTACAGAATTCGAATAACTGAGTTGTAGTAGGAGTAAGAAGAAAAAATATTGAAACTGTCTGAGATTAAAAAGAAGAATGAAGAAATAAAATAGAAGGAAGAGTGGAAGGTGTTGAATAGAATTAGAAATTTGAAATAAATTAGCAAGAATTGAAGAGAAAGAACGAAGGAATCCAAATTGAAGAAAATATTTGAAGAAAATCGAAGAAGAAAAAAAATAGGAATGAAAATGTATAAAAGCATATATAAAATTGAATATTACATAAAAAAACAATGTAGAATGTAAATAAATAAAGTGTTGCAGAGGGCTAAATGCTCAGAGTAAGCAAAGCCAATTAAAATTTAAAAAAAATATAGTTATCAAAAAAAAAATTTATTAAGCAGTCAAAAAAAAAAGTTAATTAAAACGTGCACATAGTTCTTTATGTATTTCTTACTGCTAAAAATAACGTCAAATAGAAAACTTTACTAAAGATCTATTTAGCTCATTGAAATTTTTATGTATTTCTGACAGTGTTTAAAAAATCATCCTATTTCTTCTAGAAATTTTAGTTTTAATTTTGGAAATATATACCAAATTGTCTATTATCTTTGTTAATTTTTTTATTTTTACATCTTATGTTTCACAAATTATTTATGCATTTCTAATGCTCATTTAAATCTCAAGCTAGTCAAATTATGGTTTTCTATTTCATATCGTTTAATATTTGAAGAAAAGTCAAATTTCATAATTACTTGAAACGTTGAGAAAACATAATATTATCAAAGTTAAAGAATTGTTTTGTTTTGCGAATTTATAAACTTTACCCTTGAAAAGTTTATAAAATATAACATAATCATATGCAACCAACATCATATTAATGATAATTCAATTGCTGGATACTGGATACTTTTATTATTTCTTGATCTGCAATTTAATATAGATGAGTAAAGTTATGTGTCTCTATTATTTTTATTTTTGACGTTCCAAAAAAAATTGACATTTAAAATAGGACTTCTTTAGTTACCGTAATTACTCAAAATGATGATAAATGCTTTTATTACCATTAATTTGATTCAATTGTACATTGTTGAACTAATTCTTAATCGATTAATTTAAGAAGTTCTGTTATTAATTATGATAGCCCTGTTATCGGATAAGATTTTTCTCTGAATATACTAATTGTTCATCGTAAATCTATAATAAAATAGATAATTTAATAATTTGCTTAGCTTTCCAATTCAGCAAATATAAAAGTATCTTAAGATTTATTTTTTTCACTTTTCTGCTATTTACAAAAAAACGGCTTGGCTGATCATCACACAAAATTGATAAACCCTAGTCCTCATCGAGATACATTGAATGGCTTCTAAATTTTTGAAATCGGTTTAGCAGTTTCCGAGAAAACGTCGATTTACTGTAAAAATTCTGTTCACACACACGCACACAAAGAGACACATACTTTTTCCAAATTTGGTCTCATTCGAATCAGAATGGCTTGAAACGTCGAAACAAACGAATTGTCGAAATCAAACTTCTCCTTCGGAAAGCTAAAAATAACAATAAAAATTAGAATTACCAGGAATTTAAACTCAGAGTGATAAATCTTTAAGCAAAGATCGACACAGAACTTGCCGTCTATGGATGAAACACGTACATACAGCACGTCATGTGGATGTCGTCCATGAACGACATTCGTGGCGAAAGGGTTAAGCATTGATGATAATGAAATTGTATCTTAGAATTAGCAATTGAATTGAAACAAAATTAATCAAAACCCAACTATTTAAATTAGATAATATTACATTTAAATTTTCTTCGATCCGAAATGATCACAATGTCCGCACTAGTTCTAACAATAAGTATTTCCTCACCTACATCCAGACCTAAGCTGAATCGTGTTTAAGTGCAAGGTGTGCGCGCGTGTAAGTGCAGCCACCCGCATTTCTGATAACGACAGAAAGACACCATTCAAATCAATCCTGAATTTATCAATTATTTATATTAACTTTACGAAATGTGTAATATATGATAGCGTAGTAGACGTAGGTACACATGCTGATATAAAGTTTGCATTTGTAGTCACGTGCAATGGCGGCTAATTAAATAAATAAAACTTTGATACATTGCACAATAAAGTCTAATAATTCTTTAAGATTGTTTTCTTATTTTTTTAAGTTTTCTAGTGCATTTGGATGACTGATGAGCTTGTTTCTATATTTATGTGCTGTTTTTGTTAATACATCTTTTATGGTAGGTGTGTTCGTTTCGAGATGAATCAACAAGTTCGGGATATATTTTGGTGCGCCTAAGGCAATCTTCAAAAATTTGTTCTGAAATTTTTATATTATTTCTATATTAGTCTTATGAGCACTGCCCGACAATTGTATTCCATACCACCAAATTAATAAAGTTTAAAAAAAGTTGTATATAAAAGCATCCAAATTAAGCTCATACAATAAGCTGCTCTCTTATTTATGGATACAAATTTTCGTCCACGTTTTCGGCCGCACGAATCAACTGATTTGAATGGTTTAAAAAACATTCGATTCCTATTGATAAAGAGATGTGCTCATTAGTTTTTGGCAAAGGCAGGTCTAGCAGTTACGGAGATAAAGAGCAAAGAGTGCAGAAAATTGAGATCGAGTTTTTGAGAGAACGGAGCATCCGATTTGAATGATCTAAAAACATTCCATTAGTAATGATTGGGAGAAGTGGTTATTAGTTTTTGGCAAAGGCAGGCCCAGCCATTTCAAAGATACAGAGCTAAATATGCAAAACATGACAGTTTTTGAGATAACTAAGCGTCCGATTTAAATGATTCAAAGAATTTTCTGCTTGTTTTAACAAAATAATTGATTTTGGAAAAAAAATTGTTTGAAAAATAATTCGAATTTATTTAATTCTGACTAAAGTTTTAATATACTTTAATAACAAATAATTTCAACTATATATAGTAGCATAATAGTAGATAATGTTACAATATTTATAATAATCTATTTGAAAACATTCAATATTCCTCGAACATTTAGTTACGGTACGGAAAGTTCCAGCAATTTGCCGTAAGGCATGATGTCATACACCCCACTAGTTATATTTTTATGTTTGAATAGTTAAATGTATGAATATTGAAAATATAAATGGATATATTTGTCAATAAAAAAAGTGCCTTAGATACTTGAAAAATAAATTTGGCGACATAGCCTAAAATAAAAAATTTAAAATAAACATAAAATTTAATTGTGATCTGATGTGGAATTATTTCAAAACTAACGCAACTACATAGAATTTTTTATTTTTTAACCCCAGACTATCGAACTTACAATTCTATTATAATTAACTATAGGTCGCAACAAATTGAAGAAAAAATTATATATTCTCAAAAGAGTTGAAGCGTTTGCCTGATATAAGCAAAATAATTGAAGATTTTGTATAAATTTAATTAATCAGTAATATTCTTTATGATAATACTTGTCAACCAACTGAGAATACTTCGAGCCACAAGTGAAATTAAACTGAAAAAACAGATTATCGTTTATTTCATCCAATTACTATAAATATAAAATACATAATTAGATATTGCTTAAATCTTACTATTTTAGTTATTACCAATAATTTCAATAAATTGCGTTTTGATTAATTTACAAGTACACTCTAAAATCAATCCAATACTCTATATTTATTACATAAAAGTACTGAAAAATGCCTGAACAAGATTCTAGGTTAATATTTTAAAAATTAATTTGTAGAAATAATTAGACATTAAGATCTGCAATGATCGTTACGATTTTTACAAAGCCATCGAATTTAGAAAAGTGAAAAAAGTTTTTTTCTATATAATAAATAGAATAAGTGATGATACCACATAAAAAAACATAGAATTAGTATCAATTACAAAAATAAAAATAAAGTAAATATCAAAATTTTTACAATTTTTTCTTACTGAAATCACCTTGAGCCATGCTACATATATCAAATATGAATAATTAAACTAAAACAATAATTCCTTCACAAAGAAACTCGTAAACTACAAGTGCAATATTATGTGTATATTATTACACAATTTTAATAGCTGAATCGTGAAAACTGTCTGAATTGAATATCAAAATGAATATAATTGCACAATCGCAAATAATTTCGATTTTACAATAAATGGACAGGCGAAACGAAATAGGCATTGGAAATAGCTAGAGTTCGAGTTAGAGATCATAGTTCACGATAATAACAATTTAAAATTCAATTGTTTTTAAATTTATTACTAGTGAAATTGTTGTATGTCTCGATACAGAACACAATGCGATATAAATGATTAAATGTTAATAAAAACGACAAATAAGTCGGACTGAGACAATCATTCTGCGTTTCTGAATGTAAATCTTAGCAATCTTAGTTGTTTTATACTTCCTTTTTAAAAATCTAAATTTATATTTTATGAAAAGTGTGAACTAGCTATAGTTTAACTTTTTATTTTAAAAATATTTAAGAGAACATAAGTACAGTTTAGCGATACTTAAAAAGCAAGTGGACCTCTTATACTTGTCTACATTTTTTCAAAAAAAAAAAAAAAATTAAATAATTTCACTAACAATTAGTTTATAATTTGGCAAAGAAAAAATACTAAACTGCAGGTTTTTAATATGGGATGTTTGGGATTTATAAAACAATGTTCGAGCTATTAAAATTCATTATTATTTTTTTAGACATTAAATCAAGGAAGTAATTTTTATATTGTATCTCGTAAAATAAATATCAATACAGTAAATTTGCCAACTTGCCAAGAAGCAAAATCAAAAATAGAGATCAAGACATATTAGGCGGCATCTCTATTTTTTCATCCATGTTACTTTATTATATGGCCAGAAAAAATGCATTTTTGAAAAAAGATTATTGGTGCTCAACCACTAAAAAAATATTGCATTTATTCTTTATGTATTAAATAAAAAAACTTGTAATTTAATAATTTATTGGAATTTGTATTTTGTTCTTATTAGCTAATTATAGGTTAGATTAAACTAAACATCTTATCTATATTTTACATAAAAATCTTTGGTTTTATTTCACCACCCGCCTTTACTGGCACCAATTGTTGCCTCAACTTATATAATAGTAAGTAGGTATTGTTCTGGTTTCTAAACTGAGACCCCACGTATTCAGATAAAGGTGAGTAATATATCGGCATACAAAAGATTTAAATGTCAGAGTTTTTTAAAAACATTAGTAGATAGAAACAAATTGACTCCAAAATGCCTACTAGGTGCAACCACCTTTTGGATAAAGGATCAAGTGTTAGTGAAATTAATTTTCACTTGAAAATGTGGATCTAAATATGACTTTAAGGCATTGCTGTAATATACAACATTATTGTTAAAAATGTTTAATGCTTGCTATCCCATACAATAAAAAAGCGCTATCTCAAAAAAAATTAATTTTTGAAAATGTTCATCTTTAGTTGATTTTCTCCTAAGTTTACTTGCCCACCAAAGCTCATACAATATAATTAATGTTCTGATTTTTGATAAACAAAAAAAATATTTTTTTAAATTTACTACTGCTTCATTTATAACTCCTATAAAGACCAAAACAAAAGTATATTACCTTTATCGAGGCAATTATTCAAGTAGAACGTTCGACACCCATATCGCACCCAAACGTTTTTTGCAAGTTCTCTATTGTGCGTAGCGAAACATGTCACGATTTCTATCAATAAGCCACTTTGCAAACTGCCAAAGAGATAGAGAAAAACAAAAATCGAACTTCGATTACAATATATAAAAGACAAATAGTACCTTCGAATGTTATAAATAAAGTTAAGTAACTCTATTTCACTTCGAGCGGCTACTAAATTTCGATAAATAATATTTATGATGCCGAGAAGTTAGAAATAACAACGTGGAGAAAATATGTATTATATTGGTTTTCCATTTAATGAATCACCAGAAACCTACTTTTAAGGTTTGATATCTTTTGTTGTTTAAAATAATTCTAATTGTATACTGTCATTATATAAAGCGGAGTTCCGCAAGGGCCAAACCTCGGAACGAGCTATCCTTGAACAAATTTTAGTGAACACATTTTTTTATTACTTTTATGTAGTTTTTTTGTGTGTTTATTTAATACTTTATTGCCTTTAAATAAAATTACGTCTTCAATTTCATTATATCACTTATTAGTTTTTTTACAAATAATTTTACATTTGAAACTTGAATTTTATGAGTTTTTTATAGAATAATTAATATACATCAGAAACCTTAAAGGACCGTAAGTACCAAGACAAAAAAGGAAAAAAAGAAGCAGAAGTGTAATGCATTTTTTAAAAAGCGACTATAAATTACATAGATTACACCAGAGAAAATATACAGCTATTAATATTCACCCAGGTAAATGAATGCAATTATGTGATAATATATATCTATTAAAGAATTTACTACAAGTGTACTAAAATGTAATTATATCAGAATCAATAAATTCAAGCCATAAATCTAACGAGTATTCAAAAACAACACATATTTCTAATATCGAAAGCGATAGCTTTATTACCAAAGAAATATCAATGCCATGAATCATGATTATGTTTTAAAATTATTGATAATTATATGAAAATACTTTAACATTAACCTGATTCAATATACAACATTCACACTCGTGTTAAACTATACTATAACAATAACTTAGTAACATTATCAATCGCAAAATATTTAGATTGATAAAACCACGACCAGTATTCGATTGTGCCGAACCTGCAAGTTGCAAATCATAGTGGGAGGGCTGGTTGGAGAAGATATTTTGAATAAAATTGTAAATTGAAATTTTTTATTTGGAAGATTATACTGTTATTTAGACTATTTTCTAAGCAGTGATTGAAACTATTGACAATTTTTTCGTCGACTTCTTAAATCTGGTACAATTAGAACATCTAGTGACTGACTAACGAGCAATCTATTTAAGTCATTTGGACTGCAGAAATATAAAAATTTACAAGTTTATGAAATTCCTTAAGGTAAAAAAGTACTCTACATTTACATTACATATAGTAAAGCTCAAAAGTTGCATGCTACTTAGGATAATAATAATTTTATAAGTTGCAGATAATAAATGAAAATTGTTCCTGTACTTTAGATTTGTTCATAAAATTGTGTATTTAATATAAAAAAAAATTAGTCAAATTTAACTTCCCGTAGGGTAAGTTATTGTAATGGGCCGAAAATCGAAATTGAAATTTTTTTCATTTCTCGACGTTTTGAAGGTTTCTGAACATTTTGGCATACCTCTGAAAAAATCGGTGTGTGTGTGTATGTATGGATACAAATTTCCTATTGATAGGGAGAAGAGCTGATTAGTTTTTGGCAAAGGCAGGTCTAGCCGTTTCGGAGATACGGAGCAAAGAGTGCAAAAAATAGAAATCGAGTTTTTGAGAGAACGGAGTATCCGATTTGAATGATCTAAAAAAACATTCAATTAGTAATAATTGGGAGAAGTATTTATTAGTTTTTGGCAAAGGCAGGCCCAGCCATTTCAAAGATACAGAGCTAAATATGTAAAAAAGACAGTTTTTGAGATAACTAAGCGTCCGATTTAAATGATTGGAAGAACTTTCAGCTTGTCTTGACAAAATAATTGATTTTGGAAAAAAAATTTTTTGGTTCAACTTTTTTTTTTTCAAAAAAAAAATTTTTTTGTATATCGAAAATAATTCCGATTTTATTTTTAATTCTGACTATAGTTCTAATATACTTTAAACAAATAGTTTCAACTTTGCAATTGAGTTCATATAATTTTTATAAATATTAGACAATGTTACAATATTAATAATAATCTATTTGAAAACATTCAGTATTCCTCGAATATTTCGTTACGGTACGGAAAGTTCCAGCAATTTGCCTTAAGGCACGATGCCATACACCCCACTAGTTTTAATTAGAGTTCAAAAAGCTCAAGCAGATGTCAAAAATGGTACAAGTTCATAGTTAAAATATTATCCCGAAACGAATTACAATTTTTTATCATTGCACTTGAATATATCGACATATACTAACCAAATAAGAAGAGCAAATGAGGGGAGCGGTTTTGAGCTCGACATACCCAGACAAAGAACCTAGTCTGAGATACGTAAATGCATTTCGCTCGGTATACAAAAAAATAAGTATTTTTAATGCATTAAAATCACTTGAGAAAAACATACGTTTAATATGCTCAATTATAACAATTCAAGAGAAAAAACGAGTTTGATAAGAAAAAAGAATTAAGTTTTTTTTTAAGATTTTGGCTGTTTTCTTTTCCCACTTAAACCCCTCACAGATATCCAAGTAAATACCAGTTATAGATGTATAATTTTATTCTATCAGTTCCCAGACTATTACCTGAATTAAATCCAGTTGGCCACTTGTAGATACTTATTTATTAGCCCAGAGCAATAGACACAGAAATAGACACAGCATGGTCTTATTGCCAATTATCTTTTATCATGATCAATGGTGCCGCATTCGAATTTATTTTGATATGCAAAGCATACGCACTGAATTATCATACAAACAGTGCGTTAAATAATGAAATGCACTGATTAGGCCAACATACAGAAAATATTGAATACCATTTTAAAAGGAACAATGATTAAGGATTTAGCATTGCGTAATCGTTAAAAAACTTTTTCTCTTTTCTGCTCCAATTATTGAAAACCTTATATGTCAAATATAATATATTAAGGATTTATAATAACGTCCCATTACGTTTTTTTCTGCCTTCTCAAAATTCTTATGCAGTTCGCCAATTCTTATAAATAATTACTATACGAATTTTTCAGAAAGGGGTTTTCAGTAAGAGAGTGAAAACTTAGGGTTATATATGCTTTTTATAAAAATGAAAAAAAAAAATTACTTTGTTCAAATATTTTGAGAAGGCACAAGATAAGTCGCTTTGAGATTTATGTTTATTACATAAAATTAACTTGTTTGGCCTTGATTTTGATTCTAAATATTAACCTTTAACATTTCAAAATTTATTGTTATTATTAACTACAAACTCCATATTAATAATTTTCACTCCCAGACTTGGCTAAGCCATAAATATAACTTCGTTTAAACTTCAATCGTTGGTTTATCATACAAGTCAATTAACCGCAATCAAAGGGTACCGTTTCAATTAAAGTGTTGATAATGCAATAAGAAATATAATCAAGGTGTACACAGGTACAATTTTCTCTTGACCACGTGCAAATATAGCTATCTTACATATTCTATTAAATTAGAACTCGGAACATATTCGTACTGATTGAGCTAATAAAGTTATATAATAGATTGTTAGTTATTATATAATGCATAATGTTCCTGTATGTAGATAAAGCTAGGCTGAACTAAACAAATACTGGAAAATTTAATATTCTTGGTAGAATAAAATTTTTTGCAATTTAAAAATATAAATATATCAATAAACGTATCACAGGTCTTGGAACGGATCCTTGTGGAACTCCAAGTGTTATATTTGCAGATAACATCCAAATCAAGAAGAGCTGTCTCGTTTAGAACTTGGGGGTCGCAATAAAGATCATAATCGATCTGATTTAATAATAATAATATTTATTAAAAATTTTGTGTAATTAAAAAGTTGAACATTAGCATTTTAGTAAGATTGTCAATAAATAAATCGTAGTTGTCGATAAAACGTGTAAAGTTTTAATACTCTATTTTTCAAATTGATGTGTTTTTTTATTTATGGATTATTTTAATTACTTATAATTTTCAAAATATTTTATTTAATAGCAATAATATTTATTAAATAGTAGTGAAGTTCAAATTATTAAAGCTTCAACAAAGTTTGGCTGATATTTCTAGTTAAAAAACTGTTTTTCTCTTTCTCGAAAATCAGATCGATCATGATCGATATTAATATACCCCAAGAAGTGTGAAAAAGGTTTAAAGATCAGTAATGATCTCATTTCAAATAACCCAAAACAAGACGGCATGATCGTAAAAATTTATTAATAACAAGCAGATGTTTATTACGCCCCGCGGAGTTTTAGTGTCCGCCAGGTACGGTACACATATATACAATGATTATATACGTCCGTCAGCGATTTTACACTTCAAAACAATAAAAAACATATTTATATACTGTGGATTTAAATATACACTTAATATGATTTCAAAAAGATTTAAAAATTATAGTAGATGCATGTTATTTTTCCTAATAATCTTCGAGAGTAGTGATGATTTTCGGTGTTATGTTCTTGAAAAAAATAATTTATTTAAAAATATAATTCTAATTTAATTTCGAATATATATAAAAATTTGAAACTTTTAAACATTTGGTGTCTCAGAACTTTTATGAAAAAAATCAGAAAAAAAATTATTCCATGTATATAGAAAATTATGAGCATTTAAGTGCAACCGAGAGCTTTGGTAAAACTAACCGTAAATAACATTTCTAGGATTTTTTGTTAAACTACTGATATAATATTTTCATAATTGATATACATTGAGAGGTCCTCCTTTAAAAAAATTTAAAAAAATTTTGAAACTCGTATACATATGGTGCCTCAGAAATGAAATAGATAATGAAAAAAAATTACAAAAAAATTATTTCATGTATTTTGAAAATTATGAGCTTTCAAGTGCTATCTAGAGCTTTGGTGCTACTGTGTCCATTTTTCAGTTATTGTAGCTATTTTTTTATTAATTTGGCTTATTAAAACTTTGGATTTGTAACCGTAAACAGCTTTTCTAGGACCACAGTCAAAAATAATGGCACAATTGATACAAGCTTTTAAAAATTAAGCCTTTTTGTAAAACTACTAGCATAACATTTTCAAAATTGATCTACATTGAGAGGCCCTCATTTAAAAAACTTTAAAAAACCTGTGAAACTCATATACAATAATGTCTCAGAACTATAATAAAAAAAATATGCTAATACATACATTCAGCTGAGAGCTTCGGTGAAACTGTGTCCATTTTTCGGTTATTGTAGTTAATTTTTGTTATTTTGGTTCATTGAAACTTTGGATCTGTAACGGTAAATATTTTTGCTCCAAGTTTTCAAAAATAAATGCTTTTTGTTAAATTATTAATATAAAATTTTCAAAATTGAACTACTTTGAGAGGTCCTCCTCTAAAAAAATGTACTAAAAAGGATATTGGCAAGTTCCATCAAAATTTAAGCATTTAATCATGATTGTAAAAAACACAGTTTCATTCGTGTAACAAAAGCAAAGCATGAAAATAACATTGTTAATAATAATTGTATTGATAATTAACGACATCAAACATCAACATAAAAATTCTAAGATATTAAGGATATATTGTCCTAAAATTCACATTAAAATTGTAATTTGCATTACTAGATGTAATGAACAAAAAATATTAGCTAAGTAGTAAAAAGTTTAAATCAAAAATTCAGGCATAGAAAAGTATAAATCTGATTTGACAAATAAAAATTCCAGAATAGAGAGAAACAGATCTATTGATATATTTATGTTTCGGAGGAAAAAAGTACTGCTTTTATCTATTTTATAATTTATATTTATCGAATTAGATTTAAACTCTTTTCACTGAATTCAGTGTATACATATACACTACTTAAAAATAACTTGATAAACATTTTCAATTACCACCACGTTTATAATTTATAATTCACAGTTTCAAAAAACCTGTGTCCTCATTACCTACTAATATACCTAATCTATAATTTGGTTTTATATATAATTATCTAGAAAGCCATATGCTATTTAAAAACTATTGTTCATATCTTTCATATTAATCTTAATTAAAAGTATACCACCTTGAATATACAAGTTACCTGTAAGGGTTATAATTTTAAGCCAGTCATTTAAAGGGCGCGTGGGCGGCGAGTTTAAAAAAACATTTTTGATGGTGAAAAAAAATGTATAGGATGATATAGTAGCTTTTGGGGTTTCTTAATGTGAAAGATAATAAATAAAAATGGCCAATATTTTGTGGACTAAAGTAACACTTGTATCAGACGATTAAAATTTTAACCTGTATAGCTATTCCTATACTGATCAAAATTTGGTTCGATTGGTTAACGATGCATTTTTTAAAATATTTTTTATGTATATACATATATATATATATATATATATATATATATATATGCGTGTATTTGTATGTTTGTGTTAGTATATGTGTCTACATTTACTTCCAGATTAAGTTATATCTATAGATTATTAAGAATATTTAACTGCAATATCTTTTTTCGTCGCCTGTGGTACCTGAGTAAATACACTTTTTGATATAGGGGCATCTAAACACATATTGTGACATATATTGAAAATATATACGATTTTTTATTTACGTGATAACAACCTGTCCAAGATAAGTTAAAAAATGTAACATTTTGTAGTGTATCGAGAGGTAGATAAGATTCTGGCGAATGGGGATAAGGGTCGATTCTGGAAAAACAATATTTCTAAGGAATGTATTTTGAATATTATTTGAGTTAGAATTTTTCAGAAATTTGTACTATTTATTGACTGACAAAAAAAGGATGAGGAGTAATTTATTACGTTCATGATCATACTTGATGTAATTTCTTACTCAGTACATTTTCAATGAGACTATATTCAAATCAATAAAGTCAATTTTCCAATTATACTTATTACATAAAAAGTTTTTAATAAACTTATCTCAAAACTTATATTCAAATTAACAAGTTGAAATTAAAATAGTATTGTTTCAGAGTATATTTTTACATCCAAATGGTAAGTATCAATTAACTTTCTCTCAAAATTCACTAATGAAAGTAGGTAGGTGTAAGTCATATATGGTATTAATTCAAGTACTTTTTGCTTACAACATAAACTAAAATAATCAAATTAATTTTCCTAATCTATTTTTTTTTTCCAAATTAAAAAGTGAATATTGAAGATATTTTTTTTGTTAATAAATTAATAATTTAAGTAATATCAAACTGAAATCAAACAGTCTAGGCTAAAATCACTAAAGCAGGTGTGCCCAAAACCAAATACTATTAGGGGACGATTTTCTGATATCGTCGGTGCGATACTTGTTGCAACGTTTTATTATGGGAATCAGATTTGTCTATGGGGAAAGTCTATCGTAATATAAATACTGGTGAAATTTATAACTTATTTTACACAGGTATTTGTATTTCTAGATATTCTAGAAATAACCATACGATGACATGATATGAGGGAAACAGTAGATAAATACTTCAAAAGAAAAAATACCGTATACATATGAAAGTGTTTCGAGTATTTATGTTGTGTTAATAGGATTTCCATGTTGATTAAAAATGTATGAAATATCGCAATAATTAAAATAAAATGTATCCTCCCTCATTTTTTATATTTATACTTTTAATGCATTGAAATTTTAATTAATCCTGGTTAAATTACTTGAATAGTCTTCTCAATCATTTTTCTTTGATATCCTTGGATCAGTAAATGTGTTTTAAAGCGTTTTTTAATACAACAATTTGTTGAAAATGGGTTTTAATTTAATTTTCAGAGTTTTAATAATAATAGTTTTAATCTAGAGTCTACAAAATCGTGCACAAAATTTTATCCTATTCAAAAACGATGTCAAAAATTTAATGATAATTTTTATAGAAAATATTTGAAAAAATATTGGGTCATAAAATAGATTCCTAACAGAAATTTTCACTGAGAATATATTTTTAAATATAGAGTAATAAAATTGAAGAAACCGCAAATAGAAATGTTTTATTTCATAGGTTTAAAAAAACTTAAATTTTCTATTGAAATCTCAGTTGAATATTTATATTCAAACATAATTTTATGTACCACTGTTGCACTAACAATATATTTTCATTATAGTAGCAAAAAACCCTTTCGAAAATCAATTTATAAATACCAGAAGTTTATACTTTTAAATACGGAAGAAAATATATCCACGATTATAATATAAACAATCACACTCATGAATAGGTTAAAATTAAGTTTTATCATAAAACAAATTTTCTCATAAAAGGCCAACAATATAAAACCAAACTCACCAACTGTCCCAGGACGTCATTGTTAACACTTATGATTCCAACTTCCTCATTTCTCACAGTTGTATTTAAAATTCTTGTCTGAAACAGAAAAGATCCTAGATTTAGAATAGGGCAATAGATTTTAGAGAAAACGAAAGTTACCCCTATATTTCGGTAACGGTATACAATAACAAAAAAATTAAAATTAGGGAGAGATCCAAACAATGTTTTGCAAAAACTATGAACAACATGCAAGGACAAGTTGATTCTTAAATGGTTAACTGTAATTTGTAAGGGGAATAACGATCTTTGTTCCCACAGGATGGAATGGATGTCCTGGAAAACTATTTTTTCTCGAGTGAATTTTAAAACAGGTTGAAATACTGGACTTATTTCTTTCCGATATGGGACTTTGAGTGAATTTCAATAATTTTTGGGGTCAGAGAAAAAATCTATTGTCCATTGAATAACTTGTCCATTGATCCGGTAAAGCCTCCAAATTTGAAAATAGAGTACTATAAAACAAATAAACGATTGATTCAATTTTTTTTCCAAAATATTATTACTTTTGATAGTTAAAAATAAATTGAATCCAGAAGCAAACGTTTGATCACATATATAAGGAAATTAAATGTCAGTATTGAAAATGTCTTTTACAATCTGAATAATAATATCAATTAAGTGCTTTCTCTTAATGTTAAAGTTATAAAGCACAAACGCAAAACTGATTATCAGATTAATTATTTATAAAATCAAACTTTGATAATTAATTAAAGGAAATACACATGATCTGGAAGCCTAAAAAAAGTTTGGAAAGAAATAATAAAAAAAAGGTTCACACGCGATTGAAGTAAAACTTATTTGCTACTGTACAAGATGGAATTTAAGTAAAAATAAATACATCATATTCATATAATCATTTTGAGTAATGTTTATTAGTAATCGTAACACTCGTGATGCACACATTTATTAGTGTCGACCATTATACACATTTATATAATAATAAATTATAAATTACATATTTATAATAGCGTTAAAAATAATTATAATATTTGAAAACAATAATAGAATTAAAGTCATACTTCAATTACGACATGATCGGTTTGTCATTGTAATTAGCATTTACGACTTGAATCTTCATTAGAGAAATGAAGTAATTGCTGCATATAAATTCTATAATATTCGTTCACACCGTGGTTTATGTTACAACGCCTAAACAAATATTGTTTTCACAATTTCACTTATCTTGTAATAATTGTGTTTGAAGAACGTCATGTAATTAAAATTAACATACATTCATTGATGCTTGTATTTTTTTTACTTTTTCGCTGGCGATATAATTTCATTTTTTGAGCAGCTGTAATATAATATATATATCTGACTTGCCTAAAAAATATTTTTTATTTTAATAATTTCAAAGATTTATAGAAACTACGAATAATATAGAAATAAATTCTAATCACGTTTAGTACACGGCCCAAATGTTTAATTTGTTTTATTATTTTCAAAGAACAGGGTAAAATATTCTTCTGATTCAGGCATTTTTCAATAAATCAAGATTTGTACTACGATTTAACTTTAAAATGTTTATTTATCTATGCCAATTTCCTTGTTGATATTGGCACGCATACAACGTTGATGCCGGTACGCATACAACGACAGAAATCTATTCACATACACGACAGCTGATCACAATCGTCCCGTATAGCGAATGATGAACAGTTCGGGCGTAACGGACTTCCGTTGCATTTGTACGGATTTACACCCTAGTCGCGCCTAAAGAAGTTTTACTTCAATTAACTATAAAAATTTAACGAGAGCTGTTTTGGTTCCAGGGTAAAAAGGATAAGATATGCTTTTTATTCTGTACATGTGTGAACATGTCTTTTGTCACTAAGAGCAATTAGAGCAATATTTCATTAAATTATACATTAGAATAAAAAGATTATAATAAGAAAAATATATAAGTACAGAAAAATGTTGGTAAAATAATTATTGTGCAAGGTTTAAGAAATTTAATTTTTTGTTCAGTCAATTTGATCTAGTTTCATCTTAATAAAATGTCTAATTTATACGAATATTGTAATGAGAAAACTCCTAGAAAACAAAATTGTTGTCCAATATTTTTACATTTTGATTCATTTTACATTGTGATTCAGTTTTTTTACATTACATGGCAAAAGTTTCCAAAAAAAATTTCAATATGATAGAAATTATCAAACATTTAACTCAATTTTCCTTTCAATACGATATTTGCATTGGAATAACAAATTTTCACTGGTTGCATTCATGAAGCTGACAATTCCGCGTAATAAAAGGCAACAAAAAAACTTTAACCTTTATTCAACCCTTTTACATAAGACGGAATACAAGAAAAGGGGTGACTTCGTGTACTCAATAATCCCAGAAATATTATTTACGATCAGCCAGGAACAGGTACACGAACCTGTTTGAACTTTGTTCATAAATTAACGCGGTTTATTTTCCAACGGTCCCGGCACTCTATATTTCACTTGTGAGAGTACTGGAAGATTTTATGTCCTTCACCGAGAATGAATGAATACAGTTGAATTTATAAAATCAGGGTTACTAATCGATAAAAAAATATTTTTTCATGTTTTCGACCATGAAATAGTACATTGAGAATTTAGTGCCATACTTGATTATATTGGGTACAACTGAATTTTAAATACAAGGTATAATTTCGATATAGTTCGTTTTTTTGTATTTTTTTCTTTGGATATCTTTAATTTTTTTAAATATAATTTATGTTTTATTATGTATTCTGCATATTTAAATAGTTATTTTTTTAATATATAGAATATAATAAATAAAACAAAAAATACTTATAAATATTTTGACATAATCTTTTGCCTATATTCTGCTCTATCACAAATGCTGATTTTAATTTCTTAGAGCACAACGTACATCCATAAAACGATGAACATATTTTTTTTTAATAGTAAATTTGATTTAAAATACACGTAATAATAAATCATCCAGAGTTAACATGGTTTGCAAATCTATACATTACATTCAAAAATGTAGTTAATAAATATCACTTAACAAAATATTCAAAATTATAAATATTTTCTTAAATAAGTAATTTTCTTAGCCCTGTTCCTACAGATGAAAAGCTATGTTCGAACACTCAAAATAAAAAATAAATCATTCAATATGATTTCTTTCACTTTGTGTTAATTTATTTGCAAAATAAAAAGGTGGCCAGTATAAATGAAAAATATCACAAATATCTGCGACATATATTGTACATAAAAACCAATTTTTTTAATTATTTCTTATAAATTTTAAACAATTTTTCATCTAGAAATAATAAAAGCTAATAAAAAATAGATTTTATGTATACATTATTTAATATTATAGCACTGGGTTAATTAAGATTTCGGCAGAATGAGATGTAAAATTCATTGTATATTGTAAATTCAAATTGGCTTTTAAAAAAATAATAAGGTTGAAAAATTCATATTTATGAAGGTATTGTCATACATTAAAACATCATAGTACAAATTTATGATTGCACTTTAGCATACCAAGGAATGCTGAACTTATTTTTCATCACAGACCACAAATGGTAGATTCTAGCCATTATTACAATCTGCGAAGAAAACTTAAGATGAAAATTCAGCAAGAGATTTCATACCTTGGATGAAAAAACATGTTCGTTAAGAAGTCACAAAAGAAGGTGAGCACTGTCAAATTTTAACAATTGTTTCATGAATATTGAATAACTATAGTATATTATGTATAATTTACATCAGCCCTATTATTATTTCGGCAATGCCAATCCCTTTTCAGACCGGACCAATCTTTCGAACTAATTTAGTATTTTTATTGGTTTTGACAGAGCATAATGCAAATGAATCAATGAGCTTTAAAAATTCACATTTTTCAGTTCACGCGAATATTTCAGGTGAAAGAAAGAACTTCTGACCTTTGCCGAAAAATATGCACAAACTTTTGAGGTTTATGAGCTAAACTTTGCACGTCAATTTTATGTGTAACAGATGCATGAAATTAGTATAAGTAAGTTTTGGTTGTGTAAAATAACTTATTTTTTATTGTTTTTTCGGAAAGAAATTTTTTGAACTTTATGGGTCGTTTATTAATATACATAAATTTACAACTGCTATATATAGCGCTCGGTTTGCTATATTTATATTTCACTAATTGGAATATTGAGTGATACTTTACATTTTTTTCATTTTTTCTCGGTTTATACTCTAAAAATATGTTTCATTGCAAAATATTATGATCGGTTTGTCATTGTAATGAGCATTTAGAAATGAACCGTCATTAGAGAAATTAAGTAATTGCTGATTGATAAGTTCTATAATATTAGTTCACATAGTGGATTATGTTAAACAACGTCTAAAAAATTATTATTTTCGGAACTTCACTCATCATTGAAATAGTGTTTGAAGAACTTCATGTAATTAAAATTAACATACATTAATTACATACATTACATACATTACATTACATTACATACATTCATTGACTGCTTGTATTTTTTTTACTTTTGCGCTGGCGATATAATCTCATTCTTTCAACAGTTGTAATATCTGTCTTGTCTAAAAAATATTTTCCATTTTAATAACTTCAAAGATTTATAGAAACTACGAATAATATATAAATAATTTCTAATCAATAAATTTACCAATCAATATTTTCAAGGAACAAGGTAAAATATTCTTCTGATTCAGGCATTTTTTTATCAAATCAAGATTTTTACTATGATGTAACTTTAAAATGTTTATTTATCTACGCCGATTTCCATGTTGATATCGGAACGCATGCAACGTTGATGCCGGTACGCATACAACGATAGATCTCTATTCACATACACGACGACTAATCACAATCGACCCGTATTGAAATGATTTCATAGACAGCGAATGACGTACACTTCTGCCGTAACGGGCTTCCGTTGCATTTGTACGGATTTACACCCTAGTCGCGCCTAAAGAAGTTTTACTTTAACAATCCATAAATTTTTCACTTGTCATATATAAAATATTAATCTATCTTTTAACAAAATTGTGCAATGAAAAGCACGTCAATCAAAATCAGCAATCTGTAATGCTCTGCTATACATACATATATTTTATTAAAGACTTATATCCTTTCTTTAACGAGCAATCATAACCTTATAAATTATATAAAAATGATTCTATTTAATGATCGAACAAAAAGCGATTTTGTTTTTATAATATATAATATACAATTTATTGTCAGTTGTGCAATTTGCAGTTAATATACACTGTCGCTGATCAGAACTAATAGTAGTACAGCGGGTATGAATTTTGTAACATTTTTAGGGTTTAATTTTATATTTGAAAACTACAATATAATTCTAAAAATATTATAAAAAAATATTAAGAAATATGCTTATCAATTTAAATAAGAATATTTTATAATAATTCATAAATTATTCTTAATATAATCTATAATCTCTCTTAAATTAACTACAAAACTGACTGATTCAATGAAATTTTTTGAGTATTATTACATTGTTAGCATTTAATATATTTTCATTTAAAAACGTACTTATAAATTCATATAATTCAATACTTTTAATAGATATCACATTTCTATCCAATTATCTTTTACTCCAAATTTGTTCCTAGCGCACCTACTATAATCTTAAAACTTCAAGTAATAAACCCTCATAAGTGCAAAAATCCGATAAAATTATAGCCAGTGGTAAATGAATGTGCAATTAAAATCGCTGGCAGGTATCCGGTTTATGAAAGTTCATATGTATTTAATTTAAGGTCACAAATCAATAAATTAATCCAGTTTGTTTAATCAACGCTACTTGCAATTTCATAATTATCTTATCGAGCAGATCTATATTGCGATAGGTTTAGGTTGGAGAATAGAATTATATGTATTATTTGTTAGCTATATTATTATAAAGTGCCTTGGAAAATTAACTTCTCGTAGGGTATGTTGTGGAATTCGCAAAAAATATAGAAAATGTTTTTCTTGTGTTTTTTATGTTTTAAGACTTGTTAATTGACTTGCTTCAGAAAATGGTACGGCTGTGTAGTCCGTATTTATGATTAGCTACATATGCGATAGGACGGATTTAATTATTTAAATGTATAATGAATTTGTCTTGAAAGTAAGTACCTTCTCTACACATATTGTAGAAGTGATAAACCAATTTAATTAATTAAAAAAAAATAATATGTTGTCTCAAAAAGTAGTTGATACAATAGTTGTTTATTAGAAACACGTCCAGACAATATGGGATAATCATAATAGATACGCCATGACCAGCCCAAAGCCAGGTCCATGGTATGAGAGCACCAATCTAAGATTTTTTGTCTCGCCCCTGTTAACTATTCCCATTGAAGTTTTATCACCATAAATTAATAACCCTTAATCACTTTATATTTGTTTCTATGTATTTTTCCTTCCAAACTTCTGTTTTCATGCTTCCTGGTCCTGTGCTTTAGCTTTCAGTTCTCTGTTTTTCCTCATCTCGCGTAGGTCATCAACCATCTGCATTCTTCTTCTTCCCAATCCTTTCAGTCCTTCTATTTCGCCTTCGACGACGTCGTGCAGGAAGCACTCATTTTGCAGGATGGGTCCGTCCAGTTTCCTTTTCTTTTCATGATCATGCTCAGTAGAGTTTCTTCTTCGCCTAATCTTCTCATGACTTCTTTATTTGTTATCTTGTCAGTACACTTTTATTTTTTCATTATGGTATATTATGAAAGAAGTACCAAAAACAGCGAAATTTAACTTAATTTCCTTATTAGTTCTCCAATGATATATCATTTAAACTTATAAACATTTCTAACAGTTTGTTGTACCATAAGTACTTCTTATACCACATTGCTGTAGTCATTTTATTCCACATTGAAATCTTTGAATATTTTTGTAAAACTATTATGTTCTTGTTTTTTTAGCCCTTTCGGAGATATGGGGCACAAAGTGCCAAGAACGGAAATACAGAGAAAAAAGTAAAAAAAATATATTTGGTGGTCAAAAATGAACATTAGACCTATACATCTTAAATTATCAGATATTTGATGAAGTTTTTAAAAATGAATACATTTTTTTTGTTCTGTATCGATTTTTAAAGTTTACTTATAAGGTTCGAGCAAATTTCAAAATTTTTCGAAAAAAAATTTCAAAATTTTCAAAAATATACAAAGTTCATACTCCAAATATGAATTTTAAATTTACAATTCAGTTTCAAAATAAATATATTTCATTGATTATAATTTTGTATTTGAAAATGTTTAAAACAATTGTTATAAATCATTGATAAATTTTTATTCATTACTGATATTTTTTCCCCCAATATATAATTCTGGTACGGGAAGTTCCAGCATTTTGCCTTAAGGCATGATGCCATCACCACTAGTTTTATATAGTTTTTAATTTTTAAAGATAGTATAAGACATGTAATAATGAAAATATTATGTAAAATACAATTAAAATAAGATACAATTATTATAAAATTAGTTATTCTAGTATATAGAGTGTGTTTTTTGCATAGGGAAGAAAATGTCCGGTAGAAAATGTCAAATGACTAGGTATTCATTGAGGGAGGTTCTAGAATTTTGTAATATATAGAGTGTGTGTAAATGCATAAATGTAGTTTTACAAAAAACTTTTCCTAAAATTTTAAATTTTTGAATTTGAATTTAGCGATTATACTAACTCTAGTACAAGAAACGTATGAGGAAAATAAGTTTGTCCTTTTATTCTTGAAAATAACACAGTTTAACAAAATTATCTACATTACATTATAAAAACAAACAGAAATGATGAATGACATAAATTAAATAAAATTAACAATGTGTTAAATACTAAAAAGAATATAGTTTGCTCTTTTATTCTTGGAAATGCCATAGCTTTAACTAAATTATCTACATTACGATATAAAACTAAACAGGTATAATAAATGGTATGAATCAAATAAAATTAGCAAGGTGTTAAATATAAATAAAAATATAAAAAATATGTGTTAAAAAGAAAGTATATGAGTGAGATTATAAAGTTTCGTTAAAATAGTTTCATAAAGAGCATTTAATTTTGCAGCCAGAAATTTTACTCTCATGTATGATATATTAATTTAAAATTGTATATACATTTATTCTTTAATTTTCAACATGACATAACTGTTGTTCAGTAGTGAGGTCAATAAATATTATCTTTATTCTTGACAAATTTTATACATTTGCATTCTATATTTCCTAAATAAAATATGTTTCACCATAAGCAGACAATGCTGCCTTTATTCGCGTAGGTGCAATTATTGTTCGCATAGTTAAAGTGCTAATCTATTACAAAACCATGTACCTACTTTATGACTACTTGCTAGCTATTAATCCAGTTTCGAATTTTTGAGAATTTCTGCTCAGTATATATTACCTATAGGTACATGTGCTTGATCTGGAGCTATCTATATCACTTTCACTATTTAGACCACAAATAGTAACCGCCGTATGTTGACAGCTTAACAATTGACGATCACTAGATAAATTGCTTAAATCTGTGGTTCTAAACAGGCAGAAAAATTTTCAGAAAACAGAACATATTAATTACTATATTTTCTACTTCAACAACATTTTCACAAAATACCAATCAAACTGAGAAAAATAGAATTTTATGCAGGATTCCAAATCGAAGTATTTTCTTCTTAATTATCATCATTCATATTAAAAATTATTTGGTTTCAACTACAGTTTCAGTTTCATTCAAAAATCTTCTCCTGCATCCTTTAGGCAAGAACTTATAGTTAAAAAAATTAAAAAAATTAATACCTTGAAGATATTTTAACCTCCTTAACCTCCGTATCTTATCTTAAACTAGAATCTCTTAATTTCATGTTTAAAGTTTGATGATTTATTTTTCCAAACTTTAATTAGGCTAAAAGTTTGTATAATAAAATTAATTGTTAAACAAACAAAATGACAAATCTCAATACTCATTTTAGAGGTTCTGACCTCTTTTACATATATTTAATTGCAAAAAATAATCATAAATGTACTTTTCTAACAATTACCAATATATTATTTATGTGCAGGTTGCGCAGTTTCGACCTTCTAATCGATAGTTAATGCACAGGGAAGGTAATTAATTAGCAAGTGATTTATTAGCGTTTAAAATGTTCGATTATAAAACACATTTCGCAAAGATAAAATTGATTGACATTATCTTTAGTAGTCAAAAAAGTAGAGTAAAATACACTTGTTCGTAATATTTAAACACATAGTGGTCATAAATTAATTAATATTAAGTATATATATATATATATATATATTATGATAAAGTTGTTCTCGAACAACCACCCAATAATTAAACAATTTTAGTTAAGAAAAATGTCTTTAATGTAGTATCAAACGTTTCGGGTCCTGATTTGACTTATCTTTAGTGCATACTAATAATTAAATGAAAAACACAGAAAAAATACAAAAAATATATGATACACCAATTAATATAACAACTAGTTATATGGCAATAACTTTTCGATAAATATTAAATTAGGCTCTTCTCATCAAGACATGTTATTCGTTTGCATTTTGTATAAAACATTTGTTTGTTAACAAAATCATCTTTTTTTGTTTCCGAGTGTTAGATATTTATCTAGTTTTGTCGTCATAATTATCCCGATTTGTTATAATTTTAGCACGTGATTTGACTTTATATATAGACAAATTCATACATAAATATATTTTATTATTATTAATGCTTTACTCTAGAGCAAGTCTGTGGGCTGTGTAACCACACTTTTATCTCATTTGCTTTCCTTGATTATAGTCAATATTTCAACTTTTACTTTTCAAATTTTTACTTTTGAATTTTTACATCTTATACCTTTTCTTTCAATTAACTTTGTTTTCTATCTAGTGTAATCATCTACATTCTTCTTCGTCCTATTCTATATCTTTCTTCTATTTTAAATCATATGTAAAACTTTGACTATCTTTCTAAAATATATATCACAGCTAGTTTTATTTACATTTATTTTTTATACTCTCCGAAGTAAAAGTCTTTTACTCTCATATTCTCCACAAAAATGTATCATGTTTTACTTGGTCATCTAATAATAACTTTTTTATTTTTTCTACACCCTCTCTGGAAATTATCCAACTCTTCATTTACTTTTCTTAAAGGACATTTAAAAAAAACTGATAAGTTTTTGTTTAAATTAATGTACATACAAAATATAAGATAAATAGTTGCTGTAACTGATATTTTTCTGGCAAGTAAAAACTAGTAGTGCATGGCATCGTGCCTTAAGGCAAATTGCTGGTACTTCCGGTACCAAAAATATTTTTTTTTTAAACAGATTAATTGTTTTTTAAACTTAGAGAAAATTAGATTTTTGAAAAATTTAAAATTTTTGAAAAAAGACTTTTGTAAAAAAAAAGACATTTTGAAATATTTTGGAAATGTTGAACTTTTTTCGAAGCAATCATACTGACAAATGATGTTACGTTAGAAATGTAAACAAAATTTTATACTTATTATTAAAATCTAAAAAAAAAATCTGATAATTTGATGTATCTATGTGTAATGATCACCGCCAAATGTCTTTTTTGTTTTTTTTTCCTCTGTATCTTTGAAACCTATAGACCTGCCTTTCCAAAAATGAATCAGCTCTTCATTTTATCAATATAAATAAAATGTTTTTTGAATTATTAAAATCGGACGCTCCATCCTCTCAAAACTGAGTTACCGTTTTTGGCGCTTTTTGCCCCGTATCTTCGACACGGCTAGACCTGCCTTTGCTAAAAACTAACCAGCACATCTTCCCATCAATAGGAATCGAATGTTTTTTGAATCATTGATTTGATTCGTGCGATCGAAATTGTGGACAAAAAATGGTATCCAAACATACATACACACACATACATTTTTTTCTAAGGTATGCCAAAATGTTCAAATATCATTGAAGCGTAAAGATATGCAAATATTTTCATTTTCAATTTTTTTGCGATCATTATAACTTACACTACGGGAAGTTAATAATTTCAAAACTGTTGTTCATTAATTCATAATTATTCAAGTTCTAGAAAAAGTGCAGTGTTACAACTTACCTTATATTTGGGGTTAGTTGCAACCTGTACCAGAGCACCTGGCAAAATTGACGGACCTGCACAGTTCTGTTTAATACGCCAGCCTGTGACACAGTAGCTATGACAATATTTTATTTGAAGGTTTACATGTTAATGTAGACAAAAAAATCTTTCAATATCGTGCCCAATCGAAAATATTAAGGCAGATTACTGAAGTTCCGTGGTTCGTTAGCAATAAGACCTTACAAGACGATCTTCATATTGAATTTATAAACAGAATTATACAAATCAACAGTATCAGACATTTTCATAAACTAGAACATCATACAAAATTTATAGTCACTCAGCTTCTTGAGCCACCAACTGAAGAAGAAGCTGCCCAAAGATAATATGGAGGACCCTTAGAACTACCACAACTTTATATGAACATAAGAGTTGAATCACTTATTGAAGTGATTCTCTAACTATCAATATAATATTTATCAGATGATAAATCAGATAATTTATATGTGCGTTTGAAAGTCTGTGTGTGTGTATGTGTGCGAGTGAATGACATAACCAAATAGCTCTTAGAATTGCCCTGTATTCTGATTGCTATTGAAAATGAAATAAAAAAAATAAAAAATAAATTGTTTAAGATCCTATTGAAAAACGCCTGTTACTAGTTACCCTTGTTACAAATGACCTCCAGCTCCCCTATGGAATCCTGTTTAAAATTTTACTTTTCATCAGTTTTGTCTGCAAGTTGAATGCCCAATATGAGCCTGATTGAATTTTGTTTTCGTTTCAATTATGTGCTGAGTTGAAATTATCTCATTATTATCTATTGGAATTTTTTATTGTGCACTACACCAAGAATTTAATACCATTATTTTTATGAATTCAAAGCATTACTGATAAATTATTATCCATATATTTTGACATTCCTCTTCCAGGTTCTTGTAAACGTATATATAAGTCAATAAATGATAGAAATTGTCTGTTAACACGTTTTAAACCATTGTTATAACTTAATCTCGGAGTTATATCGGGCGAATGCTGATATACGGCCGCCCGTGTCGCGAATAAGTTCCTCGCGCTCCGTGCTATATCAATTTAAGTACTTCCGTGTAGAGATGATAGTTCTTTTATTTACTTTATTATTTCTACATAAATTCATGAACAGATAGAGAGTGTTTACCTTCATTTAACGTGGGATTGATATAGAATTATCAACAGGTATAGAAAACTGATTTTATTGTCTCCGGGAATTGTTTTAGTGGAGACTTTGGTCGAAAGCTATTTATGGTAAATAGAATATTTTATAAATTTTATATCTGGTCAAATGTAATGTCTACTTGTAAGTTATGAATTATATATCCATAAGCTCATTTACTAACATAACACATATTTTTGAGTTTGCTGACAAGTGTAAAAATGATATTGTTCAGCTCAGTGCAAAGCTCGTAGAGATACTTATTATTAACTTCCCGTAGGGTAAGTTATAGTAATCATCAAAAATCAAAATTGAAAATATTTGCATATCTTCACGTTTCTAGACATTTTTGTTATGTGTGTGTATGTATGTATGGATACAATTTTTCACTACGTTCGCGTTCACAAATTGGTCCACGTTTTCGGGCGTATGGATCAACCGGTTTGAATGGTTCAAAAAACATTCGACTCTAATTCATAGGGAGATGAGCATCCGATTCTAATGATCCAAAAACATTCAATTTGTAAAGATGGGGAAAAGTGGTAATTAGTTTTTGGCAAAGGCAGGTCCATCCGTTTCGGAGATACGAAGCAAAATGTGCAAAAAATTGCAGTTTTTGAGAGAAATAAGCATCCGCTTTAAATGATTTAGAAAAATTTCTGCTTGTGTTGACGAAATAATTGTTTTTTTTAAAAGAAAAAAAAAACTATTTCAATTGTTTTTTTATTTTCAAGAATTTTTTTTTTGGTACGGGAACTTTCAACAATTTGCCTCAAGGCACTCAATATATTTTCCCTATTTAGGTTAAAAAATAACGCGAATAAGTTATAATCTATTCATTGTTAATATTGTTGCTAGTCTAGTTTTTATAATTGCAATATGTACCAAAATAAATATTTCAATTTTTTCTCAGAATAAAAATTGTCTTCTATAATCGATATAAGTTACAAATAGAAATTGTTCAATATTAATGCTGTTGCAAAAATTTGCAGGTATATTGCATACATTTGCTAAATGAAATTACATATAACACATATTTATTCAGCAAACTTAAAAAATAAAATTCATTTTTTTTGAAGAATGCCTAGACTTCACATTTAAAAACACTTCGAAGATCTTTGATCTAGAAGTCAGAAATAAAAGCTTGATTAGAAAAAAAGAGTGCGCGTAAGATTCACACGCGATTGAAGTAAAACTTTTTTGCTACTGTACAAGATGGCATTTAAGTAAAAATAAATACATCATATAACAATTTTGAATAATGTCTATTAGTAATATTGTGACACTCGTAATGCACTTATTTACTAGTGTCAACCATTACACACATTTATATAATGATAAATTATAAATTATATATTTATAATAGCATTAAAAATATGTATAATATTTAAAAACAATAATGTTATGAAAGTCATATTTCAAATATGACATGATCGGTTTGTCATTGTAATTAGCATTTAGAAATGAATCTTCATTAGAGAAATGAAGTAATTGCTGATTAATAAATTCTATAATATTCGTTCACACAGTGGATTATGTTAAACAACTATTGTTTTCGCAACTTCACTTATCATGTAATTGTGTTTGAAAAACTTCATATAATTAAAATTAACATACATTCATTGACTGATGGTATTTTTTTACTTTTTCGCTGATGATATAATCTCATTCTTTAAACAGCTATAATATCTGCCTTGCCTAAAAAACATTTTCCATTTTAATAACTTCAAAAATTTATAGAATCTACAAATAATATAGAAATAATTTCTGATCAATAAAATTTGTTTATTATAAATTAAAGTTTGTATTATTATTTTCAAAGAAGAGGGTAAAATATTCTTCTCATTCAGGCATTTTTCAAGATTTGTACTACGATGTGACTTTAAAAATGTTTAGTTATCTATGCCGATTTTCTTGTAGATATCGGTAAGCATACAACGTTGACGCCGGTACGCATACAACGACAGATCTCTATTCACATACGCAACGTCTAATCACAATCCACCCGTATACAAATGATCGAGAGCGAATGACGAATCATTGGCACTCGACTTTTATCTTATCTTATCTGCCATAACGCACTTCCGTTGCATTTGTACGGATTTACGCCCTAGTCGGGCATAAAAAAGTTTTACTTCAAAAATGTGTATTGAACATATCTCTGTTTAATATTTTTGAGTAGAACTCCATTCGTTTACAAAATATGTAGACTTATATATGAAAATCATTCTATAACTCTTGATTTAAAAATACACTGTACAAAGTATTGTGGTTCCAGGTTCCAAAATAATCCAGTCCAGCATCCGCTTGACCTGTATGCCAATGAGAAAAATTGTAATGACTAAAGAAATGTGTTATTAAACTTGATGCTTGAGGATTTCGAAATGTCCGAATTATAGCGTCAAGACATAAAAGTCAATTCGCCACGAAAGCGATTCGTAAATGATCATCGGACATAGGAATTTGACCAAAATCGACCACCCAATTTTAAATTTTGTACCGAAAACTCAATTTGAGGTTATTACCCTTAAACAACTTAATTATAAAAGAACAACAAAGAAAATCAAGTGCCATTCAAAAAAAATCAAGTTAAACAACTTTTCTTGAATAGTAGTAGGTACGATGAATTGCGAACAGCAAATGAAAAAAATAGAAAAACCCAATTTTGATTTTTGAAGGCAAATGATAATGATCATTTATTCTAATAAATGATACTTAGGTTATTTCAAGGATTATTATGCAATTAATTATAAAAGCTGTAGTTTATACTATTACTTATTTCAGTCAATTACTAAATTCGAAATAGAATATTTGCGTGAGATTATAGATGACTTTCTAGAGAAATTTATTTTCTTTCTTGATAACGTAATTAAAATAATCTCTTGCAATCAGGCATAACGTATGACATCGTAAAATCCAAAGACGATCATCAAAGAAGTCATTCTGAGAAGCTATAAACTATTGATATATTACTTTTACTTACGTAATGCGAAGACACTTAATAATATATTCGATTTTATTAATGTACGCAATATTTTAATTGATAGTGAGTCCTGATATTTATGCGACATTGATAGATGTAGCCAGGGATTACAATTAAGAAATTAATTTTTCTAAAGATTACATTTTTGTGTTAAAAGATTTTTAGCAAAATGTACAATAATGAAACGTAATCTCAAGTATATAATTTAGATATATAAAATTTAAAAACAATCCAAAATTTTATGATAGTACAATTTTACATTACATGTCAGAAATGACGGACCTGCACAGTTCTGTACATCGGCCTGCGGGACAGTAGCTATGCCATTATATGCAGGACTAATTACATTTCTAATAGAGACAAAACAGTATTATAATATCGTTCAAGATCCTATGAAAAACACCTGTTATTTTTGAAGTTATTTCTAGCATTAACAACAGTATTTATTTAAAAATTAACAGCAAAGTTAACAAATATAAAATTAAAAACATTTAGAATCTCAAAACTAAACATTTTTATATGTACATTTTTATATTTATACTAGATGACCTGACAGACGTTGTCCTGTACTCATATCTACAATTTTTTAATATAATATACTAATATTTACCTTTTACCTAAAAATAATAAATCCAGCCCTGATTAATACTTAATTTAATATTTTAAGTGAATTAATTTGTCATATCCTGTTCATATGTGCATCATTCAATATGCCATACATATACTATATTTTATATTATTTTAATTTATGGCATATCTCAGCTGCTTTTTGGCAAAAATAATGTAAAGATTTAATTTTTCTTATTCATAATGAAAAATTTATTATATGGTACATATTCTAACATCGTCTAGGTTCATAAGTAAATTGAAATTTTTGGCAAATGACATTTTTCATTTGTTTTCAATGCAAACAATGACATGTCGTTTTTTGCACTTTTTTCCATTTATTTCTACAATATTGCACATACATCCCAGTACTATGTAATCACATACATCATAAAAAATTTCCTTAACAAACTTCAGAAAGATTTATCAAAATCCGAGTAATAGTTTAGGAGGAGTATACAGTGAGTCCTTGTAATTTAACATGAACTTTATATAAGAGCAATAAAGCTCAATTTGATTCTACGTTTTAGTTCGAAAACGTTTGTAAGTGAAAAAGAAAAGGGCTGTTTTTAGGGTTTTCCCGGCAATTATTTGATTTTTTCTTGCCGTAAGAACCATCCTTGGACTTCAACGAACATTTTAAAAAAAGAATTGGCCAAATTGGTCCAACCATTGTTGAGTTATGCGCTTACCAACACATTTTGCGATTCATTTTTATATATAAGAAGATAATTTAGCAAATAATTTAATTTTCAAATCAAAGTTTGCATAAAAAATCATTGATATAAGACAAATTCTATGTTTATCCTAAAATTATAAAAGCAGATAGTAATAGCATAACTAGACTGCTTTCAATATCATATCAAATTAATTATCAATTATTTCAATATACAATTTTTTGTTGAGTTATTTGAAAAATAATGTTGCAGGTTAATTTAGGGTATTATTTCAGAACAGCATTTATTAGAAAATCAATGTACATCCATATAGCACCAGGTGCAAGATTCACCAAGTTAGGTGCGCGCATCAGGAATCAGAAGTTCAAACGCTTTGTGGATAGCAAATTTGGATGTACAATCGACAAATTAATCAATAAAAATTAATTTCAGGAATATTATATACAAAATTTCATGAAATGTCCTATAATAAATTTTAAATATTCTAATTTAAATTATTATTAATTCCTAATAAATTATACTGCAAAATGTTATGAAAGCAAGAGTATCATTATGTTTTAACTATTTTTTCTTCATTATTTTTAGTTCATTTTTCTCGAGCTGTGATTGCGTTATTTGTACGTGGCTTCGTTTTAATTTCCTTCTGTTAAAAATAAGACGAATCCACTTTCAATCCCGTTTGACTATTTTGTCTAAGAAAATTTACTTTAAGTTCTTTTTAAGTCCTTTTGAGTTCTCTAACGTTGTTGTGCGCTTTTATCAATAAAGATCATTTTTTGTTATCTACATGGATATGCATAAATATACATACATATATATATATATATATATATATAATAAAAAATTTATATAAATAAGATATAGAAACTTCTACCCCTAATTCATTGATCGACTATATAAAGTGACCGTTATTTCGCGAACCCCATATAATATTAAGGGATGAAAACAAGCGCGTACCTCGGTGCTTATGAATGGCGTACATCCAAAATACAAAAGCTGAATCTAACCAAAGCGACCAATAAAAAGAATTAATAACTAACAGAATCCAGTTTTGATTCACATGACTTTTTGTCACAGAACAGCCGGTGTATATGATGGTAATTATGCCCCGTGCCCGATTTCAGAATTATATTGCGTGTAAAAAATATTTACACACATGAAAATGATAATTTCTAACATAGTTAAAATATGTATGGTAAATTTTGTATCTTCTTTTATTTTCTTTTCTTGAAATTGAAATCCTTCTCAAAAAAGAAGACGCTAAGTGATTTTTAAGATACATGATAAGATAAATATCTAGTATAAATTCTGAAAGGTTACCCAGTAGTAAGTTTTTGATCAACTCAACTTTGATTCATTACATTAAATTAAGCAGCCATATGAGGTAAATTTATTAAAAATTGAATCACATTTTAAGATTCAAGGTCTAAATTTTAGACTCTAAAATAACGATATCAATATAATAATTAGATAGATTTTTGATATTTCCAAAAAAATTACTATTATGATGTAAAAATTGAATTTTAATCAAAGACAATGTAAACAATTAAATTCATAATAATCAAGCCAAATTTACAATAATAAAAATTTGAACATTTTTCATAAATAAAAATAAGCTTTTAGACTTTAAATAGTTTTGTACTTTTTCAATATGTATCTCAAAATTTTTAACTACCGCATTTACTGAGCCTATTATTGTTTATAAAATATGATAATGCATCAATTTTTAAATACCAATAAATTGAAATCAATAGATTATTATTAATAGTGTTAATTATAATTAATAGATCCATAGATAAATTCAGTACAGGTGCAAACATATATGCATACATGATATGATAAAATATATTAAATTGATCTAGACGAGTAAATAATCGTAACTTGTTTTAAACAATGGCTTCGGGTAATTATTTTCAGGATTACAAAACTTATTAATCTAGTGTTCTATCTAATCTAGTGTTTGTTATTTAATTAAGTATTTTTTAATTAAAGACATCAACGAAAATATTGATAGAATAATAATAGAGCTTAATAGAAAATAAAAATTAATTTACAATTCTTCACAACCTTCTTGATATGCTACTTAATGATTCTTTTTATGGTAAAATTTAAAAACAAGCTTTCAATATTGAAGCTTTAAAATTTTATATGAGGTTAACATATATTTTCTGTATTGTATGAGAATATTACTATTTGTAATTAAATCAATGTATTGACCACGCGATTGCAGATATTTGAATTTTTCTCATCATGTTTGTGTTTAATAAAATTTCGTAATTTTATATCTTAAACGTTTAATTTAAAATTAAATTTATTTATTCAGTTTGATTTTGTTGTTTCAATCATTATTTTTTTCATATATATTTTATTTTAATTCCAAATTTTCACTATTTTATATCAATTGAGTCGAGTACTCATTTATTTGCTTTTACATTTAATCACTTCTTAATGAACGTTGATTAATTTACTTATCATAAAATTGCAGGTGTTTAAACTTCCTTCATGTATTTGTTACATAACAATTTTTTAATATAATTACATTAAATAAATAGTCAGAAATAATGTCTATTACTTTAAGTTTTATACTCATATTAATTCTTATGCAGAATCTTTTCCAGTGGGACATCCCTGCTTACAAATTATCTACTGTTAAATATATTTTTATTTTTTGAAATTTTGTTTGATGTTATTCTCCAGTAAGATGGTCCCCTGTTAGAAATTATTTTGTATGAAATATATTTTCATTTCGTAAAATCATTTTTGGAGTGCTTCTCCAGTGACATGATCCTCTGTAAGAAATTATCTAGTGTTAAATATATTTTTATATCTTCAAATCTTGTTTGGGGTGCTTCTCCAATGACATGATCTTCTGTTAAAAATTATCTAGTGTTAAATTTATTTTTATTTCTTCAAATCCGATGGTCACTTTACCATCAATAGTTGGTTGGAATTATCCATATCTCGAGTTTGTGGATTTGGATGTTGGCTAAGTTTATGGTGAAATTTATTGCTCATGCTCCAAAATTATATTCAAATAAATGTTTTCCCCGGATAAAGGTGCTACAAAAGGTTTCCTTCCACTGTTTCACTCTATCTATCGACTATTTGGTCTGTTTGATGTATTCGAGTTTGGCCGCCGTATGTAATTATTATGTGGCCGCCAAGCGCCCGTTTCCATTTATTAAATGCTTATGTGTTTTACAAGGTGCTAACATGGGTATTTTACATTCGGATAATAACAAGTTCACCAAGCCTATTAGACATAAAACGAAGAGCATAAAATTCGACTCGATTTCCTCAGATTATATACCATCGAAGCATATGAAGTTATAATTTAAGTTGATTTATGGCACCAGATATAATACTATTGTAACACGTTTCATTATGATTTTTTGGAAGTGGATTTGTTGAAAATTGTTATACACAGAATTGTGACGTGGAAGTCCACTTCAAGAATTTACAGTTACAATTTTTAAACGTATACATATTTATATGTTTGTGTACATAAAAATTAATATATTTGCACATACATATATTTTATACACACAAACATACATAAGAAATATTTATTTTAGTTCAAACGTTTCGAGTCCAGATGTGTCATCATTTAGCTAAAAAAATACTTATATATTGCAAAAATTATACAAATGCAGATTTATAAGTATAACAGAGACAAAAGTGAGGTTTTACGTGACCAGGAGAAAAACTAAAACTAAAACACAACGAATGCAACTATTATATTGACAAATCCCTTAGCACTAATTGAAGGAACAGAAACAAGTAAATTGTTAGGAAAAAAATGATAAGATAATCCATACCGAAAGAATGTTTTAGACTATGCCCAGAGAACATTGTTTTATATTGTTTTGAATTTTTTGTGCTATAAATATGCTGATTCAATCTTTTGCTAATATATTGGGAGCTGTCCTCAATATAACAACTGTCACAATCTCAACAATCAACTTACAATCACTATTAGAAAAAAACTGGATTGTGAAGAAGAAAAAAGATAACTAAAAGTATAATCGAGTTTAAAAACTAAGCAAAACCATTGCACAATGAATGCAGCTATTATATTGACAAATTCCTTAGCACTAATTGTAGGAACAGAAACAAGTAAATTGTTATATTAAATGATAAGGTAACCCGTATCAAAAGTATGTAAGAGATTATGCTCAGTAAACATCGTTTTATATTGTTTTGAATTTTTTAAGTTATAAATATGTTGATTCAATCTTTTGCTAATATATTGGGAGCTGTCCCCAATATAACAACTGTAACAATCTGAACGGTAATTCTATCAGAAGAAAATTTTGATAGTAATAAAGAAAAAAGATAACTAAAATTATTATTAAATTTAAAAACTAAGAAAAATCATTGATCACATAATAGCTCTTTAAATTCGATGATACATTTAGTATTATTTTCGTCTCTTTAATTTCTTTTAAAGAGAGAACTTTATATACTTCATTCAAAAATTATTCATTTTAATTTATCAATTTATTTGCGTATTTAACTTTTTCCTTTCATGTACATGTATTTATTTATTTGCTTGAAACATTTTGTTTTTGACGGTAAAAAGAAATAATCAGATTTTTCAGACAGCAGGTCCAGTGGTTCCAAAGTTTTCAAAAAAATTAAAATCTTTTTTTTCATTATCAAAAATGATTCGGATATTTAAATAACGAAAGTTATTCGGATTTTAATATTCAAAAAATATAAAAATTTTATTTATTAATATATCTCTCATTATTTCATTAACAATTTGCTTGTTAAGTTAACAATGTTAATTCACTCACTCAATTATTCTTTAAGTTAATTTTCCCAATTTTTTATTTGAAAGAACTTTATACGATGGATTTTCGGAAAGAGTGCGCGTAAGGTTCACACACGATTGAAGTAAAACTTATTTGCTACTGTACAAGATGGCATTTAAGTAAAAATAAATACATCATATAACAATTTTGAATAATGTTTATTAGTAACACTCGTGATGCACACATTTATAAATGTCAACCATTATACACGTTTATATAATGATAGATTATAAATTATATATTTATAATAGCATTAAAAATATGTATAATATTTAAAAACAAGAATGTAATTAAAGTAATACTTCAAATATGACATGATCGGTTTGTCATTGTAATTAGCATTTGGAAATGAACCTTTATTAGAGAAATGAAGTAATGGCCTAAACAAACATTGTTCTCGCAACTTCACTCATCATGTAATTGTGTTTGAAGAACTTCATGTAATTGAAATTAACATACATTCATTGACTGCTTGTATCTTTTTTACTTTTTAGCTGGCGATATAATTCCCGCTAAGAACAGTATATTATGAAACTATTTGCACTGAATAGATATGTTACACCCGCATGTGTTATAAATTTCCTACAGAACTAGATTAGCTTTGGGCACTTTGAAATTATATAGTTACTAACATTACTTTTATACAATTGCAACAAGTGCCGTACTACTAATATGTACATATTACACGCAATATGTGCAATCCGGAGCGCGAAAATATAAGCAAACAATCATACGTACTATAGTTGATAGCTGGATACGATTTATATGAAATGTTAAATTGAAAAATAGAGTTGGACTACATTTCACACTTCGTAGTAAATATATGGTTACATTGTAGAATAATAATAATTGCAGCTGCAAATAATATGTCTGGTCTATAGTGGAAATGTAATGGTGTCGGCTGTAATGAGACAATCTGTAAATAATACAACGCGAAAAAACAATTCGTATACCCTCGGGTTCTTTCATTAATTTATTTTTTTAATCGTGCAAAGTATTTTTGAATAAACTGATTTCATTATTCACTTTCTCATTCACGCTTTGATTATTTTAATTACTTGTGTATTTAAGCATTGAATTGCACATTAAATAACAATTAAGCCAGTTGTAAGTAGCATTTTGCCTTAAGGCAAGTTGCATTAACTTTTTGATAGGTATACATAATCAGCTTGATGTATAAGAATTTATATTTTGTTATCTAGGTCAAATATTCAAATGTTTATTTCAAAAATAAAATTTTTGCTTTCACTAAAAATCTTCTACCTGTAATTATATAATTTAAATAAATTTCCTCAGCACAAATTTCATTTAATGCATTTCTATTTTCAAAAATGTTTTTTTTTTTAAGTATGTACGTCAACTGTAATCAGATCAAAAAACGAAACTAACATATGCTCGAAAGGTATAGATTCGTATTAGAATCAATTAAGTGACAATTATGGCACAAGTTCAGACTTTGAGAATTTTTATGTTTCAACCCCTTATCGGTTACCACACACTCTATTTTCAAATTTGCTCCGATCAGATTCAGAATTACTTCAAACTTCAAGAAAAAATAAAATTAGCATATTGGATTTTATCCCAAAAATAAACTTCAATAAATGGTTGAATAATGTAACTATTATTTCGTAAAATCGCTTCAAAATTAAAAGTAAAATAAGACATTGCATTTGTTCCTAGCTGTCCCATTTTACACCGGCTATGGGGCAAAAAGAACCAGATTACAAATTTTTGAAAAGCAACAATAAAATACATTTCTAATACGATGAATTAGGTGGGAGTTTTACTGAACATAGTCATATAGTTGTTTGTTTGATTTGTGTTATTTGTTGTGATATAATTGAGTTGGTTTTCACAATATAATTGCTCATAGTCAAGTCGGACCTTTTTGTCCCTTCTTAACCCCTATATATATATATGATTTGATAATATCACATATATATATATATATATATATAATATATATATATATAATTTTCTAATTATTCTAATTCCATTCATATGCAAATTTACGAATTTATATTTGCTTAGGTTTAAGCAATTTCTTTTATTTACAAAATTATAGAGTCAATGTTTTATAGTTAGTGCCATTAATTAATTAAAAAAATAAAGATTGAAATTAAAGATATAAAAATACTAGATTGCAACCTTACTTTAAAGCTCGTTACAGATTTGACGATACTTTTACTTAATTACTTAAACAAGTAAGATATTTTCCATTTTTTTTAAAAAAAAGCTCACATACCTTAAACAAATTAAAACTTTTCAATCAATCAATTGGAAAAGTTATCTTTTTAACAACCATACGCAACAACTTTTATAATAATATAAGATTATAAGAATTTCCAATATCAAAATCTCGATATCGACATTCCTTCAGGTCTGCGTTGAAAGAACGCTCACAAAATAATCATAAGGCTCTCAGAAGACAGTAACAGAATTAATTGCATTACAAATTACTTAATAACACGTAAAAATATCCTTGTTATAAATCTTTCACATACTTCTGACAGTTATACAGTAGCTCTGGTTTTAAAACTGCCAATTTAATTTTGATCAAATTAATGATTTAGTATTAATAACGCAACTGAACATTACGTTCTCACTTGCAATTATTTATGATAAATGATGCTGGAAAGATATACAATCTGGCTTTTGTGAGATTCTTATCGAAGGGGAATTTTTACGAGATTTTATGACAAAATTTTTTGTGCCATTTTTTCAAGATAAAATTCTGCAACAAAGTTTTACAACTACCAACATCAATTCTAATTAAAAAGGTATTATTGGTTGAAATTTATTATGGAAACTATTGATGCATGACCTTAAGACAAATTGCTGGAACTTTTCGTACCAAAAACTCAACTTAAAAAAACTTTAAAAAAATTAGATTTTCGGAAATTTTGAATTTTTTTTTGAAAATTTTGAACATTTTTAAAGTAATCGTGCTGCATAGCTGCATCCATATATAATATACAAAAATTTGTACTTATTATTATAATCTCTAATAATATGATGTGCGTTATTTTTGACAGCCAAATGGTATTTTTTTTTTTTACTTTTTTAATTGGATCTCCAGAAACGTTAGACCCGTATCTTCAAAACGGCCATACCTGCCTTTGCTGAAAACTAATCAGCACGTCTCCTTATCAATAGGATTCGAATGTTTTTTGAATCATTCAAATCACTTGATCCGTGCTCACGAAACCGTCGACGAAAAATTGTATCCGCACTTACACACACACACACGCACCAACGCACACACACATACACACATACAACAATTTTTTCTAATGTATGCCAAAATGTTCAAAAACCTTTGCAACGCAAAGATATAAAAAAAATTAATTTTCGATTTTTTTGCGATTGCTGTATCTTACGCTACAGCAAATTAATTATGATAAATAATTTGCATTTCATGAAAATTTTTAACATAGAGAAAACTATTATTAAATTTAATTTCGCACACTGTATATTTACTTTATATTTTTGTATATTGCCCAAAGGTTGAACCATCAATATTTGATATGTTTTTATTATTAGAATTTTTCTAATGCTCATGACATTGTTTAGTTCGACCCAATAATAACGGAAAAGAGCTATATCAACTTGAAAACATATTTAGATATACATTTTAAAGTGAAAATTAGGTACGCTTTGATATCAATCTGATCGAGATGAGTATCAAACAACTGACACTGTGAGACACAAAAAATCATTAAGTATACAGACAAGTCAACATTTAAATTAAATAATTTTCATTTCTATTATTGTCACCACATTTTGCAACGTATTTATCTATATACCTTAAACGTGAAATGATTAAATATGTTGTTGCAGCATGTAATTGGAACGTTTGTTTGTTTGTCTTATTTATTTGGTAGTTCGTGTTATGTCTTCGTACAAAATTTATCACAGGACAAATTCCGGTATCATTAAGCAATTTATAAAACGACGTATTTATAATTACATCTTGTTAATCTTTCGGATGCGATCATTCTACTGACCTACTGCAAGAACAACAATCGTACGACAGCTGGTGGAAATTATCATAATAAAAGTATCTACTGGGTTTCTAATCATTTGTAAGTCAAGTACAATAAAAGTATCTACTGGTTTCTAATAATTTGTAAGTCAGATCCAGTAAAAGTTGAAGTTCCAGTGAATCGTGTTTCATTCGAGATGGGAATTTTGAAAAGGTTAAATTTTTTTCAGAAATCCCGGAAGATTCAGAAAATATCTTATCAGTTTTGCACGACATATGGCGACACTAAATTGTTTACATCGTTATTACCAATATTTTGGTTACAGCGGTCTTTTGCTTACAACATAATTTTGATAACAGCAAAGAACGTCCCAACATAATTTTGGTGGCAGCGGTGGGATGTAATGTAAAAACATATTAACATAATGAATATATTATGATTCATCTCACAATACTGTACTAATGAAATATTTCTGAAATATTTAAACCATTAATATTTATCTTATATATAACGAAGGTTTTTGGTATCAGCTCTCGGTTTTTTCGAATGTAAGATTTAATAAGTGATCGCTCGAAGCGTCCGCAAATAAACTGTTTGTTTTTTCCTCTTTTCCTTGTTATAACCTTATAACGCTGACTTATTGTTCTTTTACTGTTTGCATAATTATTAACGTTAATTGAGAGTACCAGTTATACTCTTGAACACCTCAAGAAGTTTTTAATTTTACCAGAGATTGAATTCAGACAAGAGAGAATTTGATACCAGCAGTAAATAATTTTTTTTGCCTTTACTAAATACAACAATTCTTTGTCTGTCTGATATATATCCGTCTACAAAAACAATTCTTCTAACAAACTATGAAAAAATTAATAAAATGAAAGAACATTGACTATAATACAATCTTTGAGTAAAAGTACACACTGAATTAAACTATGATATATAAAATATCTGGTTTTTTGGATGACATGCTAAAGATATATAAACATTCTCTATATAAACAAAAAAAATGTTCTCACAAAGGTAAGTTATTTGAAGAATATTGAAATTATCACCAATATCCTGGAAAAGAAACTAAGAACAAGAACGACAGAAACCAAGAACAAGACATTTTAATCCATGATGATTAGGAATCAAAATAAGATAGATGCCCTATTTTTATAAAAAAATGTTTAAAAATACAAGAGGGTTCGCCTGTAGGTAAGCGGTTAAGAACGACGGCACTTATTTCAGAGGTCCCGGGTTCGATACCCACTTCGAGCTGTCTGTTGTCAGGCAGCAGTGACAACGATTTTCACTTGGAAATATAGATAGCAAAGTGTTTGCAAGTGAAAATAGCTCTTGCCAGGCATTGCTGCACCAATAAAAAGTCAGCCCTAATAGACAAATTCTAATAATAAAAATCATCAAAATGTATAGGATGACCATTGGGTTACCATCTAAAAATACGAAGTAAGGAGAAGTTTCAGCCCAACAGCTCATAGGACGTAAGGTTCTGATTGCTGTTTAGATATGTGAATAAAAAAATAAGAAACGGTGATGCTATTAAAGTATGAAGCCAAGAATTACAATATAGAAATATATTTGAATAAATTTCTACGAGACCACTCATATACTTTCCTCAAGTCTCCTCTAAGTTCGAAATTTTGTCAATGCCCTCAATTTTAACACAAATTTATCTTTTTTAATTATAATTTCATATTGTTTCGTTGTTACAATAAAATACTATAATGCTTTATTGTATTTGTTTCATATATTTATTTTGTTAGGATGAACTAAACCTTTATGATATATCGAATTTCAAGTAAGTTCAAGTTCGAGCATGTACATTAGCAAAGGTTGAAAACGTAATCCAGTTAGAAAAAGTTCCTGAATACTTTTTCAAGTAATCATCTATTACAATTTCAAATTGATTCAAAATAATCATAAAGTTTCCACTTTTAGTACAACTTATCGGACTTCGCTCCTGGCATTCCTTACAACTGCAAGATAAAGGAAAGATTCAACCCATAACTATAGATTATTGCCAATACAGTATTTTTCCAGTATAAATAGAAAGTGTATTGTAAAATATGCATTTACAATAAAATTGACTGCTATTGTTTTTTCTTTCAGAGATCGCATGCCTTGGCACTGTCATGCCGCGGTTCAGGTTCAGGCTTTGCGCGGTGATCAGTTGTAGTCGCCTGCGGCAAATTCGCCGCTTTTATTATTTCCTCGTTTCGTGATTTTATTGTTGTTGCTTCGCTTTACTTGGACTTTAATTAGAGAGCTGGGAAATAAATGATTAACAAACAACTCGAGGAAAAACTTATTGACATGAGGGCACCAAACTCGGGAAGAAAAGCAAGTATGACAACGTCTAATCTGCATATTGACACTGAAGATATATTCGAAGACACTGTGTAAAATTTCTTTAAAAAATCTTATAAAGGCTCAAAGTTTTCATCCATAAGCAGAATCAATTGCCCAGCTGATATGGATATGCAAAAAGTATGAAACACAAATAAATTTTTATATACTTGTGTATAAACAACTACTTTGCCAACAAATCATAACGGAATTTATATTGATATTTTTTTCTCTTTTATAAACTTGCTATTCACGTAATCATTCATATTTGGTGAAGGGTAAGTCATCAACCATATTGAATGATTTTTAAAAAATTGTTTTTATCTAGGCAGGTCATGTATTGTTCTTATACAGGCTAAGTTTTGTGGAAATTCACAAATGTTCAAAATCAGATCTAATAAATTAGACACTATTTTTACCATTCCGTAGGGTAAGTTATAGTAATCGTCCAAAAATCGAAATTGAAAATTTTTGCATATCTTTACGTTTCAGAGGTTTTTGAGCATTTTAGCATACCTCAGCAAAAATAGATTTTAGTCCACGTTTTTTAGCAAAGGATTTGATGTGAATGTTTAAAAAAATATTCGATTGCTATTTATGGAAAGATTTGCCGGTTAGTTTTTGAAAAAGGCAGGTCAAGTCGCTTCGGAGATACGAAGCAAAGAGAGAAAACGGAGTATCCGATTTGAATAATCTAGAAAACATTCAATTCGTAATGATGGAGAGAAGTGGTGATTAGTTTTTGGAAAAAACATGTCTAGCCGTTTCAGAGATACGGAGATAAATGTGCAAAAAATTGCAGTTTTTGTGAGAACTCAGCATCCGATTTGAATGATTCAACAATCTTTCTGCTTGTGTTGACGAAAAGTTCGCTTTTGGGCAAAGAAATTTAATTCAATTTTTTTTTAACTTCCAAGTTTTTTTGAATATCTAAAATAACTCGAATTTTAATTACACACTTGTAAACTTATAAACTTCAAATAAATAATTTTAATTTTGCATTGAATTCCAGTATTTATAATAATGTATTTAAAAACATTTAATATTTCTCAAATATTTCATTACGTTACGGAAAGTACCAGCAATTGGCCTTAAGGCACGATGCCATACACCACTAGTTAGAATATTTGTTCAACCAAGTTTAAATTCCTCATTTCAAATAATTATGTCTAGAGTCTAGTAGTTACACAGTAGTTCTACAACATTTTGCATTTCGTTCATTTTTGTATTTACGTTATTCAATTTTATCTAGATAAGTCATTAAATATATTAAATAATTTTCGGAAAATTGTTTTTATCTATGCTGGTTTTGTAAAAATTCACAAATGTCTAAAATCAAAGCTATAGAACTAGACACTATTTTTACAACATAGGTTCTACCTAGTTCTAATTCCTCACTTCAAATAATTTTGTCTAGAAGATGCGCAGTAGTTCAGCATTTTGAATTTTGTTCATCATTTTATTTCTGCCATGCACTTTCCTATTCTGTTTTATCTTGGCAAGTCATCAACCATATTAAATTATTTTCAAAAAATTGTTTTTATCGGGGCTGTGCTTGTTGAAAATCACAAATATCTAAAAACTAAGCTAAAAACTCAAATAGTATTTCTAAAACTTGAATTCTAACCAGGTTTAATTCCTCAATTGTTAGAAAATCATCCATCCAAAATAAAATTTTCATACTTTTTGCATTATGTTTTCATTTATTGTTTTCTCTATCGATGGATGTATACCTAATAATATGGATTTTAATGCCGATTTAGAAAAACAAGAGTTCATAAAATGAATTAATCTGATATATTTATTCAATTTTAGCATAATTTAAAAAAATATGTATATAGCATTTAAATATACCAAGCAATTCAAAATTTCTACAGCCAATAAAATATGCTGACTAGAGATAGACTACTCTTGTCCACTTCTTGTTTTTTTTTAATGGGAATATCAGAATGTTTATGCATGTATCATCTTGTAGTCTAGTCATTATAGTAAGTTCACCTCGGAATTCGAGATACCCACCTGTAAGTCTGTAAATACTTGTATATTGACACCTAAATGTTGTCTCAAACCCTACGTATGTTGCGTACACCATGAGACAACTTTTAGGTGTCAATATACAAGTATTTACAGACTTACAGCTGGGTATCACGAATTCCGAGCTTCTTACCTAATTTAAGCTTAAATGACTGGACTATTGAGATCTTAAGATTGTCTAAAGTATCAATATGTCAACAAATCAAAGTAAGCCCAATATCAGCAATTCAAATTTTCAGAAGTGATCAATTCTCTAATAAAGTCGTTGCGGAAAATAATGGCAAATTATGTGATCACGTCCAGATTAATCTTCAATCCAGCTCTCCAGCTATTTTCAATATTGTGATATTGTGACGTTGTGATCCCAAGTTGATCTGTTTCTGAGCTCAGAATTCATTTGGCTCTCGGCTATGGATTTCAACAACGAGAAGAAACGCACCTCACAGAACAACGATAATAATAATTATGTTATGCGTTTAATTTGATTCCACATTTCGGATACGATCGAAATTCAAATTGCCACGGAATGAGGTCCACAAATGATATTTTTAACAGTCATGAATAGCCTTTAATTTTATTTTTTTATTCGAGCATGTGAATCACAAAGTCGTAGATTGCAGAAAATAAATGCAGAGATAAATCTAATTACTTCGCATTTTGATAAATAATTTATAAAGACATCGAACTATCAAAAGCTCTCATCAAAAAATTATATAGAGTAGGGCGGGGCAAAAAGGTTCAAATTAATTAACATATAACATATATCAAGCAAACAACTATCTGATTATGTTCAGTAAAACTCTCCGCTAATTGATTATAGTAGAAATATGTTATTTCTACAGTTTTTCAAAAATTTGTAACCTTTTTTTACCCCATATCCGGTTTATTTTCAATTTTGAAGGGATTTTACAAAATACAAGGCAAAATATAAATTTCACCGGTACATTTTTTGCGAAAGATCCATAGCTGTAGTTTGAACTTTATTAATTTTGCTAAATATTGTTATATGATTTTTTTAAGAATTGTCAACAGTAAATCTAATTTATAAAATAATGTAATACCTGAGGGGAAAAACTCTATGTACTACGCTTGAAGTGTAAACTATATTATATAATGAAATACATGTTTTTAAATTGAATTAAAATTGAGACATAACTTAATGAAATTCTAATAAAATTATATATTCTGTATACGCCACTGCTTTTTAGAACGGTACTAATTTAAAAAACATGATCATTCCGAAACGAAATCTTTATGATGATTGTTTTCGGGTTAACCCTAAAAATACAATCTAATAAACTATTATGTCATATATTTCCTACTCTATTATTATATAGAATCAGGTGAATATGGACACTAATAACAGGTTATAAAATCTCGAGACCACATTAGACGAAATTTAAAGCCCAGTTTACAAGAAAAAAATAGGAATCGTACATGGTCAGCGAGAAAGATGAATAATAAGATGGCAATGATGTATTTAATTATAGCTAAGGAGAATAATAAATAAAAATGAATGGATAAATATTGCAAACTAAAGGCATTTAAATTTATACACCTGCTAAATATATTTTGTAAAATTGCAAATTTGGCAATAAATATTTATAAAAATATGTGTGTGTGTAATTTTATATATATTTTGGTAGTTCAATAACATCTGTATAAATAATTTAAATATTGTCGATTATCTACTATGTCATTTTTATGTATCATTGTCAGGAAATGTCAATAATCCAATTCAAAGATGTTAGAAAAAAAACCAATAATTAGTTATAAAATAAATTTCAGACAAGTAATTTTTTTCTAGACAATTAGTAAGAAATAACTTCAATTGATTTCACAATTTTAAAAACCCTTTGTTATGTATTTTATATATATATATATATATATATATATATATGTATATATATTAATTAAATACTATGAATGTGTGTAAATTAAAAGTACCTGGCGATTAGCCTACTGCTTTATAAGACTTTTGCGTGCAATGTCATGAAATTTAAGTGGCATTAATTGCTTTCAACCCTTAATGAAGCAACTTACAACAGTGCTAGAATACCAAATATAATTATTTAATTTTCCGTTCCGTTTGTCAAATAATCAAATTTTGATGGCTCCATATTATATCTCTCATAGATAATGCTTGGAATTATTAAGCAATTATTATTATTTTAATTTTTGCTTTAATTTTTGTATTTATTATTTAAACTGGATATTCATTTGAATTTAAATTTTAATTGTATTAGCTTTGCGTATTTTTAGACTATACTTGAAGATCCCATTCCATACATTCTAATTTAATTATTTGCTATATTTATTCCTGAACAAGTATTTGAAAACAAAAAATATATTTTTAAGTAAATGTTTAATCTATTTATATATAATAAGTAATAAGAAAAAATCATACATATTACAAAAAAAAAATATTTACCAAATTATCTACGTCTCATTTTAAACCCGTACGCAAATTATTAGTCAAACCTAATTCTAGCAACTATATTCGCTCTCGAGGAGATCATTTCTATACGGGTTGATTGTGATTAGTCGTCGTGTATGTGAATAGAGATCTGTCGTTGTATGCGTACCGACATCAACTTTGTTTGCGTACCGATATCAACAAGGGAATCAGCATTCATATATAAACATTTGAAAGTTACATCGTAGTACAAATCTTGATCTAATGAAAAATGCCTGAATCAGAAAAATATTTTACCCTGTTCCTTGAAAATAATAAAACAAATTAAATATTTGTGTCGTGTACTGAACGTAAGTTTATTGATTAGAAATTATTTCTATACTATTCGTAGTTTCTATAAATCTTTGAAGTTATTAAAATAGAAAATATTTTTTAAGCAAGACAAATATTACAGCTATTCAAAGAATGAGATTACATTGCCAGCAAAAAAGTAAAAAAATACAAACAGCCAATTATTGTATGTTAATTTCAATTACATGAAGTTCTTCAAACACAATTACATAATGAGTGAATTTGCGAAAACAGTATTTGTTTAGGCGTTGTTTAACATAATCCAGTGTGAACGAATATTATAGAATTTATTAATCAGCAATTACTTCATTTCTCTAATAAAGGTTCATTTCTAAATGCTAATTACAATGGCAAACCGATTATGTCATATTTCAGTATGACTTTAATTACATTATTGTTTCTAAATATTATACATATTTTTAATGCCATTATACATAATTCATAATTTATCATTGTATAAATGTATATAATGGTTGACACTATTAAATGTGCATCACGAGTGTAGTTATTTTTACTTAAATGCCATATTGTACAGTAGCAAATAAGTTTTACTTCAATTGCGTGTGAACCTTATGCGCACTCTTTTTTCAGATTAAGATTATTCAAATGCTTCAGCCATCATAAATATTTTAATGAAACTTTATTTATTCATAAATAAATTAAAGTTAGTTAAATTATATGTGTACGTATATTATAAGAAAGTGCACAATTAGAATCAGAGGAAACAAATTATTGGCAGAAAAACTTCAAGTCAAAACGATACTAAATTTGGATGTTTTTATGATACTATATTGGATTAATGACTTTAAATGTTGTAAATTTATTACAACTAGGCACCAAAAGGATGACAGTATTATTTGTAAGATACAAATGATACAAAAATACAAAGTCCAAGTTCGTTTCTGTATCTAAAACTGAGTATTTCAAACGTAGATTGATAAAATATCGATTATACAATTTTCTTATTAGTATTGTTCGTGTAGCATCATTCGTTAATTGAAAGACAGTAAGCATTCCGACAGACAGTGAAGAGAATTCAATTTAGAAAGCTTTTTTCTTTACTAAAATAAGCTGATTGAAGTGACCAAACAAATTTCAAGTAATTTTGTATTATTGGTTAGAGTGCATTATATATTTTTAGTATTTGTACTCAGTAGTATAGAGAATGTGTTTGAAGGCACAATAAAATTTGTTTTACCATAACGCACCTACTAGTTGAAAGAGCCTTTATTTTTGAAAATTAATTGTTTTATTAAGATTGAAGATTTATTAAGGACAAATTTTATTTTTGTGAAAACCCTTCTAGAAGTAATTCCAAAGTATCAATTATCATCATGTTTTCATCAGCCTTAATTAGAAGTGATTTATTTTTATAAGATTTTGTTGAAGTTCAAAAATTCACACATTAGGTTGTATTTGAAGTAGGTACTAGAAATTTTACTTCTTTGATAAATGTGTCAGAGTGGTGATTGGTGCAGTAAAGTAGCAAAAGAATTAGTACACTACGTAATCAGGTAATTATTTAATAATAATGAAAACTGAAAGAATTAGCAAATATTGCATATACAATATTAATATTATATATTTATTTCATAAGAAATTTAATTTATCAACCGCAGAAATAATTTTTGATGTCTACAGTCTGTAAATGATAAAAAAAATAGTTAATCCAAACAGAGGTTCTACTATTCTACTATTGATAAACCTACTATCTGTACTTGTAACAAAACATTTTTAGAATTTATAATGAATTTAATATATGTACAAAAAAATTAAATTAAAATATATATTTGCTTGCTCTTTAAAAGTAACTTAATTTTGCTTTCACGAAACAATAAGTAAAAAGTAATTTTTTTAGAAGAACTCATGAAATGATACACATGAGTCGTGATTCTAAAATTAGCCGTGCCATGAATTTTGGAAGATATCGACTTGTTATAAACTCCCTTAGATCCAGGTAAGTCATGTCATGTTACAGTTATATAAATAACCATATTAATAAAAAAAAGAAATACAAAATTCATTCCACTCAAAATCTCAATCTAAATATCGCAACTTTCATTTATTTTTCCAAATTGTTTTATAAAAAAACAAAGACGTCAACCTGACGATGATTACGATCTGTCAGAAGTGCAAACTCTGGAAGCGCCCGAAGAAGTTAAAGATTGGCTAGCTTTTACTTTCACAAGACAATTGGCATCCCGCATGGGCGCTGAAGAAAATAAACCAAAATTCAAAACTGTGGCCCAGGCTGTCAGAGCCGGACTTTTGGTGGACAAAATTTATGATAGGCTCACTCTACCTCCAGTCAATATGAAGTTCCCGAATGAGGTTACGGAAATGCTCAAGGTGAGTTGACATTTGGAAATTTGAAAATATGACTTGAAATCGAAATTACACATATTAGTATCGTCATATGTATCGATATATTTTTTGGGAATTACTCAAAAAGTTTGTTTTAAATATTTCGTAAGACGTTATATATAATTGCTTGAGGCATCTACGACCCCAGAACTAATTGATTTTCCTCCTCTAAGAAAAGAACAACTAGTGGTGTATGGCATCGTGTCTTAAGGAAAATTGCTGGAACTTCCCGTACCGTAATGAAATATTCGATGAATAAAAAATGTTTTCAAACAGATCATTATAAATACTGCAACACTCATTATTCTTGTTCTATAGATATAATATAAAAGCTTATGAAATAGGACAACGGCGTTTATATATTTATTATAGAAAAGTAAATAAACAAAACTCAGTTCTCTCAAACGGTGTCATTTTTTGCACATTTAGCTACGTGTCTCCGCAACGGCTGGACCTGCCTTTTCCAAAAATTAAACCAAAAACATCATTACGAATTGAATCTTTTTTGGGTCATTCAAATCGGATGCTCCGTTCTCTCAATAACTTAATTTTTATTTTTTGCATTCTTTGTTCAGTATCTCAGTAAACTAATCAGCACATCTCCCTATCAATAGTAATCGAATGTTTTTTTAAACCATTCAAATCGATTGATTCGTGCGCCTGAAAACGTGGAGGAAAAATTGTATCCATACACATACGAACAAACATCAATTTTTTCTTAGGTATGCCAAAATGTTCAGAAACTTTCAAAACGTGAAAATATGAAAAAAAGAGTGCGCGTAATGATCACACACGGTTGAAGTAAAACTTATTTGCTACTGTACAAGATGGTATTTAAGTAAAAATAAATACATCATATAACAATTTTGAATAATGTTTATTAGTAATATGGTAACACTCGTGATGTACACATTTATTAGTGTCAACCATTATACACATTTATATAATGATAAATTATAAATTATATAGTTATAATAGCATTAAAAATATCTCTAATATTTAAAAATAAAAATTTTATTAAAATTAATCGATTTGTCATTGTAATTACTATTTAGTAATGAACCTTCATTAGAGAAATAAAGTAATTGCTGATTAATAATTCTATAATATTCGTTTAAACAGTGGATAATGTTAAATAAAGCCTGAACAAATGTTGTTACCGCAACTTTACTCATCATGTAATAATTGTGTTGAAGAACTTCATGTAATTAAAATTAACATACATTCATTGACTGCTTGTATTTTTTTTACTTTTTCGCTGATGATATAATCTCATTTTTTGAACATCTGTAATATCTGTCTTACCTAAAGAATATTTTTCATTTTAATAACTTCAAAGATTCATAGAAACTACGAATAATATAGAAATAATTTCTAATCAATAAACTTACTAATCATTAGTCTTATTAATCAATATTTTCAAAGAACAGAGTAAAATATTCTTCTGATTCAGAAATTTTTCACTAAAACAAGATTTGTACTACAATGTAACTTTAAAATGTTTATTTACCTATGCCGATTTCCTTGCTAATATCGGAACCCATACAACGACAGATCTCTATTCACATACACGATGGCTAATCACAATCGACCCGTATTAAAATGATTTGTACGGATTTACGCCCTAGTCGCGCCTAAAGAAATTTTACTTCAAAAATTCAATTTCGATTTTTGGATGATTACAATAACTTACTCCACGGGAAGTTAAAAAGCTCAATTTATCACAGATTTGAACAAAGAGAATTACAATTTTCAATTTACATCAATTATACAACAACCAAATAAATCATATTATTATAAATCTATCTTTTCATTCCTCAGTTATCGAACGAGTGGGATTTCGACATTTTTGCGTTCAGTCAAGTCGCAAATGACCATCCCATAAGATATCTTGGCTATGACATATTGAATCGATATGGATTATTGCACAAATTCAAGATACAACGTAATACATTAGAAGCATTTCTCAATAAAATTGAAGAAGGATATATGAAATATAACAATTTGTATCACAACAATCTACACGGAGCTGATGTGGCACAGACAGTCCATTATATGATTTACAAAACTGGACTGATGGTAAGGAGATAAAAATTGAGTATATATTAGTTTTATATTATATTATAAATAATTCTATTTTTGTAGAATTGGTTAACAGATTTAGAAATATTTGCGACTTTAATTGCGGCTATAATACACGACTATGAACATACAGGTACAACAAATCATTTTCATGTCATGTCTGGTAGTGATATCGCTTTGTTGTACAACGATAGAGCTGTCTTAGAAAATCATCACATCAGTGCATCATTTCAGTAAGTAATAAAAAAAGTCCTTAAATAATATATCTCAATATACAGATCAAATATAATCTTTCACACTAAGCCGCAAATCTATATCATAATCATTCAAAAGCTTTTCGAAAATGGATCAATTTATTGCATACAAAGTGATTATGTACATGGTCACTTTTTTGGTTTTTGAATGTTCCTGCTTGAAAATTATTTAGAGTTCTGATTTTAATTTTGAAATTGATAACTATAGTATTTTTTTACTATTTTATAGATTATTCCGAGATGAGCAATATAACATATTATCCCAATTATCAAAAGACGAATATCGTGAATTCAGAGCTTTGGTTATCGATATCGTCTTGGCTACAGATATGTCCCATCATTTTCAACAATTGAAGAATATAAAAAGTGCTATGGCTATATTTGCTGAGGATCCCAGTGCAGAAATCGATAAAACAAAAGCTCTATCACTTGTAGTACATATGTGTGATATTTCACATCCAGCAAAGGTAAGTGGAAGAGAATTTTTGGATTCTTCTTGTTATCCATAAAAGTCTTCGTCCTTTCATGATTGCCTTGCATGATATATATTATGTATCATGTTTTCCATAAAAATATTTTTTTTTAGAAATTCTCCTGACCTATGTGTTCGGACGTCTTTTCGTTTTATTAGATTGGTCATTAAGATGACAAACTTCAGGGCATTAAGCTTTACACGGAATGATTGCTTCCCCTGGAAAAGGGGGTAGCGGAGTGTTTTAATTGAACTAGTTGTTCACTTAAAAAAGTAAAGTCCGCTTGACAACATGTAAATAACCAATAAAAATAGATATATCTTCTTGCAATATAACTTAGTAACAAATCAGTGATTGTAATTAGAACTCAAACAAATACATAATATACAAACAAATCATTGTTAATACAGTTCACAGTTGCAAGGGTTAAATTATAATCATAATCAGTAAAATTATCATAAATAAAAAATCATCTGTTTTATTGCATATGATGTTTCTTTCCATTAAATTTTTGTAGAGAAACAAAATATATTCTTCTATCTTAGTCAACACTTTCAAAAACACATCAAGGTGTATATTTTATTGCAATGATACATTGTATTTAAAACAATGATTATCGATTGAAAAGTGGGACAATCGTTTATATACGATTTCATATCAATATGAAACCGATGCGATACTAATTTACCGCAAATTATTTGTTAATAAACATCCACATGTTCTCACATGTGGAGAAAGTTAACAGACGGTTATGAAACGAAATTTAATTGGTCGAAGAAATGCACTTTTCTCTTTGAAGAAATCGATATTAGTTTATTTCATGCAGTACAAAAATTATATTTAATCTATAATAAATATATTCGTAAAATTAGAACGCTTTAGTACATAAATCGCTTTTCATCCACGATATCAATATTCTTATATGCCAAAAATCTTCAAATTGATAATAGTTAATCTTAGAAAATTTTGGTTTTAATATTTGAATTAAACATGCCTAGAAGTCGATATTTTTCTTAGATAAGACCTTCTTTGTATAGTAAAAACTAACCACATTATTATTAAAAGCCGAAGAAAAGTTTTCTGAGAGGAAATTCATTCTGCTTTTGAATGTTGCTTATATATATTTCATCTCATCTGAATAGATGCTTCTACTCTATTTATAGTATTTAAAACTTTCATTTGATTTTTTTTTATTTTTGCAGCCTTGGAAGTTGCACTATAAATGGTCGGATCTTCTGTCAGAAGAGTTTTTCCGCCAAGGAGATTTGGAGTACAGTCTTGGTTTACCATATAGTCCTCTTTGTGATAGAAATAATACATTGGTTGCAGAGTCCCAAATAGGTATTTTAAATACCATATTATTTAACAATTTCTAAAATTGCTATCCCTCAAAAACTCACCGATGTTGGAGATAGAAAAGTTTTAAAGCCATTTTCAGAAAAAAAGTGTTTTGGAGATTGTCATCAGAAATTTATAATATGGTTATCGCACAACAAATAGATCACCAGATCAGAAAAAATAATTTAAGAAACGGTATTCTGATACATATTGCTGAAATATTTCTAAAAATAGATGAATCAATATAACACAATCAAATCTATCTATATGTTACTTAATCAATTAGAGATAATTGTATATAATTACACCATTGTTGAGATGAAAATAAAAATAGGTCGTATTGAACAAACCCTACATGTATGTGCCAAGGTTAGTAAGGGTGGATATTTACGTTTTAAATCAGATAAAATTGCCTTCAAAACATTTAGCATTGTTAAAGTAATATTGAGACAACACTGTTATTATAAAATAGAGATATGGTATTAACCAGGCAATCAATAGTACAAATTTTAACTAGTTGGTATTGGTATTTTGCCTTAAGGCAAGTAGATTTTCACCTGAAACTAATCGGTATCGTTCCCAACTAATATCTTTCGAATAGTTTTTGATTTCTTAAAATCAATTCGGTAGTGTGAGCTTAAATGTGGACATAAAGTTTTACACTTTTTTCCAAATTACAAAGAAACGGCTCGACCGATCGTTGCACAAAACTGAGAAACGATAATCCTCATCAAGATACATCAAATGGCTTTTAAATTTCTGAAATCGGATCAGGCGTTGTTGACCAAACGTCGATGAAATTAGCGAATCGGATTTTTAGATGAAAACATAACCTTCTCCTTCGGGAAGTTAAAAATACCTTATATAACTATTATTTTGAATATAATGACATAATTTAAGCCAAAACATACTGATTTTTTCATTCGTGTGTTAGTTAATATTATTAGATATTTTTATGGTAAGGCCAAATAAAAAAATGTTATTATACAACCAACGTTGTTTATTTTAGGATTCATCGACTACATTGTAGAACCGTCCATGATCGTATGTGCAGAAATGTTAGAAAGCATTTTAAAACCCTTAAGTGATACATGCACCAATTATTTTGCAAAAAAGGAAGAGGAACTAGAAAGTACATAGTTTTTCTATTACGTATTATATATTAGTAGTTCGAATGCACATAGAATAAATTGGCACTTTATAACTAAGCTATAAATGAAATTGTAAGCCAAAAGCATGCAAATATTATAGGTGATGAAAGCCAAGAAGAGAAAGGTTTTGTAATTGAAAAACCGTGGATTGCGTTTATTGCGGAAAATAAAAGTAATTGGAAAGAACGAGCTGCAGAAGGTAATAATTTACTGCTGTTTTATAAACAAACTTCATTCAATAAAATTTGTAATCTTCAGAAGCTGCTTTGAGGGCTGAACAAGAGAAAAAGTTGCGAGAGCTTGAAGAAACGCTCGATTCTATTGAAATTGAAAATGAGAAACTCAGCGAATAAATTGATGCAAAATTTAATTTTTTTTGAAAATAAAATATATAATTTTAATAGTGATTTATAAATATTAGCAAAGATTAAATTCAAATTTATGCAACTGCTAAAGTATTTATCATGTTACCTGAATGCTCAATCAAAATGTAAAAGATGTATATTGAATAGTGTTTTGTAGATATAAATTTGTAGAGTTGTAAATAAATAACAAAAAATAATGAGTAGCTGTTTACAGCACCTAAAAAATAATATAATAAAATAATATGGTTATGATTTGCATGTAAATTAGTTGATGGATATGGTTTTGATACTAATATTGTTAAAAAGATGAAATCTGATAAAAAACAAATTAATGGCTCGAAAGAAAATATTTGGATACGTTTGTTAAAAGTATCAATTTACGATTTTAACATTACGAGATCCATAATTTGTATAAATTACTTAGGAAAATCAATTTTAAACAAAATTTACAGGCAAAATGACTAAACATTTACAGCAATATCATATGATAAATACGATGTTTTAACGTATAACAATACATTATTGTAAAATAACAATATTATTTTCAACTATTAATTACTACAAAGCAGAAATGTTATGTTTTAAATTGTTATATGCGAAAAATGGCTCTGCAAATTTCTACATATATATCGGAGAAGTTTAAAAATAATTGCACCGATAGAACTTGTTTATTTTCAAAATACCTGCAACAAGTTTAATATGAAATTTACGAGAAAATATTGGGCTCATTTTACTAAAAAGTAAACAAGAAATTTTCCAATTGGGAAAAAAATCACAATTCATTGTTGAATTTGAAAAACCTACTTGAGGTGTTGAGTTGCATTAATGAATTTTATAATAGATGCAACTATTATACACATATAGGAAAATATATTATAAAATTAGCAAATAGTATTTCTGAAAAAAATAGTTGGTCACATACAATTAATTTTTTAATTTTAGTTCCATTTTTCTTTTAAGTCTTATACCTTACGTATCCTAAACTAGTTTTGCAGTCTATTTCATTTTTATTTGTATTTAAAGTTGATTTTTTTGCGAAAACATTGGCAAACAAATCCCAATTAACTATTGATTTTGATGAAGCTACTTGAGATGAGTTGAGTTTCATTAAATAAATTTTATAGTAGATGCAACTCTTGTAAACAAAATTACTTTTTCGTAAAATTATATTTGCGAATCGTATTTTGGGCAAAAACATTTAGGGTAGAGCTTTGCTTAAAGGTCAATGGGTAAAAAGAAACAGATCAACATTTTTTTTGAAATTAACAAAAACTAGTGGAGCATAGCATCGTGCCTTGAGGCAAATTGATAGAACATTCCGTACAGTAAACTAAATTATTAAAAAAAGATATTGCAAAACTTCGAAAAAATTAGATGTTTGAGAAATTTAGAATTTTTTGAAAAAATGACTTTTTTGAAAAATTTCATTTTTTTATTATTTTGATTTTTTTTATATTTTGATTTGTTTTGAAAATTATGAAAATTTTTTAACGCACTGGATAGCTAATTTGGAGTCAAAATATCAAATCGCGTGAGAGCCGCGATGTCATCTAACGTGTAGACATTGGTACGAAACCCATATAAATGTATAAGAAAATTGTACTTATTATTATAACCTTTATAAAATATCTAATAATACGATGTATATATGTCTAATGTTCGGTTTTGACCGCCAAAAGGCTTTAGTTTTCACTTGTTTTATTTGGTCTCCGGAGACGCTGGGCCTTCTCAAAAATTTCACCAGTTGTTAATTTCAAATAAAATGTTTTTTGAATAATTTAAATCGGACGCTCCGCTATCTCAAAAATTTAAATACTATTTTTGGCACTTTTTTCCCGTATCTCCTAAACGGCTAGACCTGTCTTTGCCAAAAACTAATCAGCACGTGTCCTTATCCAGTTTTTCTAAAGTATGCCAACATTTTCAGAAACCTCTGACACATAAAACTATATAAAAAATTTCATTTTCGATTTTTGTACGATTACTAGAACTTATCCTACGGGAAGTTAAGAAGTAAAATAACGAATTAGCTGAAAATTTTGCTGAACATAGTTAGATAGTTGTTTGATGTGTATTATTTGTTTTGATATAGCTTGTTTGGATTTTACAGCATAGTTACTTAAACTCGAATTGAACCTTTGTGCCCCAACCTATCCCATTTTTTTCAGGAAATTATGACAAAAAATTGCAAAACTTAGCCCATCAGAAGTTTCGTCTATCTCTATCCTAACCATTCATCTGCCGAACGCGCGTACCTTTAATAATAAACGATGACGGCGATGGCTGTTTTCATCCGATGGATTTTGAATGCGCCACCTTGCAATATGCAAGTTCTATAACAATAAGGTTCGTGTACCAGACGCAAAGGTATGGCACAGGCACAGGGCAACAATATAATATAATACGTTTTTCTAACGGCCCGAGCTGAGCCCGGTGTCACAATTGATCCATATACGAAGCATAGAGGTGTATGGGATGTGTGTTTAACATATCAAATATATAGGTACACTGGATGAATTAAAAATTTATCAAAATAGCGAATCGCGCTTATTCACCAAATGAATAGGTACCCACCCTTTTGTTATGTAATGAAACTCACATATAGACTTTTTGTATAGTACACTTAACTCTATGTTGACACTTGTATTTTACATTTAAGTTCTTACATAAAATATAATTAGAAGACAAAAAAAATCAGGTTCTTCTGGGTACTTTAAAAATAAATATTTTGTGCTCAGATATTATAATGTACATTAAAATTTACAATTTTGCTGCAAGAGATGACTCACTAGAAAAACCTCAGATTTTCTTTTCTGGGATTTTGATGAAACTTTGTATAGTGACAAAGTTGATACTCAGACCAAGCCGTCTAAAATATTATAGACATATGAAATGAGTTGAGTTTCATTAAATAAATTTTAGTTGCATTAATAAATGCAACTCTTGTACACATACTTAGTTTTTCAAAAAAGAAAAGTGGTAATACGACTATCTCTTTTCGTTAATATAATTTGATAATTTTAATAAAATGCCTTTATATAAAATGCAGATTACACATACAAATATAATCAAAAATAATATATCGCAATTTATGTGAAAAAGTTATGCAAAAAAAATGGTTTTGGTACTTACATATCAATGAAAGTTTTTGAGTCTCCACAAAAATAGACTTTCTATGTGTCTGGTACATCTGGAATAAAAATATGTTCATAAGTATGACAAAAATTTATAATTTATCATATGATATAATATATTATATTATGAATATTATATATTATGTTTATGTTAATACATGCTGTTTCAAATATACGAACAGGTAATAATTTTAAGTCGTTTTACCAAGTAAATAAAATAATCTAATTTTATTTTTTCTATTTGGTTTGCGAGAAAGAAAAATAGCAATTTGGGGCTGATTTAACTTAGTACATCATTTATTGCATTTTAAAATACTGCAATAATCAGCAAAATTATTTAAAATGCAATCATTAAAAACCATTTTCAATGTAAAAAACATCGTGTGCGATTGCAATAGTTTTCAAATTACTAATCATATTATTATTATTTAGGTACAATCATAGTAAGTAATAGTAACGATAAAAAATGAAATGTATTTTTGAATGGCAAAAAAATTACGAAATATTACAAGACAAGGGAGGTAGTAGTAAAATATCACATGTATTTATTTTAAATTTAAAATATAAAAATCCAAAAAGTTGACGTTTTTGCAGGTACTAAAAATACACCTGATTGGTGGGGTTTGGGGTATACTTTAGGTACCATCCTAGTAAGTAATAGTAAGGAATAAAAAATGAAATGTATTTTTGAAGGGCAAAAAAATTACTAAATATTACAAGAGAAAAGAGGTTGTAGTAAGATATCACAGATATTTATTTTATTTTTAAAATAAAAGAATCCAAAATGTTGATGTTTTTGTAGGTACTAAAAATACACCTGATTGGTGGGGTTTGGGGTATACTTTAGGTATCATCATATTCAGTAATAGTAACCATAAAAAATGAAATTTGAAGAGCAAAAAAATTACTGAACATTACAAGAGAAGGGAGGTAGTAGTAAAATATCACATGTATTTATTTTAAATTTGAAATAAAACAATCCAAAAAGTTGACGTCTTTTGTTGGTACAAAATATACACCAGATTTGTAGAGTTTGGGAGCTAATTATAAATATTACACCACAACTAACCAAGGGAAGAGAAGAAGATTGAAAAATGCTTGATAAAAGATAACATGATTAATGAATGACCCCTAATCACATAAAAGTATATAGAGTCTTGTAAGCCGAAGAAAAAACATGCTAGTTTCAAAGTTTCGAAATATTATTTTTCGTTATTTTCAATATTCATTGTTATTTCCATTATTGTTTTTAATCTACTTTATTGTTTTTTTTAGTATTATTTTTATTATTCATAAATTTTATTTATTTTACTTATTAATTATATTATTAATATTATTATTTGCTTTTTATTATAGATTATATTAAATCATCATAATACAGATATCATTTTAATGTAAATACTACCCTTCATTTTGTACTCTATTTTATTTATATCTATGTTATTGTTTGTTAATGCTACTAGATGTTATATTATTTAGCAGTTATAACAAATAATGTAATTTAAAAAAAAATATTATTTTCATAGATTTTTTGCTTGGAACACAAACACATAATAATAATAATCACACAGTTTCAAATCACAAGTTCATCAAGCGATTAAAATTTATTAAAAGATTAAAGTGGTACAATACGGATATCATTTTAATGTGATTTAAATACTATCCTTTATTTTGTAATCTCTTTTATTTATATTTATCTTATTGTTCGTTAATGTTACTAGATGTTATATTATTTAGCAGTTGTAACAAATATTGTAATTTAAAAAAAAATGTTATTTTCATAGATTATTTGCTCGGAACACAAACACATATTATTAATAAATCAAAAGCCCATCAAACGATTAAAGTTAACTATATTTATTTATAATTGGTAAAAAATTTTGTATTGGAAAAAAAAAATTTTAAAACCAAACTAAGTGGTGCATTACTTCGGTTATTAGATGCTTTAGAAAAAAAATGTATTTATAAAATAATTTTAATTTTGAATAGTTCGAGTGTACAAAATCTGTAGTGTTTAGAATCGGATCCGCACCGCAGCTACTGGTGAGCGCGTGCTAAAATCAAAACGGCATCGATACAGGCAGCTGGAGGTTCGTTTGTACCTTGCAATGTTTCATACACCGGCGGCCCTTCATATTTTCTAACCAAAACTGTTGCTTACTATCAACAGTTTTTAAACTATGGGATTGGCAAAAATACCGGAATAATAAACTTAGATTTTTTGAATATATTAATTACAATCTGTCACACTTAGGACAATCAGTAACTGTTTTGACTTTATTAAATGGTTGGCAATCCAGTAGTTGTCCAATCCAATTATGACTAATTAACTATACTCGAAGTATTTGCTGACATTTGTATTATATATATGCAATTTAGCCACAAGCAATATATATTTGCATTTGGCCACAAACATTATTAACATTTTTATAACATTTCTATTCAAAATTTTATAAATTCTTATTTCTTTTAATTTAAACCCATCTTCTTTCTAAAATTGACTTCTTTTACTCACGAGTCACGAGAGGCGATTTTCACTTGAGGCTATATTTGAGATATAACCTCAAGTGGAAATTTGTCATCAAAGAAACATAGAATAATGGAAAATTAAAATTACCCAGAATCTTCTACAATAAATGATATCTTTACGAGAGATGAACGTGGTATTGTTGCATATTGTTAAGAATATTTATGCAATATTGCGTAATTTATAGAATATTTTTTGTGAGACTTTCAAAACACTGAATTCATACACTTAATGTTCTCTGTCTTTATATTCATGTCATCATAGAATTAAAAACCCACATTGTATAATGCTGATGATCATCAGTTCAACTGAAGAGAATTATAGAGATAATATAGTGCCTTTGCACTAGCATTTAGCCACATACATTAATGTTATTTGTATATCTTTTTGTGTTCAAAGTTTTATGAATTGTTTTTTTTTTTTAAGTTAATAACCCATTTTTTCTAATATTTACTTCTATTTCTGATGAACTTTTACATGATACTTCTTCCATATTCACTCTCCATACTTCTTCCATAGTTGTTTACTTTATATATGAAAGTATTCAATCAAATTCATATTATAATATACAAGTTCGTCATTACAATTCATTTTTTTAATAAACTTCACGAAGGTGAAGTTTAGGTTTTCATAAAAAAATCCGATTCGCTAATTTTATGTTTTCTCGACGTTTCAAACCATTGTGAATCGAATGTGACCAAATTTGGAAAAAGTATATGTGTGCGTGTGACACATTTTTTGCATTAAATCGACGTTTTCTCAAAAACGACTGCACCGATTCCAGAAATTTAAAAACCATTTGATGTATCTCAATGAGGACTATCGTTTGTTAGTTTCTTTGTAATTTGGAAAAAAGTGTTAAACTTTTCGTCTACATCGTTTCGCTCATACTACCGAAACGATTTTAAAAAATCAAAAACTGTACGAAAGATATTGGTTGGGAATGATACTGATACGGGTAATTAACTGTTAAGAAAAAATTGAAGCCGATTTTCATGGAACTTTTTTTGGCGATATATATCGTGGTCTTATAGAACTTACTGAAATATTACGGCCTTACGACAACTAGTTTAATTTTAAAAAATTATCTAAGTTTGAGAAAATGAGTAGTTTTTTGACGTTTGTTAAAATTAAAATTAAACGATTTACTTGGTATATCGTTAGAGTTCCTGGTCTTAAGTCCTACTGGTTCAATTATAAAAAATATTGAATTTTGAAAATTTTCTTTCAGAAACGGGATAACGTGTTCGATTATCAATAATGTGTGCTAAATCAACTTCGAATACTTTTAGTTATGCGAAATTCGTTATTTTATGCTATAATGATCATTATGACATTTTTATAAAAACACTATTTGTTAATGTGCTATTTAGAGCATGATTACGTATTTGTCATAATTGAAAAAAATATGCAATTTATTACAAGCAATTGAACACCGAAATAATTATGCATTTACTATATTATTAATTTATACTATTTTTAAATTTTAACTATTCATACTACTTTTAAATTTTTTATATCAAATTATTATACGATCAATTTAATGTAATATAATGGAACATATGACAAAATCTTAGCTACTGCATTTGAAAAATTCAGAACCTTATATTAATATGCTTCATAGGGTATTTTTTTAATATTATAATACCCGTCTAAGAGAATTATTTACACCAGAGTTAATAATTATGATTATTATCACACATTATTCATAAAATAAAGTTTGAAGACCATTCTTTTCAAATATAACGACCATTTGTAAGGGGTGTCTAGGGTGCAGTTCAGGAAGCTGCAAGCTGGACCAGACAGACTGTTATATGGGATTTAAATATATCTACTTAGGGGTTAACTGTGAACTGTGACACGCTATTTTCGGCCATGTCACCACCCCTGTACGGTATTAGTAAAACATTGAGCATTTCCTAGTTCTATTTTTGGACGATGGACGAAAATAGATGAAAATTACCCTAATTCTGAGATTCTAATTTAAGGACTAGAGGAAAAGGTCGACTAGGTAATTTGAGTTTAAGTAGTGACGAGGTCATATAATTTTGTCTTAAGTTACATAGACACACACACATACACGCATAATATTTTATAGAATTTTGTGATATGAGTGGAACGAATATTAAATGTTAAATATGAACAATACTCAGATTTTTAACGCACACTTTATTTTTTTGGTAATTACAGACGTTTCGAGACTATGGTATGCCTCATCTTAAGTGTAATTTCAAAACAGTTACTTATATACTACACATTTTTTAATATTTTATTTAAATTACATTGAATTTGTGAAAATACAAAAAACGCCAACTATCACTTGCAGAGCTTGACACAGTACTAAAACATGTGAAACAAACAGAAATATTTTAAACAAATCTTGAGTATCGAGATGAAGAGACATGATGGGTATTACTATAATGTAAACAAATGGAGTGCATTATTGTATACTAAAATCAACAAATGTGAAAACAGATTAATTTATTGAAGAGATTAATTTATAATTTCTTTCATTGATCTTATTCATTTTCGTTCATGTTTTTATAATCTCTTAATATAAACGTTAAATGAAATTTTTTGTAAATTCCAAAGTTACTATCAAATTCTTACAATTAGCAGTCAGCACCCGCTCCAATATTTTTTTTACTTCCGAAGGTTTTATTCCAAAGATAAATTTCTCTTATAAATTGATGTTTATAACTAGTAATGATTGATCTATAATTCTCCCTTGCTGCGTCATTGCAAACTATTATACGGATTTACGTATAAACATGAAACGACAATTTTTTCACACTTTGCACTAACCAAAGAAATCAATTATAATCAATCTATGATATCATTGCACCTAAGCAAATAATTTTTTACCTGACGTATTTCTATTGTAAGCGAGACACTGTCCCTTTAAAAATGCTGGAAAGGAATTTGTTGAAAGAACTTTGCAAAGGAAGAATATAAGCGTTTCACCAGATATACACAGAGGAATAAAAAATGATAGAAAAACAGGTTAGTCTTTGCTATTCATTGATTTACTACCTTGCACCATAGATAATTTTTTGGCAATGAAGGTATGAAAAATGTAATGTACCTTTTGTCTAAAATATTACTGTCATTTATAATTTAAATTGCAGAAAAATTATTTTTTATACTATCGCTTTAAAACGTAATTGAATTATTTGCATTATTTTAGAAAATTCTTAAATTCGTCTTATTTGCATGAATTGTACTACATATTATTGCTAAACTAAATATAAATCATGAGATGTCGGTCAACGAATTAATTATTGCATATTTGATATTAGCACTAGAGAAATCTATATTCCCATATATTATTGGACACCACCATAAATTTTACTGTGACTTCATGAGATTTATAATGTTACATGACTCGTTTTAACTCACCTAACTTATCGGTAAAATATTTCGCAATTATTAAACAGGACATTTAAAAATTTATATATTATACTAACAAGTTAATATATTTCGCTAGAAAATAAATAACTTTTTATCATTTGAATTCTAAATAAATTTTCGCATTTTGTTCAATCAAAAACATGTTCATTTTTTATACAAAAAGATTTACAGATTTTCATTAAGTATCAATAAATACACAAACTAGTACAACTATTTATTGCTGATAATAAAAAAATCTGTTTTTCAATTTTTCACATTTTGAACATTGCTCATTCATTACAAATATTTCCCGAAATAAAACAATTGAACTGTTACCAAATAGATTAATTTACTTTAATTACTGACAAATTGAATTGAATTTAAAACCAGTATTAATGCCTACAATTAAAATATTAATCTGTTCTTATAATATTCTGCATTTTAAAAATTTATATATTATTCTAAATTAATACATTTGGCTAGAAAATAAATAACTTTTTATCTTTTGAATTCTAAATAAATTTTCGCATTTTGTTCAATCAAAAACATGTTCATTTTTTATACAAAAAGATTTACAGATTTTCATTAAGTATCAATAATGTAATAAGTATCAGCAACTATTTATTGCTGATGATAAAAAAATCTGTTTTTCAATTTTTCGCATTTTGAACATATCTCATTTATTACAAATATTTCCCGAAACTAAAGAATTGAACTGTTACAAATTAGATTAATTTACTTTAATTAATAACAAATTGAATTAAATTTGTAACAAGTATTCATGGCTACAATTAAAATATTAATCCGTTATAATATTCCGCATTTTCAAAATTCTTATCTCATGGAATTCTATCAAAATTTTGCCTATTTTTTATCCTTTACGTAAATCTAGCTCGAGGCGATCGATATAATTCTTTTCAGCATAGATATGTGGGTGTCTGCATTAAAAACTTTTCATAAGTACCTGTTCTACCTGCATTTTAATTCTAGGAAGGTTTGTAGAGATCAGAATTCATGAAAGAATTGTGCTGAATGCACTATTGTAGTTATTTATACTTTTTGAGCAAGGTGTATTGTCGATTGTTCGTTCATATATTTGTATTTTTTGGCAAAGACTTTTTGTTCATTTAACAATTGCTAATAGAGTGGGCGCTAGAGTAGTAATATATCATACGATTTCTGATTTTTGTTAGTTAAATAAAATTACTAGATAAAAATGCTGAAATTGATGGTAAAATGCAGCAAAATAATTAGAAGTAAGAATATAATATAATGAAAATTTGCAGAAAGAGTTGCCAAAAAAATTATATCCAAAGAAAAAACTCTATATAATACATTACATTACATACATTTGAAAAGTGGCATGTATTATTTGTTAAATTTATTTTATTTTTCATAGATGTTAGTTAGTAAATACTCTTAGTTATATTCAAATGCCCTTACTGTAAAAATAGTTCAATTACAGAATAATTATAAAAAATAGAACAAGTATATTTTTTATTAAGAAAAGTGTTACCTTAAAGAGATATTACAAAGTACACGAATAACAAGTAACTGAGTAAATAGTTTAATTTAGTAATCAACCAAGTAGTTGTCCGATCCAGTTGTGATTTGTGACCTAGGGGGAAGTCCCATAACGCCGCACGGCACGAAGCACCGGACACTCTATTTAACACGTATTATTTAAGCAAGTATAAATCTTTTTATTTCAAAATACAAGTGAAAGGGGGCACACAGATGCAATATCACGCGCCAAGCCTCGCCTGTGACGCACACGGCGTCAGCCGTTTGCTGTTTTATGCGCAAAATCACGGCGTCACCTAAATATCAATGGAAGTAATTCTAGCACATTTGAGTGGTGTGCAAAGATAAAAGTAGTGCTTGATTGTTATCCGTAAAATGGTAGAATATTATTAGATGTTTTAACCAATTTTAGTAGGTGCCACCAAATGAACGAAAATGTCTGTCCCTTAGCACTGGACGCTAAGTCATCCCGTAGTGCCGGACAATAAACATATTGATATTTCTTGTGAGAATATACGTAATTTATTCCAATTATTTAATTTTGTTATGTGAGTGCTAACGGTCACAACATACCCCCATTTGTCGTATTTCCTAGTCGAAGAATAAAAAGCTTATGGTGAATGCACCAGCTGAGAGCATCGGTGTGGCCCAGCCAAAAGAGTGGACAAATAGTGACTTTTTTGCAATATCTAAGAATATTCGTCAAAGACACATCTGCAGACATTCTAGAGTGTGGAGATGGCTTCATATGTGATCAATGCAGGTTATTTTGACATGTCGGGTACTAGGTGCCACTGTTTAAAATCATATTTTTTGATACCAAAATTTGATTGATAGTATTAATTATTTTTTAGCAAAGGTTGCGGTTTTGTTAATTTAGTTTGATTTCCAACTTTGTTATCTAACATAAATCATAATTTAATAAACATTTCGTAAAATATTTTTTTATTTATTTTTAAATAATCTTAGGTGTCCGTCACTAGGGGACTTTCCCTTATACTTTGCAGTATTTTTTTGGCTTAAATGCAAATACTCAGCACATATTTTTATTTCAATAATAACTTTGCCTTTTGTAATATTCGTGACTGAACAATTATGAACACCAGCTTTCGTACTACCAGTATGCACTTGTTTCTGTAAATCGCGATACCGCATTCGGAATTCTAGTTAACTACATACATACTCTCACATTGGTATTGACAACTTGTGGGAACAAACTTTTTTTCATTATTTTTCGCTTTTCGGCAACTCAAGAGAGAAGTGCGTATTAAGTTAAAAACAGGTTGAAATTAAATGCGACCGTGTGAAACGGCTCCGAAAAGTATGCGTTTACCTCTTTTGAGAAATTATTTGTGAAACATTTTTGAGAAGAGGTGATGATTTTGGATCTTAGGATTTCCCGAAATGGAGAATAATGCAGATATCAACAATAAATGTCGTAGTCAAATAATCAAATCAACCTATGTATTCAGAATACAGAAAACATTCTTCTTCTTAAATTACTTTTAATATAGGATGGATGAACCATTGAAACATTAAAATTATGTCAACATTTGCCTTTGGTTGCATTACTTGGTTGCAATTATAAGTACAAAATGCAATACTATTATATATTACGCTCAGCTTGATATCAAGCAGTAGTGATATCAAATTTTCAATTGAGATTATTGTTTTAAAATATGATAAGTAAAAATAGTGTTTCGTGAATATTGGTTAAAAAATCTTTTCAGATAAAGTACGAAAAATCGCTTGGCTGCATTTTAATAAACATTAAGTTAAAGGATCACATCAAAACAGCTCATAGAACAGATATAGTTGGATAAGTATATAGATTGTTGTTAAAAAAAACGATAATTAAGGAAGAAAAACTTTAACATAATAACAAATAGTTCAATTTAATTATTTTAACAAAATTACCTATTTTCAATATTATTTTTTAAATCAATTGTGATGACTATGACATATTTTATCTTTCAAAATTGAAACATTCTTGAGCAATGTTTCTTCTTATTATAACGCATATTCTTCCAAAATACATGATAAATAAAATTTAACCTAGTTTCTGCACTTGTTGCACTTATATATAACTTGCAAATATAATCAGAAAAAAAACGTCCATAAAAAAATTTTAAACGCCTCCACCCCAACATAACGTATGTTTAGTACCCAGAAAAAATTGTGAAGATTGGATATTTTTTGAAAAATTTATGTTTTTTTTTAAATTCAAGTAAAAATAATAAGCCTCGGAGATTAATGTACGGCCCGAAGCACTGTAATTATCAAGTAAAAATTAAGTAAAGTTGATGAGAAAAAATGTTGGTTATATCGCAGAAAGAAACTGTATAAGAAATACAGAAATATTTTATAATGAAGATAAACATTCGAATTTAAATGCAGCAATTTTTTAGTGCAGAAAAAATTAATTAATATTTGCTTATCTATTTCTCATAGTGTTTGCTTTCATTTTTTTTTAATTAATATCGCTATCATTTAAAAATTCTTTTGATTTTCATTCAAAAACATCTTGCTAGCAGGAAATGAGTTACAGAAGCATCCAATATAAAGAATGTGTATGTCTCTTATATTATGAATCACCAAGTGCAAGCTGGTGATATGAAGAAAAAAACAGGAAACGAACTTAAAAATATTTTAAAATCTGTTCACAAGTGCATTTGATATTACACGATGCCATACCATGATACCATTAAATGCTTTATAATTTATCACAAGTATCCCAAACATTTAGAATTAGACGCAGATATACTACAAAAGAATTGATAAATATTTTAAATTAATTTCAATGCATCGGAATTTAATTCACCGTTCTCTAATAATATCAGATAAGGTGGTAATATCAATAAAATTATATATGAAAATTATAAAAATTTCATTTAGACAATTAATTAGAGTAACATCCTGTTTATTCATAACAATTCTTAAAGAATTTTTAATTAGAAGATTAAGAAATTGTGGCTATCAAAAATATGATCATCAGAGGACAAAGAAACAAACAAATATACTAAATTGTTTGAGATTAAAATCAGTGAAATTTGAATTAGTTTCCTAGAATGACTAATAATTTTTGAAATAGTGCAGTCGTTTCCATAAACGTAAGGTCAACAGATATTTTCATATCAAATTTGGCTTACACAGGTATTTTTGCATATCATTTTTTTCACTAGTTAACAGTTGTCTGTAAACTTTCATGGATATATTTGCAACCTACTGCTTTAAAATTACAAATTTTTCATCCATCTAAAAAGTATCAATCTGCTAAATGTCTAATACCAAAATTCATATGCCTCAAAATATTTATCATGTGTCTAAAACCATATAGGTATATTTCTAGGGCACGTGTTCCATATGACAATAACCATCAAGGGCATTTTGTGTGACCAGGTGATATTTCTGTATCATTCAGGAAGTTTCTTACTGGCAGGACGAACAATAATGCTCTTTGTAGTAATTCCCCTCGAAGGAAAACATCAAAAGGGTTATTTGATTTCGTACCGGGAATATATATCTACGACGCAGCTTATCGAGTGACCTCATTCGCTTTGTAATATGAAAACGTTTTTGATTCTAAATTGTAACTTATGCGCATTTAGGAACCAAGACAATCAATTAGTAGGGAATCACATGTAAAACATCATTAAATTTGTATTAATGGTGTAATATATGCAATACATATAATTCATTTTGTATTGAATTTATGCAACTACTTACACATTGTAAATATATGTTTTAATAGATTTGTTTTAAATATATTCATTTTTGTTCGCAAAATATATAAAACTAGTGGTGCAAGGCATGGTGCTTTAAGTCAAATTGCTGGAACATCCCGTACCGTAACGAAATGTTTGTGGAATATTAAATGCTTTTAAATAGATCATTATAAATACTGTGTAATTTATAATGTTTACAGAAAAGTAAATAAACAAAACTTGATCAGTTTTGGAATGAAGGACATTGTCTAATATCCATAAGAATTATATAAACAGAATTGCAAAGTTATAATCATTTATTTGAAGTATATAAGTGAGCTTTAGAACTTTGGCAAGAATTAAAATTAAAATCTGAATTATTGTCGATATACAAAAAAAAATTAAAAGAAAATTAAATATTTTTTTCTAAAAGCAACTGTTTTGCCAACACAAGCAGAAAGTATTTTGAATCAATCAAATGGGATGCTTAGTTCTCTCAAAAACTGCCATTTTTGGCACATTTAGCTTGGCATCTCCAAACCGGCTCGATCTGCATTTGCCAAAAACTAATAACCACTTCTCCCTATCATTACGAATTGAATGTTTTTTAGATCAATCAAATCGGATGCTCCGTTCTCTCAAAAACTCGATTTCTATTTCTGCCTTTGCTAAAAACTAATCAGCACATCTCCCTATCAGTAGGAATCGAATGTTTTTTGAACCATTTGAATCGGTTGATTCGTGCGCCCGAAAACGTGGACGAAAAATTGTATCCATACATACATACACACACACATCCATTTCTTCTGGGGTATGCCAAAAAGTTCAGAAACCTTCAAAATGTCGAGAAATGTAAAAAATTTCAATTTCGATTTTCGGTTCATTACAATAACTTACCCTACGGAATAATAAAAATTAAGTCATAAACTTACGGATCTTATCTATGAATCCAAATGCAAATAGTACATGCAAACGCTTTATCAGGACATATTGATGGAGAACAATATACGCGTAATTTTTTGCAACTTTAATTCATTTTTATAATTGAACCATATTTCATAGGCTCATTTTATTTTTTATTCGGTTTGACTATGAACCCTATCACCCTGCAAAGTTTTATCAAAATCCCAGAAGAGAAAACGTAATGTTCTCCTTGTTAGTTCATTCAAAATAAGGCGTTAGGACCATCCCATCAAATTTTCTGTATATTTTGGAATTGGCCTAATGAATATATTGAATGGTATATATGCACATATATTGTAAATAACAAAGCCTGGATCGATTTTCCAGTCAGCTGCAAATATATTATAAAAACATTTCAGATTATGATATATCTATGGTCAACTAAATACACAATATTTTTAGCCATGACCACTGTCCACATTATGGTTAACGTTATAACGTTATTGTTATTTGTTCAAAACTTAAAACAAAATCTGTGCTTCGATTGCCCCAACAAATATCTTGCAAAACTATTAGGATAGTTGGTCAACCTATTTCTGGATGATGTGTTTAATAAGGCCTATAGATTTGAAATTTTTAATGGTATAAATACCTAGGATCTGAAGTATCCAGGTCGTATCGCCTGAACTGCAAATATGTACAAAAAAACTTTCAAATTATGGTATATCTATGGTCACCTATTCAAATTAATATTCACTATTCCTGGCCATGACCACAGTCCACATTCTGGTTAATGTTTTTGTTAAATGTTCAAAGCTTAAAATAAAATATTTGCTACGATTGACCAAACAAATATCTTACAAAACTATTTGTATGGTTGGTCAACCTATTTCTGGATGATGTGTTTAAGAAGGCCTATAGATTTGGATTTTTAATGGTATAAATACCTAGGATCTGGAGTATCCAGGTCGTATCGCCTTAACTGCAAATATATACAAAAAAACTTTCAAATTATGGTATATCTATGGTCAACTATTCAAATTAATATTCACTATTCCTGGCCATGACCACAGTCAACATTCTGGTTAATGTTTTTGTTAAGTGTTCAAAGCTTAAAATAAAATATTTGCTACGATTGACCAAACAAATATCTTACAAAACTATTTGTATGGTTGATCAACCTATTTCTGGATGATGTGTTTAATAAGGCCTATAGATTTGAAATTTTTAATGGTATAAATACCTAGGATCTGGAGTATCCAGGTCGTATCGCCTTAACTGCAAATATATACAAAAAACTTTCAAATTATGGTATATCTATGGTCAACTATTCAAATTAATATTCACTATTCCTGGCCATGACCACAGTCCACATTTTGGTTAATGTTTTTGTTAAGTGTTCAAAGCTTAAAATAAAATATTTGCTACGATTGACCAAACAAATATCTTACAAAACTATTTGTATAGTTGGTCAACCTATTTCTGGATGATGTGTTTAAGAAGGCCTATAGATTTGAAATTTTCAATGGTATAAATACCTAGGATCTGGAGTATGCAGGTCGTATCGCCTTAACTGCAAATATATACAAAAAAACTTTCAAATTATGGTATATCTATGGTCAACTATTCAAATTAATATTCACTATTCCTGGCCATGACCACAGTCCACATTCTGGTTAATGTTTTTGTTAAGTGTTCAAAGCTTAAAATAAAATATTTGCTACGATTGACCAAACAAATATCTTACAAAACTATTTGTATGGTTGGTCAACCTATTTCTGGATGATGTGTTTAACAAGGTCTATAGATTTGAATTTTTTAATGGTATAAATAAATACCGAGGATCTGGAGTATCCAGGTCGAATCGCCTTAACTGCAAATATATAAAAAAAAACTTTCAAATTATGGTATATCTATGGTCATCTATTCAGTTCTTATATACACTATTTCTGGCCATGACTATTGTCCACGTAGTGGTTAATGTTTTTGTTATATATTCAAAACTTAGAACAAAATCTGTGCTGATTGAACCAACAAAAATTTTTATCTTGCAAAACTATTAGCATGGTTGGTAAACCTATTTTTGGATAATGTGGATATAACAAAGCTTAAAATTATTATATTTTTAATGGTGTCGATACCTAGATCTGAGGTATCCAGATCAATTCGCCAGTTAGGTGCAAATATGTTATGAAAAACTTTCAAACCATGGTGTATGTATAGTCAACTATTCAGTTTAATATACACTATTCCTGTCCATATTGGATAATGTTTTTGTAATGTACTCAAAAGTTAAAATAAAATCTGTGCTATGATTGACCCAACAAATATTTTTATTTTGCAAAGCTTGGTCAACCTATTTTTGGATAATTTGGATATAACAAAGCTTAAAATTATTAAATTTTTAATGGTATCGATACCTGGGATCTAGAGTATCCAGATCGATACGCCAGTTAGCTGCAAATATGTTATGAAAAACTTTCAAACCATGGTGTATGTATGGTCAACTATTCAGATCAATATACATTATTCCTGGCCGTGACCACTGTCCACTTACTGGTTTATGTTTTTGTTATGTGTTCAAAACTTAAAACGAAATCTGTGCTATGAGTCATGGTACATAAAGTCCGCGAAAGCATAAAATGGAAACTGGTTATTATGCTCTACCAAGTGTACGGCACTTTGACGCATTATTATTGTGTTTATCGCACCAGGAATAGAAATTGGAAATATTTCATGAAAATAAGGATAAAGAACGGAAAATACTCGTTTTGAAGTTTTTTTGAGAACTATTAATAATTATTTGATAAAATACTTATTTTGGTTTTAGGAGCTTTGAACCAGATGCTCCGGAAGCTGCTTTGAATATTATGTTGTATTAAAAGACAAAATACAAGATTAATGGGTTTCAATAGTATTGGCTCAAATTTGTGACAATTAAATCGTAATTTTTTGGAAGGTGTTATGAGTAAAACTATATTGAACTATTGGAATATAAAAA
>NW_020537758.1:48897070-48931093 GCF_003426905.1 Ctenocephalides felis
TGTATGTTCATCTATGTAGTTCCTTGTTTCGTATGTAGCTAGTGATTACAGTTTATTTCAACACTTAGTAAATAATATTTTCAGAACACGAAAAGGATGAAATAAAATGTGTTAAACAAATAAATTTATTTTACATAATTACAGATACTATAAATAAGTTTGAAAGACATCAATTAGAAATCGTATTGGTTAATTTTTAGTGAAAGCAAAAATTAGATTTTTGAAATGAACGGTTGACTAGTGGCATCGTGCTTTAAGGCAAATTGCTGGAACTTCCCGTACCAAAAATAAAAAGTTTTAAAAATAATTAATTTTTTTTAACTTTGAAAAAATTAGATTTCTGAGAAATTTTAATTTTTGAAAAAAAATGAATTTTTTGAAAAAAAACTTTTGAAAAGATTGTTTTCTTTATTTTGGAAATTTTGAACTTGTTTTTCAAAGCAATCGCACTGCTTTTGCTACATAGAGACGATATATTGAAGCGCGTAAGCGCCGAGTCGCCGCCTAACGGACAAACGATGTTACGAAACACGTATTATTAAAATCTTCATAAAAAATCTGATAATTTGATGTGCATATGTCTAATGATCATTTTTGACCGCTAAATGGCATTTCTTTGCACTTTTTTACTGGATCTCCGAAGTCGCTTGACCTGCCTTTCCAAAAATTTAATCAGTTCTTTATCTTGTCAATACAATTAAAATGTTTTTTGAATTAGGAAAATAAGATGCTCTGATCTCTTAAAAACTGAGTTACCGTTTTTGGCACTTGTTGCCCCGTATCTTCAATACAGCTTTACCTGCCTTTGCCAAAAATTAATCAGTCTCCTCATTATAATCGAATGCTTTTAAAATAATTGAAATCGGTTGAACCGTGTTCCCGAAATCGTCGACGAAAATTAACATACATCCCTACACAGGCGCATACATCAATTTTTCTAAGGTATGCCAAAATATTCAGAAAACCTTTGAAACGTAAAGATATAATAAAACATTCATTTAAGATTTTTTGCGATTACTATAACTGTCCTTACGAGAAGTTAAAAATTGTATCTCAATAGCTGAATCCAATTCAGCATTTAAGGCAAATGCTACTTACAATTAGCTTCATTACCTTTTTGAAATCTCCTAACAATTTTGACAAAACTAACAAAAAGCTATAAGCGTTTAATGCAAATTTCCCTAACAATACATGAATTCTCTCTCCCGGCTCTGGCGGGCGCACCCCGTCTGGTGTCGAATCACCGGCCGGCGGGTAGCCGTCTGCTCAAGAGTCATTTGTGAATATATGTGCATGTACGTACATTTATATCGTACGTGTGTGAGGCACGCGACAACTAGCTATAAGCGTGCTCAATACGAGAATGATAGAGAACAAAATACAACTCCTGCACTTTATTAACCAACTAAACTGCACCTACTAATGCAGATGAAAGATCATTAACACACCTGGGCGAGAGGAAGGTAAAAGAAAGAATTATCATCGGTGAATATTCTAGGAGGATTGTTTATAGTAAACAAACACACTTACACACATTCACAAACGCACATTACATACATTATAAAAAGGTTCGCTGGTAAAAAGGTCCACAACTAATATCTCAAAAAACAAGTAATGCTAAGAATTTTTTTAATAACGATAATTGAAAGTAGATAGCAAAAGATGTATAACTAGCTATCGCCTCGAATCAAGGAACATCACTATCAGGGAATAAACGGTCTTGTGTGAAAATATATAACGATAGTATTTTTTAAACTCCCGTAGGGTAAGTTATTGTAATGGCCCGAAAATCGGAATTGAAAATGGTTACATTTCTCGACGTTTTGAAGGTTTCTGAACATTTTGGCATACTTCAGAAAAAATGGATGTGTGTGTGTGTGTGTATGTATGTATGGATACAATTTTTCGTCCACGTTTTCGGGCGTACGGATCAACCGATTTGAATGGTTCAAAAAACATTTGATTCTTATTGATGAGGAGATGTGCTGATTAGTTTTTGGCAGGGGCAGGTCCAATAGTTACTGAGATAAAGAGCAAAGAGTGCAGAAAATAGAAATCGAGTTTTTGAGAGAACGGAGCATCCGATTTGAATGATCTAAAAAACATTCAATTAGTAATGATTGGGAGAAGTGGTTATTAGTTTTTCGCAAAGGCAGGCCCAGCGATTTTGAAGATACGGAGCTAAATGTTCAAAAAATGGCAGTTTTTGTGAGAACTAAGCGTCCGATTTACTTGATTCAAAGAACTTTCTGCTTGTCTTAACAAAATAATTGATTTTGGTAAAAAAAAATTTGTTGTATTTCTTTTTTTTTTTTAATTTTTTGTATATCGAAAATAATTCAGATTTTAGTTTTAATTCTGACTATAGTTCTAATATACTTTAAACAAATAATTTCAACTATGCAATTCAGTTTGTATAATTCTTATAAATATTAGACAATGTTACAATATTAATAATAATCTATTTGAAAACATTCAGTATTCCTCGAACATTTCGTTACGGTACTGGAAGTTCCAGCAATTTGCCTTAAGACATGATGCCACCCACCCCACTAGTTTTCGTTGTTATTTGCTTTGGTTGTGAGCACTATTGCTTAGTTTACGAGGCCTTAATATGATTTATAAGGTATACGTTATTTAATTGATTTATAAAATGTTTTGTTAATTAACTTCCCGTGGGGTAAGTTATAATAATCGCAAAAAATCGCAAATGAAAATTTTTGCATATTTTTACGTTTCAAAGGTTTCTGAACATTTTGGCATACTTAAGAAATAATGAATGCATGTGAGTGTATGAATGTTTAGACACAATTTTTTGTCCACGATTTCAGGCGCATGGATCAACCGATTTGAATGATTCAAAAAACATTCGATTTCTATTGATAAGAAGACTATTGATAAGTTTTTGGCCAAGGCAGTTTCAGTCGTTTCGAAGATACGAGGCAAAAAGTAAGAAAAATAATAATTTAGTTTTTGAGGTAACGGAGCGCCCAATTTGAATGATTCATAAAACTTTGCACTTGTATTGACGAAGTAAAGAACTGATTAAATTTTTTGGAAGGCAGGTCCAACGGTTTCGGAGATACAGACAAAAATGTAAAAAAATGATATTTGGCGGTCTGAAATTATCATTACACATCAAATTATGATATAGAGATTTTAAACATGAGTACTAATTTTGTGGAAATTTTGGGTTCCGTATCAAGATTTTTAGTTCTTAAAGTTTACTTATACGGTTGAAACAAATTTCAAAATTTTCAGATTTTTTTTTCAAAATTTTCAAAAATTTACAAAGTATTATAATTTGAATATAAATTTCAAACTTACAATTCAGTTTAAAAATGCATATATTTTATATGTGTTATTGTAATAGTAAGGAATATATCCTCAGATGGATTCATTTGACATCTTTTCTTAATGTAAACATATTAAGTGTTTTGATCTCTTTAAAAATATTTAAAACAATTGGTTATTAATCATTGATCAATATTTATTGAATATTGAATTTTTTGCTCGAATATTTAATTCTGGTACGGGAAGTTCTAAAATGACTATGAAATCGAACTTCAAAGTTTTGAAATCAGATTAGTTTTGAAGTCAAACTACCCTATAAACAGCCTTTTACCAAATACTTCAATGGTTCATTTCCATTAATATTATTTTTACGCCTCTTTCAAGTATTAGCTACTGTTGTGATATTTATATCATTTATATGATTTATTACACATTTAAATATCTTGTTTGGGCATGTAAATCTTATCGTTAATCTATATAAAATCATAATATACTTTCGATTAAAATCGGCTTTTAGGTTTTTCACTAACAAAAAACAGGGATTGTTAAATTTTTCGACAATACTCTTCGAAACAGCATGACTGTTTTTCGACTTTTCAAAAGAATCATAGTGATGAAGGCAAAGGGTTGCTTTTTTATGAAAAAAAGTTATGTAACCCCTTTCAATTCGGGAATTAAATCTTTTCAAAACGTTTCATATGGGCGTGTTTGGAATTTGTATAAAGCGCATTTTTTATTAAATCAATTTTCAAACACTGTAGTTATTATTCGCAGATTGATCGTAGCCAGGTGCAAAGGTAGACAGCAATTTTTTGCAATATATATATATATATATATATATATATATGAGCTCACCTTTGTTCTTCAACATGTTCATATATTAAACTTTTTTGAGTCGCTATGTTAAGGCTTAATATTTATATGTTTCAATTTAATTAAATGCTTATTTTCAATATTTATTTCAAATATTCTACTTCGAATTTTAATTTTTTGTGTACAATTTCAATGAAAAAATCGTAATCTTGAGACTATTAACGTGAATTTATTTATTATAGGTATTTGTAATTAACTATTAAATGTTTAATTCCTTGTACAAATATAAATTACAGTTTACTCCATTGATTTTGGAAAATTATTTCACTATCAATCGAATTTTGGGTTAGTTTTGCCTTACAAAATATAATTTAGATTTAGATTCACTAGATTTTAATTGATTGGATTTAAATTTACAAGACCTTACAATAATACTCGCATTTAGTTTACGGCATTCAATTTTAAGGTTTTTCAGCATCTCTAAAACATGTATTAAAACTCCAAAAAAGAGCGCTAAGAATCATGTTCTCTCTTAAATCGATTGACAAGTTGTAGAAATATATTTCAGAAATAAAACATTCTTACTGTTTCTAACATGTTCCTATGTATTACATATCACTTTATAAAAAATAATCCACAGTACTTTAATTTATCTTCTATGTCTAATTCCCACTACGTCACAAGGAATAGAACTATCATGAGATCAACTTTTAAGCTTAATACTAATTTTAATTCAATTGATAGAATTGGCATTCAACTGTTCAATTTATTACCCTTATAAATACGTCAACAAAGTAATCATTCTACAACGTTTTGATTAATTTACTAAAAGCCAATAGTTTTTAAGACCGTCCCGTCCATAATTATAAATATTTTTTGTTACTAATTATTTGTGATGGCTTAAAAATACAGCCATTTTTGGCTATAACTAAGTATTTCTTAGCTATGAAATATATTTTTTCGTTTCTGATACTGCTCATTTTTCAGAAAAACTTCTAAATTTTTTAAAAAAATTCTGAGAATCAATGGTTATACATGACCTCAACTTTTGAAGATTCTCTAAACGAAGACAATTATATCAAGTTTCATATAATCAAGACTCAACATTATTTTTGCATTCCTTCATTTGTATTTTGCATATTGGTTGTTTGTTATCTTTGAAAATTATGAATTTTACATCTAATACATCTAACATGTTTCATAATTAGTTCAGAATCGATGATTTATGTGGTGTGTACAAAATAAAGTACTAAATATTTAAATTTTGATCTCAGAACTAAAAATCCAGAATCATATCGGTTACTAACTCAAATCTCCACAAAACCAATTCAAGCAAGTGTTTTTTGGCGCGCATTGCATCAAAAAACCTGTTGCCTTCCAGAAACCCCAGGTTTTCTAGATGCTGCGACATCCAGTTTTGTGGCATATCGTCTTTATAAAAAATGATATTCCGAGGACGAAATAACAAAAATGCTTTTTCTTACATTGAATGAGCAATAACAATGTAATCATCACGAAAAACTACCCTGCACGGGACAAGCCAAGCATCCAGCGTGACAAAAGCAACTCCGAGGAGAAGAAATGTGCACCTTTACCTTATTCTATTCAGCTGAATCTTCTTTTGTTGAAAAGTTGGCGATATACCAGCTGAATGGAAAACGCGCAAAAGACAATGAGGGGATATATGGAATATCTTGGTACGTGCACCTTAGAAGAAAAGCAGAGACGGATTTGATCACCTCTTATCAGAATTGACAATAAATTCAAGGTTTGAATTCATAAAACTAGGGAATCTATTCAATGCTCTAATAACATTTATGAAATCCAATATTGATTCCAATCCAATATTCAAAATTCTAGTAAAATTTCTGACAAGTTTCAAAGATTATTGTAAATTTTGAATTTGACCCCTTATTAACTTCCCGTAGGGTAAGTTATTGTAATGAAAATCGAAATTAAAAATTTTTACATTTCTCGACGTTTTGAAGGTTTCTGAACATTTTGGCATACCTCACAAAAAATGTGTGTGTGTGTGTATGTATGTATGGATACAAATTTTCGTCCACGTTTTCGGCCGCACGGATCAACCAATTTGAATGGTTCAAATACATTCGATTTCTTTCGATAGGGAGATCTGATTAGTTTTTGGCAAAGGCAGGTCCAGCAGTTACGGAGATAAAAAGCAAAGAGTGCAGAAAATAGAAATCGAGTTTTTGAGAGAACGGAGCATCCTATTTGAATGATCTAAAAAATATTCAATTTGTAATGATTGGGAGAAGAGGTGATTAGTTTTTGGCAAAGGCAGGTCCAGCCATTTCGAAGATACAGAGCTGAATGTGCAAAAAATGGCAGTTTTTAAAAGAATTAAGCGTCCGATTTAAATGATTCAAAGACCTTTCTGCTTGTCTTAACAAAATAATTGATTTTGGAAAAAAAAAATTTTTTTGTTTCAATTTTTTTTTAAATTTTTTTTTCAATTTTTTTTTTTCAAAAAAAATTTTTTTGTATATCGAAAATAATTCAGATTTTATTTTTAATTCTGAGTATAGTTCTAATATACTTTAAACAAATAATTTCAGCTTTGCAATTCAGTTTATATAATTCTTATAAATATTAGACAATGTTACAATGTTTATAATAATCTATTTGAAAACATTTAGTATTCCTCGAACATTTCGTTACGGTACGGGAAGTTCCTTAAGGCACGATGCCATACACCCCACTAGTATAGTTGAAGTGTTGATGGTATTGTCTGCCATAAAAACTCAAAAGCTCTGAATCCTACATGCCCTACAAATTACAAGTCTAATATTTTGTAGACACAAGAAAACAATTATTTCAATACAAATTAATAATAAAACTAATACAGTTATATAAAAACTTAGTTATACTGATTCAGAATAGGCTCTAGCACCAAATAAATTATATCAGCAATTTATAAAAATTAGAACAAATATTTAAATGTCAATAAAATCTAATATTTGTTAGACCACATAACTTAAAATAAAATCATTATTTGGGATATAGTCAATGAATAATAGTTGCATTTCAGTTATTAGGCTAATATATCTACGTAAAACACTTTTCAGGTTGATCTTCCAACTAAAGATTACTAATTGAATTTAAACATTTCAATTTTAAGTAAAAAGTAGTATTAGAAAATTAAAATAGTTTATGTTTAATGTTTAGTGTACACTTCTAGAATGAAAGTCCATATTTAAGATTTTTGGAAGATGTTGTCAAAAAAGTTCGGTTCTGATAAACCTGTACCGATTCAAGATTGAATTTTTGAATAAAGGGACAATGAGTTCCTTAGCGATGGCGCAAGTCTTTTGCTTAATACCGAATCCTGTATGATGTGTATCCAAGATGCTGACAACCATCTGGGCATTTATTCGTAGACTACTTAAATTTTTTTTTTTAAAATAGTGTTTATTCAAAATTAATAAAATAACATAGCCACGTGCCAGTTAGGATCATAACTTTTTTGGAAATCGTTAAAAAATATTTCAAATATAATAAAAAGTAGTTGGAGAATATTATGAATGATGAAAAATTAACATTCTTTTCAAAATATTATTACTAAATTTTATTAAGACTATTCAAGCAGGTATTTACAATAAAAATGTTATCCAATTGAGGTGATACATTATATTTTAAAATAGAGCCCATTTTCCAAATAAAAAGAATTTTGCGAGATTTATATTTCAGGATTTTTATTTCAAGTAGCTACACACGTTAGAATCAATTATATTGTCATTACTAATAATAAATTGACAAAAGATTGAAATAATGCTAAATGTGATTATTTAACTATAGAGTTGTTTTTTCCAACATGCCCCTTTAGTATACAATGTCCCTTTACTGCCAACTATTGTAAATTCCACAAATTTATTAAATGTCCTTAACTGGACAGTCGTTAATATAAGAGAAAAAATAAAAAAATGTGATTATTATAGGTAAGTGAACTGAAATGAAAAATAAAACATTGGTTGAATTTAAACTAATCCTTTAGCATGTATGGCTAAATTTTGACAAAATGAATGCATAGAAGAACAACAAAATTTTTAGAAAAAAATATTTGTTTCATATCAAGTACATTGCTTTGATATCAATTTTACAAAAAATGATACAAATATTTTTATAAAATTCTGTGTCTTAAAAAAAATTTTTAAGTGCATTTTATGTTCAAGAACAAAATGGTAAACAATTTCCTATCCTATGTTTACGAATAAAGTCCTCGAGAAAATCGAAGAACAGCTGTTATCCTGAACGTGTGCCTTACACGTGTGCCGTGCCACATATCCTTACTACACCCTCTCTCTATATGATATTTTGATAAAGGACACCCCATCCTAGACGAGATATTACTTTAGGCGGAACTATCCTTTTAAACGCGCAGCCAGCTAACACATGCCCTATGACTTATAACTGTCTACATTTTTTCTGATGACTAAGACCGAATTTAGGATAAATTTCGAAATAAAATTTTAACTAGACTTTAATTCTTTAGTTATTGTCAATATGTGTAAGTAATAATCTAAGAATTTCAAGTATGTAAAGTTTTATGCAATATTTTAATTTAAGGTTCAGATATAAATAGTCTGTCTTTTTAGTTAAATCTCTTTCTTTTTTATTCTTGATCTGAGTATATTTAGTTTTTAACGTTACTCTTTTTGTTTTTTTTTCAAAATTGTAGAAATACTGACGATGACGTAGAATTTTACGTCGAAACGTATAGAAAAATAAAGATATTTTAAAAATCTTTACTTTATTTATATTTTTTACTTGATGTTACGCCCTTCAAGAAATTAATCATACGTTTCAACATCAAATTTAAACATTTTCAGCATATATATATATATATATATTTATATATATATATATATTATATAATATATATATATATAATATATATATATATATAATATATATGTGTGTGTGTGTTAAAGTATATATATATATGTGTGTGTGTGTTAAAGAAATATGCGAGATTCAATCTTTAGGGCAATACATCAATAGATAATTGTAAAAATGTATAAAAACTTTATTATTCTATACGTTTAAAAATATTATTTTATGCCATCTTCAGTGAAATGTAAACTGGAATACTCTTAATTATCTCATGATAATAATAATTCACAATAGCACTATTAAACCAATTCTTGTCAATTATACATATTATACATATTTTTATAAAATTTATATATTTAGAATAAAGAGCATTATTGATTTATGTAGAAACTTTATGTAGAAACAATAAAAATAATGCTCTATCCTTTGCATGGCGAAATTTTACATATATAATGTTTAAGTTAGAATTTACAATAATAACGATTAACTTATTCAGAAAACTTAAAAAAAGAAACTAAATATACCATGAAAAATATCAAAGGCGGTAAAAGAATAGACTTTGATTAAATTATGATATCTTTACTTTTAATGATTAACTTCCCATAGCGTGTTATAGCTAATCGTCCAAAGATCAAAAATATTTTGCATATCTTCACGTTTCAGCGGCTTCTGAACATTTTGGTATACCTCAGAAAAAATTGTAGTATGTGTGTGTGAGTGAGTGTGAGTGTGAGTGTGTGGACACAGTTTTTTGTCCATGAATTTAGGCGCACAAATCAAACGATTTGAAATATTCAAAAATACATTCGATTCCTACTGAAAGGAAGACGTGCTGATTAGTTTTCGGCAAAGACAGGTCGAGCAAAGTTTTGTTTATTTACTTTTCATGTAAACGTATATAAAAGCCATCGTCCAATTTATAAGCTCTTATATTTCGTCTGTAAGAAACGAATAATGAAAATTACTGTATTTATAAAAAATCTATTTAAAAACTTTTAAATTTCTCGCATATTTTATTACGGTACAAGAAGTTCCATTAAAAATGATGGCAGAAAAATACAAATGAACAAGTAAACAAATTCTGTGAGAGCATAGATACAACACTGTTTAAAATTGTCCCATAAAATGCATTCATTGCTTATAGGAAAATATATTGAACGAGCTTGGGCAAAAACGAATTGATCAGAAATAAAAATAGTATATGGTGAAATTGGGTTTATAATCATAAATAGAGAAAAGTGTATGTAGTAAAATGAATATTAACAATAAAGATAAAAAAACATAGTAAGATCAAGGGACAATTTCCCGGTGATAGAAACCTCTCCTTTATAAAATTTCTCTGCCTTTGATCCACCTACCCAAATAAATAGTTATAATAACAATCGATTTAGGCTTAGTCATAAATTAAGTCCTAAAATGTCGGAAACGCGTGCAATGGCGAATTGACACAGAAGCGTATCGCCACGTGGCGATGTTTTGTTTCCTTCCGGCAGTGGGCGCCACGTGGCGTCATGCACGTGTTACATTTGCACTTAATTCTAGAGAACCCGCTTAAGCGAAATAACAAAAATGCTGGCTGATGCAATTATTGGAAAACATGGGCAAGATGGTTTCTAGATGTGACAAGATAAAAGATACAGATGATGAAATTTAGGACCAATTGAAATGGAAAAACTGCAATGTAATTCCAAGTAACAAAAATAAAAGAAAATAAAAATAAGATAAACTTTGAACAAAGTATGCAACATATATCTTGTGTAAATCTAACATCACATTCACATCTACTTTTATTATTTGAAATTATTATAATTCACATAACAAAAATAATGGGCAGTGCTGCCCTAGGGTGGTTCGTGAGCTGAGTTAAACTCCAACTCGATTCAGGAAAAAATAGTGTGAAAGATTATTTATTGTCGTTTCACAGTGCCCAAAATGGGCTATTTCCAATTGGAAACATATTTTGTATCTATATTTTTAATCATATATCAGTTTGTCCAGAGCCCGAGTCCGTGAGCTTAACCATTACAACATGGAACACCCAATGACAATAATTCATATAATATTAAATAAATCATATCATATGATAATAATACAACTATTTCACAAAATCGATTTTAAAATATTTGGCTTCTATTGCAAAAATATAGTAATATGCTTTGCGAACTTTACAAGCATTTTTTATATTAGTTCCCATTTTACAAAAAATGCAATAAATAAGTAAAATCTATACAAATCTGTTAAAATGCACTAAGTTTTTTCCTAATTTCATTAAACCTACAATATAGATTATATATCCGGCTTACGTGCAGGTTAGCAGGAAGCTTTTTTTAAGCCAAGCTTTTTATTCATTTGCCAAAGCGCATCCGGAATGATACAAAATCTTCTTCAACAAGAAATTTTTTATCGCAAGGGATTTTGTGCAAATAGGTTTTGCAAAGTTAACTTAAAAATTATTTAAAAAAAGAAAATAAACGTGATTTGATATGGCAGCAGCTTATAAGGAATGATAATTGAAGCATTACCATTACCAAAAGTCATAGAGGTATGCACATCCAGAAACGGGCTATGAATCAGTATAAAAAATATCTTTTACTGCTAACACATATAATCGGTTTCTCAAAAGTTTACAGGTGACCTGTGCACAAATAATACAACTTGTGACAAAACATGAATAACCATGGAAGATTTATACTTATAAAAAATGAACGGGAGAGCATGGGCGGCACAATTAATTATCAGAACGAAGCAGTTATCTGAACAAAGGATATTTTATTTGAATTAACATTGCTTTTATTTATTTGTTAACAGTCAATAATTGAAAATTCTATCCTTTATTTTATGCTCTTTTTATTAAATTTATATAATTGTTCATTACTGTTACTAGATGTTAATTATTTAGCAGTTGTAAAAAATAAAGTAATTAAATTAAAATTTTGGAGAGCTGTTTTAATAACTTTTGTTTGAAAAATATCTCATAATATTTAATTTAAAGTTTTATTGAAATTTGATTTTAAAATTTGTTTGTTAATTTTCTATAGGATAAGTTATTGTAATCGTTAAAAAATCGAAATTGAAAATGTTTGCATATCTTCACGTTTACAAGGTTTCTGAACATTTTGGCATACCTTAGAAAAAATTGATGCATGGATACAACTTTTGGTCTACGTTTTCGGACGCACGATTCAACCGTTTCAAATGTTAAAAAAAACATTCGATTCCTATTGATAGGGAAAAGCTAAATATAGTGCTTTTTGGGAGAACTAAGAATCTTATTTGAATATGATTCAATAAACTTTCTGCCTGTGTTAACGAAACGATTGTCTTTGTGAAAAGATTGTTTTTTTTTATTTTTTTTTTTGTAATTACCAAAAAATATTTTAGTTACTAAATTTTACTTTTCGAATACTTAATTATGGTACGGGGAATTTAAGCAATAAATGTCTTAAGGCAAGATGCCATACACCAATAGCTGGTTTTAGGTCTAAAATTCATAAGTCTATTTATCTCTCACAACCATTATTGAAACTATATGAAACAATATGAAAACTACTTTTTAATCATGTATTATTTTCTGAAAAAAAATTCTAATTATATAATTAAATATAAATATCGAAATAAAATACAAAACAAATCATATTTGTAATCTATTTGTTTTTGTTTTTAAACTTTTTCATATTTTGTGTCATTTTTCATGGAAACTAGTTTATTTAGTTAAGGTTTGATAAATAAAATAGCTCTATAAAAATTACAACAAGTAAATTATGTCCATATTTCAATTTTTAAAAATACTTTACTGAGATAGTACTCTATTTTTTAAGAAAAAAACTTTGTACGTCACTGACAAAAGCTCCAGATACCTGCAGAGATCTATTCAGTCTCTTAAGTTACGTTCCGAAACACTAAAATCAGATTCATTGCATTTCCGAGAAACTAGTAACAATTTCCATTTCTATTTTATAGTTTCAATGCCTTGATAATTTGCCTTAAATGTATTTATTGCGCAATAAACTACTGTACTACTAATAGTACTACATATAAGTCAAGTAACTTAAGACAGAAGTTTACAATGAAAGATAAATGGTTTTTGCTAATATTTTTGTTTCTTAATTCCTGTATCTTATTTATACTTAAAATATTGATTTATAAATATAATTAGTAAAATACGAATAAATATCAAAACTTATACGTAGTATATATTTTCTTAATTAATCGATTTATTAAATCGAAAGTGATGCAACATAATGTATAAACTTTAGCATAGAGAGATAAAGCGATATTTTTGTCAACCCAGTGAATAAGTTGCTGAGTCGATTTTCACTATTTTACAAAACTTGATTTCAAAGTTTTATTACTTTAAAATTTAAATTTTATATGAAGTGCTTCAACAACTTTTGTTCCTAACCAATAGTTTTTCTACTTAATAACTATTTTCAGAGAAATAGTTAATACCGTTTAAAATATTTTTAAGGAGAAATAGTTAACACCGAAATTCGGCTTAACCACTTATTTACTGGTATGGCAGATTTATTTACAATGTATATGTGTGTATTGTACATTTCAATTTGATGCACAAACCCTCTATAGGCCGAATTTTTATTGAAAAAGAATCATTAAAACCAAAAATCAGTAATTATAAGCTTATGTTATAAAATAATGAAAAATGCATTATTTTACTTAAAAAGCCATAATTATTTTGTAAACTATCTAAAAATTCGAAATGTGACCTAAAAGCCTACAGAGGGTTGATAATATCAAATTGATATGCTTAGTTAATGTATTTTGAGCACATATAATTCAACTATTATATTCTGTGCTTAAAGCGATTTTTCCCAAACGATTACCAATGTTTCTAGCTAATCAAACCATTAGCACAAAATCAAATTTTCTCACAGTACGTGCAGTAAACATTACAGGTTTTTCATTCCCTAGGCACTTAAGGTACCCCCATTTCGCGAATATTTCGGCCCACAGCATCCCCTATGAGAGGGTGTCAATACATAATCTATCACAACCCTCTTATAATATGCATTCAAGTCATTGTGTTTGAAATAATAGTACTTGCAGCATATTGTACTTTGTGCTGGAAGTGCGTGGGAAAGGCAAACCGAATTAGTTACGCAGTGTAATATGATAATCTGATCTCGAATTTGGAAATTTAGCCCAAAGGGATGATGAATAAATACAATAATTGACTAAGTCTCGAATAAAAACTTGGAAAAACAAAACATATACCTCTGCTCAGTGGCGGCGCTAGACCATTCGTGGGCGTCGGCAAAATTCGTTTGCGAGGCCCCCCTTTTTTGCTAGTTGCAAGTTGCTAGTGGTACATGGCATCGTGCCTAAAGGCAAATTGCTGAAACTTTTCGTGCCGTAATTTAAACTTTTGAAAAAATTTGAAAAGTGAAAGAAATTGACTTTTTTTAATTTGAAATATTTTGTTGAAAATTTCGAACTTTTTTTCAAAGCAATCACATTGCGTTAGCTGCTTAGAGACGAAATATCGAAGCGCGTAAACGCCGCGTTGCAGTCTAACTTAACTCACTATTAATTAAAATCTTTATAAAATATCTGAGAATTTGATGTGCATATGCCAAATGGCTTTTGTTGTGCTTTTCTACTGGATTTCCAAAACCGCTGGACCTGCCTTCCTAAAAATTTAATCAGTTTGGCACTTTTTGTCCCGTATCTTCAAAACGGCTTATCCTGCCTTTGTTAAAACCTAATCAGCACGTCTTCTTACTTTAATACATGTCAAATGTTTTCTGAATTTTTCAAATTGGTTGATCCATGGTCGCGAAATCGTCGACGAAAATTTGCCAAAATGTTCAGAAATCTTTGAAGATATATAAAAATTTTTGTTTTAGATTTTTTTGCGATTACTATAACTGTATATGAGATTTATTTTTAATCAGATAAATACACCAATTGAAATAGACAAAAATTACACAAGTTAAAATAAACAAACTCTTCGGCAAAAATGGTTTGTTTTCCAGCTATTAGAAAAGCACTAAAATTAAATAATTATCGCGAAAAAGTTTCCTTTTGCCCAACCATTTGACTAGCAAATTTTATGTTTTTTCGATCATTATGAATAAAAAAAATCACCGACTTAATAACTAATTAGATAAAATTTTGCAATCTGCAAGTGATTAATTAGATTTAAAAAATCTATGTTCATACTAATTTGAGTGCACAAATCCGAACATCACATAGTAGGTAGACATGGTCAGTCTAAAAGCTCGTCATTAATCATTTATCGTAGTTCCATAAAATTTATGTTAGATGATAATAACAAGTTTTTTTTAAAAAAATATTTTTATAATAAATTACGAAGAAACTGTGCGGTCGATCTTGACGAAAAACAATTCAGCACGATCGCCAACTGAAAACTTTCGATCAGTTTTTGAATTTTTAAAATTGGTTCAAAAATGTCAAAATGTCGTTTTTTAAGACGCTTTAATTTTTTGTCGACGACATCAGAGCGGATCAACCGATTTAAAGGATTTAAAAAAACATTCGATTCGTGTTGATAAATTGTCAAAGGCAGATTTAGCGGTTTCGGAGATACAAAAAACGTTTAAAAGGTTATCAATTTTATTTGAAAGAACTGATCATCCCGATAGAATGTTTAAAAAAATATATTGCTTGTGTTGACGGTGTGAAACAATGATTAGTTTCAAATTAACAGTTTTTGTTATTATCTCATTGTTATTTCTCATTGATCAATTTTTATTGATCATTGATTACTTTTATTCCTCGAATATTTAATTACTGTTTCGATACGTTAAGATCCCCACTCGTATGTATTTCCAAAAGAACGATGATTTACATAGTGCTCACATAAGAAATACACAAATATAAACAACCAGAGAATTAGCTTGCGCGAAGTTATTTAGATTTAATAATCTATAGTGTTGACAGACGATGTTAGATAATGTCCATAAAAGATAAAAGAGTAAAATGATAGTGCCTGTAAACCACTAATCACCTTCTTTACTCGCACATCCGTATAAAAATTAACTAAATTTTAAATAATTAAAATTTTTCCGGGGCCTCTTGCGAGGCCCCCCCAGGCGCGAGGCCGTCGGCGGCCGCCGACACCGCCGACGCCTAGCGCCGCTACTGCCTCTGCTCTTTTATTCTAGAATCTAGAATACGAAAAAACATGAGCTTTAAGTATTAAGTTTTTAATTAATTTAAAATAAATATTAAGATTTTGTTTATCATTTAAGTTATTAACTTCCCCTAGGGCAAGTTATAGTAATCGCAAAAAAATCGAAAATGAAATTTTTTATATATCTTTACGTTTCAAAAGTTTCTGAATATTTTGGCATACCTTAGAAAAAATAGATGTATGTGTGTGTGTATGTATGGAGCGTAAAGGGAACGAATCATCCGATTAGATTAATTCAAAAAACATTTTGCTTGAGTAGATCGTATGCAAAAAAATGCATTTACAGAAAATTTTATAATTTTGAAAATTTTCCAAAAAAAATCAAAATTTTCAAAAAAATTCAAAGTTTAAAAAAATTCAAATTTTAGAAATTTTTCATCATTTTCAAAAAAATCTAAATTTTGAAAATTTAAAAAAAAAGATTTCTTACAAAATTTGAGAATATTTCAAAAATTAAAAAAATAGCCTATTTTCAAAAATTATCAATTTGTCAAAATATTTAGAAAAACCGTTTAGTTTAATTTCCAAAAATTTTCAAATTTCTGAAAAACTTTCAAATTTTTGAAAAAAATTTTAAATTATCAAAAAATTTCTAAATTATAAAAAAAATCTAAAAAAAAAATGGATTCTTGTAAAGTACACATACATTGTTCATAAAATAGGCTTGTCGCCCAATTTAAAAAGCACTTATAAGTTTATAGTATGTAATATGAAATTATTCAAAACAATTATTGATTATTTTCATTCCTCGAATGTTTAATTACGATAGGGAAAGTTCCAGCAATTTGCCTTAAGGCACGACACCATGCGCCCCACTAGTTTAATTATATATTTTCTTTAAAAGTAAGTACTCTCAAATCTCTGGCATTTCAAAAAAAGTAAATTATTAGTTTTTGTCAAAACAGTAAATATTTAATTTTATCACTCATTCTATTTAGGATTGGTAAACTGTTATTTTATTTAGTTTCTCGAAATTTCATATCTTTAAAAAAATATAAATAGATATAAACAGCTTGTAACTTGTATTCAATCTGTATATGTACATTCTCTTCAATCACATGCAATTTAATAAATAATTAAATATTCTAATGAATAATATAGTGTATGAGTTTTCATAATTTTTAATGTTTTAAACTGTATACAAATAATTCAATGTAATGTTCAAAAAAAATTCTTGGTAATTAAATATGTCTTGTCTTGCAATATTCGAACGAACTTAATTATTCAATTATTTATTGCACATCACATACAACTGCAAAATTATACATCACGATTTAAAAAGATAATTAAACAACGTATTTTTGAACTAACGTAATAAAATAACAAAAATGCAAAGTACATTAAGGTGCAAGAATATATATTTATTTAATAATAGTCAAATATATATTTGTACTTATGTAGACTATTTGCCAGAAGCGAAATATATTACGCCTAATTCTACGACGGCATTGCATCAAATTTAATGTTTCTAATAAGAATATAAACGAATATTTTGCATTTGTTGAAATTCTAATTGGCATGTATGAAATTTTTGTTTTTGAAGAATAAAATAAGCTAATTTTTCATTAAGTTAACTAGTAGGAAGTGTACTTTTGCTTTATAATAGTTACACGGACTCTGCGATATTAGATAGTAATCGAGTCGATCAATATGTATTGACAAATTTTCGAATTTTCAAAATTGTTACAAAAACATTTTATAATCGTCAATTGCAAAGCAAGGTTTTATCCGCCTTTTTAATAAAAATATTTTAATAGGATTTCTAAAACTCGTTTTCTATTTTTTGCACTCTTTGCTCTTTATCTCCGTAACTGCTGGACCTGCCTTTGCTAAAAACTAATCAGCACATCTCCCTATCAATAGGGATCGAATGTTTTTTAAACCATTCAAATCGGTTGATCCGTGCGCCCGAAAACGTGACCAAAAATTGCATCCATACATATACACACACACATCCATTTTTTCTGAGGTATGCAAAAATGTTCAGAAACCTTCAAAACGTCAAGAAATGCAAAAATTTTCAATTTCGATTTTTGGACGATTACAATAACTTACCCTATGGGAAGTTAATAATCGGAACGGATTTTCAGCTGTAAAAAGGTAATAAGCGCAAGAAGTCTCAAATAGACATGATTTTATTTTCAAATTTATATATAAGGTTGTCAAATATCTCCCTTCCGCCTTTTTGTATTATAAACCAAGAGCAAAAAAGCGGAAGGGAGATATTTGACAACCTAATACATTGAATTTGTGAAAGCACGAGTTGGCCATGAGTTCAGAGTTGGCTTTGGATTTAGAAAACAAGATAAGGTTGTTGTCATGACATGTCAAGTCAGTTTTTTAATAGAGCCTTATACTTTTGTACAAAGTCTATTTTTAAATTGACAAATTTCCACAATGGTGACCTCGACATGATGGAACCCTATCATATCAACTTAAAGTCCATCCATATATACTTGTGTATTTCCACCACCTCCCTACCCAATGGGTCATATTGATTTCGCCCTTAAATTCATTTCGGCTCCCACGAAAACATATTCAGTTTTATCATCCGCAAAAGTCAAACCTCACACGGTTTCAGGCTCGCCGAGTGCTTCTCAATACACATTGCACACACTCCAATATTTCAATATAGACGCACGTCCGGACTACGCCACCGGCCAAACAAGCGGGTTGCTTTTAATTCGGTGATACTAGATCTCCCAGAAAATCAACCCCCAGATACAAAAATAGGGGTGTATGGAGGATAAATAATAGGTGACGTGGCCTGGGTCTTCAAATGTCTATTGCAAGTGACATTATGGGCGGTTGGGAATCAAATACAGGGTACTAATTTGGAACTACGATGCAAAAGTAGATTAAAATTATTGGAACAAACTATTTAATTTAACCATTAATAATATAAGAAACCATCTCAGTCATTCTTACTACAATGTACTACGAATCATGTCCAGTTATAGTTTTTCAGATATAGATCATTTATGTATATGCTAATAAAGTTAATTTTTGCATAATCAATTAAATCATCATCATCTGTATGATATCATATCCTAGAGATACAAAAAACTCTCCTGTAGGATAAGTTATAGTGACCGCAAAAATCAAAAATGAAAATTTTTGTATATCTTTACGTTTCAAAAGTTTCTGAACATTTTGGCATACCTTAGAAAAAATTGATGTATGTTTGTGTGTGTATGTTTGAATACAATTTTTTGGCCACAAATTCGTGCGCACGAATCAACCGATTTGAATGATTCAATAAACATTCGATTCCTACTGATGGAAGACATGCTGATTAGTTTTTGGTGAAAACTGGTCCAGTCGTTTCGAAGATACGAGGCAAAAAGTGTCAAAACGGTAATTCAGTTTTTAGAAAACGAAGTACCCGATTTAAATGATTCAAAAAACATTTTTTTTTGTATTGACAAAATTAAAAATTGATGCAATTTTTGGTAGACAGGTCTAGCGGTTTTGAAGATAAAGAAGAAAAGTGAGAAAAAATGATATTTGGCGGTCAAAAATGATTATTAGACATATGCACATCAAATTATCAGATTTTTGATAAAGTTGAGTAGAAATAAAGAAAAATGAGTACTAATTTTGTTACAATTTTGTTGGGTTTCGTATCATGATATTTATTATATTAATTATATTAACTTTTAAAGTTCACTTATACGGTGCAAGCAAATTTCAAAATTTTCTGAATTTTTTTTTTCAAAATTTTCAAAAATATACAAAGTTTTATACTTCAAATATGAATTTCAAATTTGCAAATCAGTTGTATCCTCATATGGATTCATTCGACACCTCTTGCTAATGTAAACCTTCTCAAGTGCTTTGAGTGATAAGATCATTACAATATATTTTATGAACGATAAAATATATAGTGATTATAATTATCAGTTTGAAAATCTGCAAAGCAATTATTAATCATTGATCAATATTTAATGATTACTGATTTTTTTCACTCGAATATTTAATTCTGGTACGGAAAATTCCAGCAATTTGCCTTAAGGCACGATGCCATACACTACTAGTTTCAACCTATTTTATACAGAGACATATCTAACAATATTAACGAATATTTATTTGAAGCAAATGACCCTGTTACCCGAATTCAAAATATGCATTTTTATAATTCACAAGTTCATAAAATTAATGAATATCAAATTAAAAAAGCTCACACAATTTCAAAGTTGGTTACAAAAACCAAAATCTATTTTGTTTAAAATAATTGCCTTAAACTGTAATTTCTACTTATAGCTGAAAGAATTTTGGGTATGAACTTAACAACCACTTATTAAATTATAATTATGATTAATCAAGATAATTTTCAATAACCTTACAGTTAAGCCATCGAACATCAACAAAATAATTCCAACACTCGAATGAATTTAGTGAATATTCCGGTGTGTGAAAATTACTCCGAAAACTTCATCTAATATCATCAAGGATGATTCGGTCAATATAGAAAGAGGGTGGATTTTTGGTTGTAAATTATTACAACAATGCACACACATGATGGGAAACTGATGCTCTGGTGTCTGACTAGACCAACCCTCTATATAAATTTATTTCTCCCACAAAAGTGGGGTTCAAGTGGTAGTTATACAATTGGGATTTATTACAATATGCTACCGATATCGTTAACACTTTATTATAGAGCCCTGGAGATAATATTACTAGTGGGAAAGAAATAACGATCCAAATTTGAGATGTTAGAGCTATCTGAAAGTACTGAATTACTTATTCTGAAGATCAGTTCTGAGTCTTAGAGTTGTTGAATATTTGTAAAAACCACAAACAAGTTTTCATAAAGTCCTAACAATTTTTATTTAAAATTTAGCATATGAAGTTGAAAATATTACGACATTTTGAGCCTTCAATAAGTAGCAAGCAAAAAATGATAGCATAATAATCAGCTTTACAACATAGTCAATTTTACTTAACTAAATACGAATTCAAATGATCCGCAGCAAAATCTTTTTTATTTTAATAAAACATTAATTCGGAGCATAAGTTTTCCATTATTTGTTCCTTTGTAATCTTGTAAACACAACTTGTGTTCAAAAAATAATTAAATTCAGCTTTCTAGAAATTCAAATATGCACAAATTTTCCGATACTAAAAAGGCATTTCTCGTGAGTTCTAATTTCATTGAAACCAGAAGTGCAGACAAAATGCTATAAAATCAAGAAATCAATGCTCAATAAAAATATAATCATTCGAAGTAAAAAATGTACTATAAATTAGTAATACTGTTTTATAATAATGTTTTTGGAGTATGTTAATAGGGTTGTAATTCTTGAGCATGAACTCATTAGCATCAAATAAAACTTAAAATATAATAAACAAAAATATGTTATATTTTTCTCAAACAAAGCATATTAGGCAAAAAATTCAAACATCCTATACTACTCGTATTTAAATATTTTAATAAATGTTGGCCATCAACGCTTTTTTTGATACATACAGAATCCGATCATCTGCTGAGAGAAATTAATGGATCTCGAACAAGTTGTGGACAGTTTTGTATACTAATAATGTGCACACAAAATTATACAGGTATATTCAGTAGTAACGCATATGTAGTTTTATTTAACATAATCTCATGATTTGATTTAAATTTATAATGTATTGAGATCCATTTACCAGTCGTGATTTATCGAAGCTTGAAGTTTTCTTTTTTGCTTATATATTTTGATCGTGTAAATAAATTTGTATAATTCCGTGTGAATACTAATATATATATATATATATATATATATATATATATATATATATATGTTGATTTAATTTGCATACATTAAAAATGTCTACTATGTTTTGGATTGTTTTCTTCTATAATAATTAACTTCCCGTAGGGTAAGTTATAGTAATCGCAAAAAAATCGAAAATGAAAATTTTTATATATCTTTACGTTTCAGAAGTTTCTGAATATTTTGGCATACCTTGGAAAAATGGATGTATGTGTGTGTGTGTGTGTGTGTGTGTGTGTGTGTGTGCGTGTGTGTATGTATGTGCGGATACAAATTTTCGTCGACGATTTCGGGAACACCGATCAACCGATTTGAATAATTCAAAAAACATTCGATTCGTATTGATAAGGAGACGTGCTGATTAGTTTTTGGCAAAGTCAGGTCTAGCCGTTCCAAAGATACGGGGCAAAAAGTGGCGAAAACGGTAACTCAGTTTTTAAGAGAACGGAGCGTCCGATTTTATTAATTCAAAAAACATTTTACTTGTATTGACAAGGTGAAGAACCGATCAAATTTTCATAAAGGCAGGTCTAGCGGTTTCGGAGATCTAATGAAAAAGTAAAAAAAATGTCATTTGGCGGTCAAAAATGATCATTAGACATATGCACATCAAATTATCAGATATTTTATAGAGATTTTAACAATAAGTATAATTTTGGTTTACATTCCTATGGGTTCCGTACCAATGTTTACGCGTTAGACGTCGACGCGGCGCTTACGCGGTTTGATATTTCGTCTTTATGCAGTTAAAGCAGTACGATTGCTTTGAAAAAAAAGTTCAGATCTATCAAAATATGTCAAAATAAAGAAAACATTTTTTTTCAAAAAAAAAAAAAAAAATTAAAAAAATTTATTTTATTAAAAATCTTATTTTTTCGAAGTAAATTTTCTTCAAAAATGTTAATCGTTTTTAAAAAAATAATAATTTTTGGTACGGGAAGTTCCAGCAATTTGCCTTAAGGCACGATGCCTTAATTGCCTTAAGACAGAATTCCACTTACAGCTAGTAATTGATTATTTTGTTGAAATATACTATTCCACTATACTAACAATATGCATAAAAACATAAGTAGTTTCAGCATATTTTAAAAAATCGAAATTGAAAATTTATACATTTCTTTACGTTTTGAAGGTTTCTGAACATTTTGGCATACCTCATAATCAGAAAAAATGGATGTGTGTGTATGTATGTATGGATGCAATTTTTTGTCCACATTTTCGAGCACACGAATCAACCGATTTGAATGGTTCAAAAAACATTCGATTCTTATTGATAGGGAGATGTGCTGATTAGTTTTTGGCAAAGGCAGGTCCAGTCGTTTCAGAGATACAGAGCAAATAGTGCAGAAAATAGAAAACCAGTTTTCGAGAGATAGGAGCATCCGATTTGGCAAATGCAGGTCCAGCAGTTTCGGAGAAACAGAGCTAAATGTTTTTGAGCAGTTTTTGAGAGAACTAAGCGTCCGATTTGAATGATTCAAAGAATTTGTTTTAACAAAATAATTGCTTTTGGGAAAAAAATGTTTTAATTTTTTTTCAATATTTTTTTTCATATATCGAAAATAATTCATATTTTAATTGTGATTCTGACTTAAGTTCTAATAAACTTAAACAAATATTTTCAACTTTGCAATTTAGTTTATATAATTCTTATAAATATTAAACAATGTTACAGTATTTATTTATAATAATCCATTTGAAAATATTTAATATTCCTCGAACATTTCGTTACGGTACGGGAAGTTCCTGCAATTTGCCTTAAGGCACGATGCCATACACACCACAAGTTATATTTTGTAATGAACTGGAGTATAGAAGATCTATTTTGTTCCTATAATTGTCCACCATAAATCCTGCTAATTGATTATTTTAAAACCAATTATATTATTCCAGACCAATCCACCAGTTTAATCCAGACCAATCTTTGTGACATTATTAGAAAAATAAAGATTTGGTCACAGCAAAAATATTTTTGGTCAAATTTTATTTAGGTTAGCAGAATAAATATGATTTGTTCCATGTTCAAATAAGACGTAACTATACAATTCATAAAATCACGTTTAGAGCGTATGAAGATAAAATTTCTTCCTTTAAAATTTAGACATTTCATATATTCATAATAAAATGTTGAATTGAATGTGCTTCATCTTTCACCACAGGTGGTCCTACTAAGTTAGGTCGTCATGATTTTAATGTACCTTTTAACAAATCGTTTCCTTATAAATATCGGGATCAATAAAATTATGATACGTCCCCATATCGTATCTCATGGTGTATGCTCCAGTGATCATAAGTAGGCTATCTTAACATGGATGAGGAAGCCAAAACAATGGATGTTATTTTTATAAGAAAGGACATTGAATGAGTAATTTGCATATTGTTGTCCACAATGATGCTATGTTTTAAAGGCTCAGCTCAGCACAGTTCAGTTACTTATAGTAATTTATTACTTAGGACCGCAGTAACGGAGAACAATACGCATCGTGCCGGTCAGAGTCGAAGCGAAAATTCAAGAGAAACTGGGGTCAGAAAACAACCACGAGGATTTGTTTTTAGAATTTACAAATATTTTTTTATAAAGATATCGTTATTGGTAACACGTACCAATATTGGTTTTTGAAAAACAATGAGGAAAACAATACTTTACTTTAAATTGTAATATGTAGTAGGCCAAACTTAGTAGAACTAATAAAATTGATATTTTTTCTCAAATAAAAGTAGAAAAAATTTTTTTATTAAATTCAAATACAATTGTGTTTTCTAAATGTTGTGCATTAGAATTTGTAGTGGAAGTGTAGTGGAAGATTAAATACATTTCATGTGGAAACATTTTATTATGGATATATGAAATGTCTAAATTTTTAAGGAAGAAATTTTATCTTCATTTGCTCTAAGGGCTCGCCCGTAGGTAAGCGGTTAAGAGCGACGAGACTTGTTTCGGAGGTTCCGGGTTCGATACCCACTTCGAGCAGCCTGTTGTCAGGCAGCAGTGACAACGATTTTCACTTGAAAATGTAGATAGCAATATGTTTCCAAGTGAAAATAGCCCTTGCCTGGCATTGCTGCACCAATAAAATGTCAGCCCTATTAGATTAATTCTAATAACAAAAAAATCATCAAATATGGATGGATTAATCATAGGGTTACCATCTAAAAAATACGAACAGCTCATAGGACGTAAGGTTGTGATTGCTGTTCAAAAATAATAAAAAAAAGAAAAAAAAAGCTTTAAGAATGATGACATAACTTGTATAATTATTTCTACATCTAGTCAAATCGTTCAACAGCTTTTCCTATGTTATAAATTCCTAATCCCAATAGCAAATGATAAAATAAATCAACGTTTGACAAAAAATAGATTGCCTTCTATTTTCAAATATTTAGAGCAATTGCCAGAAAGCTTTTTTTTCTTATTAATAGAAATTCTTTCGATCACTTTATTGGTTTATCAGTTATTACAAATATTGTTCAAATACAATATTGATCACAGTTTACAAATTCTAATGCCTAAATCATAAAATAATACAATGGTATTTAATTTTTTTAAATTTTTATTTGAGTTAAGAATATCAGTTTTATGAATAATTATTGAATTTATACATGATCACGAATAAATTAATAAAATCATATCAATGTCAAGAATGGAAAGGTTTTATTTGATTTTTTTCGAACAAGTTTTAAGGCAAAAACTGCTAACAATCCTTGTAAGGCTTATTAAAAAGAAAAAATAGTCCTTCATAATTAATATATTTCAAAATAGAAACTGGTTCAAACGTGTAAAATAAGTAATTTAAAGTAAGAAGGGAAATAGCTTTATTTGATTCATTTAAAATTAACTTTAAGGCAAAAAAACTGCTGAAAAAATTGATATAGGGGTTATTGAAAAGCAAACTAACAGTCCTTTGTAGGAAATATGAGTTAAAATACAAGTTTTAACATTATTAGTAAACTGCAATCAACAAAGGAAACATCTAGTAATAATTAATTTAAATATACAGCCTCAGCTAAAAAAAGTTATAACGATAAAAGGGTGAGAAAATGCGTAGACATATAAATTTACGAACAATTACAGTATTAAACAAAAATTATTTGGGAAAGATATCATTATCAAGACTGAATATAAATAAAACACGCAAGCACCTTGTTTTACATATTTAAGAATTTTCAATATTTGCATCAATTCCATAATCTGCCTAAAATAAGACCGAGACTTTAAATAATATGAAAACCTTAATTTGAAATTGCTAATTTAGTACAATATATCTCAAGATCCTCAATTTTCTTTCCAAATTTTATATAAAAAAAATATATTACTTTTTCCGATTCGTCTCTATCTAACCTGCATAGTGGTTTGGTTAGGAATCCACAGACACAATAGTGCATAATGCTACATCTAATACGATTAATAAAATTGCACATCAATAAACCATTACAAGCCGCCCAGGTGATGAAATGTGAAAACGTTTGTTCGGCAATATAATTTATATTAGTGCCAAGATTCTATTGTATATTGGACCTAATATTGCTCTGGCTTACATAGTAATTGCTGCAAATTATGTAGCAAGTTGATAGGAAAGTAGACGCTAATATATCATAATAGATATTAATATCGAATCATTACATTTTTGACATGCAATTTATTGATCGAAAGAAAAAAGTAACTAGTGGGGTGCATGGCATCGTGCCTTAAGGCAAATTGCTGGAATTGCCCGTACAGTAACGAAATGTTCGAGGAATATTGAATGTTTTCAAATAGATCATTGTAAATATTGCAACATTGTCTAATATTTATAAGAATTATATAAACTAAATTGCAAAGTTGAAATTATTTGTTTAAAGTATATTAGAGCTATAGTCAGAAATAAAAAAAAAATCTGAATTATTTTCGATATACAAAAAAAAAATTTTGAAAAAAAAAGTTGAAACAATTTTTTTTTCCAAAATCAATTATTTTGTTAAGACAAGCAGAAAGTTCTTTGAATCATTCAAATCGGACGCTTAGTTCTCTCAAAAACTGCCATTTTTGCAGATTTAGCTTTGTATCTTCGAAATGGCTGGGCCTGTCTTTGCCAAAAACTAATAACCACTTCTCCCAATCATTACTAATGGAATGTTTTTTCGATAATTTAAATCGGATGCTCCGTTCTCTCAAAAACTCGGTTTCTATTTTCTGCACTCTTTGCTTTTTATCTCAGTAACTGCTGGACCTGCCTTTGCCTAAAACTAATCAGCACATCTCCCTATCAATAGGAATCGAATGTTTTTTGAATCATTTAAATCGGTTGATCCGCGCGCCCGAAAACGTGACCGAAAAATTGTATCCATACATACATACACACACACATCCATTTTTTCTGAGGTATGCCAAAATGTTCAGAAACCTTCAACACGTCGAGAAATGTAAAAATTTTCAATTGCGATTTTCGGTCCATTACAATAACTTACCCTACGGGAAGTTAAAAAAAGATGATATTAGGCGGTCAAAAATGATCCATTAGACATATGCGCATCAAATTATCAGATATCTTATAGAGCTACGATATTTCTTCTCTAAAACAGCCATGTAGCACGATTGTTTTGAACAAAAGTTCAAAATTTCCAGGAAAATTCAAAGTATATAAAAAATTTCAAAAAACTTTAAAGGTTTTTCAAAAATTCTAATTTTTGGTACGGAAAGTTTCAGCAATTTGCTATGCATCTTTGAAAAATTCAAATCGAAAGTACGGCGTTCTCTTAAAAACTGAATTACCATTTTTGGTTATTTTTCGCCCCGTGACTTCGAAACGGCTAGACCTGCCTTTACAACAAACTAATCAGCTTGTCTCCTTATATACGAATCGAATGTTTTTTGAATTATTCAAATCGGTTAATCGTGTTCCCGAACGCATGCATCCATTTTTTTAAGGTATGCCAGAATGTTCAGAAACCTCTCAAACGTGAAGATATATACAAATTGACATTTTCGATTTTTTTGCCATTGCTATAACTTACCCCACCTTGTGTCACCAAAGAAGTAAACATAATATTAAGAATAGAGTCGGTTAGAGAAAGATCAGAGAGAAAATATCAAGAATTGCAAAGTTATCATAAATTAACCACAATTTTTTTCTGGTGGAACAATAATTACCAATAAGTCTTTTAACTATTTCCTAGTTAAACTGTTGCAATAATCTTTTATGTTTTCCTCGATTTAATCACCCATTTTCATTTACCCGTGCACAATGCGCCTAACCTGACTCGTAACTTCTCCTTTATCTAACTGACATTTGATTGTTACACATGACCATAAAATAAATTATTTATTATGCATTATTCAGACCGCGTTATTTTCTACTGTGGTATTCTGTAATGATTAAATTACAAAATGCATCTTGCCGCCTCATATTATTGCACATTAATACATTGTGTCGTATTATTGTTATTGTTATTTTGATTATTATATCTCGGATCATCTTAAGAAACGTTTTGTTAGACAGAACTTACCGACTTTTAACGAACCATTGTTATAGAGATTGGTATATCTAAATTGTTCGAAAGAAATAAATTAATCATCATTATTTAGGATATAAAGAGAAACTGATTCTGATTTATATACAGACTAAATAGCACTTGAATCGAATTTGTTGATCAGTATTTAGCAAGTAATGAAAAACTATTCAACTAAGATACAAATAAAACTCTGCAGCTTAACCAAGCCATTTCTGTGAAATCTGGATATGATTTTATATGTATCTTGAGAATTTATCATATGTCCATTATCATCCGCATTCCAGGTTAATATATACAGAAACAGTAAATAGAATCAAAATTCATTTAAGGTTTACGCATAACAAAGTGTCAAACAATCTTAAATCGATAATGCTACTGAATTATTAGATATCACATAACCAGTGAGGCGATGTGATCTCGTAGGCTTTTAGCGGATTAAAATACAACGGAATTAATTTTATTAGATGTGATATGCATATCAGCCCAAAAACGTGAGAACGAACACTTGTTATTTCTTATATACATTTACCAAGAACATGAGCAAAAAATGCTGGAAATAAACGTAACCCTAAATCTTATTTTCTAATATCTATTACAACTTTTAATATATAAAACTTTTCCCAATTTGATCTATCACACCTTTCAATCTTCTCTTTTTCAAGTGCAAACCAATAGTGTTACAAAAGTTGGTCATAAAGTTCTGAGAAGAGTTCATGCACTTGCCCAAATCCTGATAGCACAATGAGGTCTTTTTCCAAATAATATAAAAATAGTAATAAAAAAAGTGTGCGTGTAAGGTTCAAGCGCGATTGAAGTAAAACTATTTGCTATTGTACAAAATGGCATTGAAGTAAAAATAAATACATCATATAACAATTTTGAATAATGCTAATTAGTAATATGGTAACACTCGTGACGCACATATTCATTAGTGTCACCATTATACACATTAATATAATGATAAATTATAAATTATATATTTATAATAGTATTAAAAATATGTATAATATTTAAAAACAATAATGTAATTAAAGTCATTCTTCAAATATGACATGATCGGTTTGTCATTGTAATTAGCATTTAGAAATGAACCTTTATTAGAGAAATGAAGTAACTGCTGATTAATAACTTCTATAATATTCGTTCACACAGTGGATTATGTTGAACAACTTCCCTCATCATTTAATAATAGTGTTTGAAGAACTTCATGTAATTAAAATTAACATACATTCATTGACTGATGGTATTTTTTTTACTTTTTCGCTGGCAATATAACCTCATTCTTTGAATAGCTGTAAAATCTGTTTTGCCTACAAAATATTTTCTATTTCAACAAATTCAAAGATTTATAGAAACTACGAATAATATAGAAATTATTTCAATAAACTTATGTTTCATACACGAAGCAAATGCTGCATTTGTTTTATTATTTTCATTATAATTATTTACGGGGGACAGGGTAAAATATTCTTTTGATTCAGGCATTTTTCATTAAATCAAGATTTGTATTACGATGTCACTTTAAAATATATATTTATATGTGCCGATTTCCTTGTTGATATCGGTACGAACACAACGTTGATGCCGGTACCCATACAACGACAGATCTCTATTCACATACGCGACGACTAATCACAATCGATCCGTATAGAAATGATCGAGAGCGAATGATGAATCATTGGCACTCGACTCTTATCTGCCGTAACGCACTTCCGTTGCATTTGTACGAATGTACACCCTAGTCGCGCCTAAAGAAGTTTCACTTAAAAAACATGAATTATTTGTTTTAACTCTGTTCAATCATTACCCTAAATATTATCCTTAATAACAGTGATCATGTCAATAAAACATTAAACGGATACCTTCAAAAAGCATCGAACAATATTTGTTCGCGTGCTAACATATTGTACGAGAGTACGAGAGCATTTTATTTCAGATACAGACACTGCACCCGAGGGGATGTTGATAAATAGATCACGTTTTTTATTATATTTTATTGTATGACCCCAGGAGTAGTTGTGGGAACAAAGTCGTGTTGCCCTGAAATTTGATAGGCATCGCGAATGAATTAGAGATTTCTGATGCAAACGGGCGTATATTGGCATTTTTAATTAGGGTGAGCAGAGGGGATGATGTTCCTAATTTGTTTTTGTATTGCTCATTTATGGGGATGGATAGATTTCACATCAGCAATTTTTTTACTTCCACAAAATTGAGTTTTCTATTTTACACCGAGTAAAAAAGTAATTAGTTGGTATTGATATTTTGCCTTGAGGCAAGTTATATGAACTTCCCGATATGTGTAAATAATCGACTTAAAAAATGAAAAATAAATTAATTTGACAAACGTCAAAAAAACAATACTAATTTTTGCAAACTTTGACAAATTTTCAAAATTAAACGACTTGTCGTAGGAGCGTAATATTTTAGTATGATCTACAAGACCATGATATCTATCACAAAAAAAATTATGAAAATCGTTGAAATAAATTTTTTTTACACATCATTACAAGAAAACGGCCCGGCCGATCTTTACCAAAAACTAATCAGGTCGATTCCCAACTGATATATTTCGTACGATTTTTGAATTTTCAATATCAATTCTGAATTGCAGGCTAAAACGTGGACGAAATTTTTTTCACTTTTCTACTATTTACCAAGAAACGGTTAGGCCGATCGTTGCACAAAATTGATGAACGCTAGTCCTCATCAAGATACATCGAAGGGCTTTTAAATTTTTGAAAACTGCAGCCGTTTTTGAGAACATTTACGGCAAAAAAATTGTTCACGCAAACACATACACACACACATACTTTATTCAAATGGTCTCATTCGATTCAGAATGGCTTGAAACGTCGAGAAAACATAAAATTAGCGAATCGGATATTTTGATGAAAACAAACTTCTCTTTCGGGAAGTTAATAATTGTGCCAATCAGCACGTCTGTTATTTTTTAAATAAGCAGCGGCTTCTTTGTTCTGTTCTTTAATTTTGTATCAGTTAAAATGTAAACAACTAATAAGACTCGAAATAACTTGATTTTGATTGAACTCTGATTTGATCCAAATATAAGATACCATAACAACATATAAACATGGCCATCACACAACAGTTTATTTAGTTATAGAATGAACTGCCTATCAAATGCATTTCTTTTTAGCAAATATAATAGCTTTCTATTAATTATTCAATATTATAATTATTGATTAATTAATAAACATATTCTATATCTTGTACAAATATATCACACAAAATATCTCTAAGAAATCTTAACATCGCCGACTGCACATGCCGCAATTAAGGAGCGTACGAACAAAAGTTAATCGAGCATTACGGCGTATCACCGACTCAAATCTTCGCTACTTAAGCACTATTAAATCCACAAGCTATTTAAAATGGATAAAAACTATAGAAGAAAATAATGAAATAGAAATATAATATATTGTAAATAGGTTGCCAAAACAAAATTGGTGAATAGGTGAAGGTGAGAGTTGAAGATGGGGTTCAATTTTTGTGAAAGCAGCCTGCAAACCCTTCTGTTGTAATCAAGACCTACTTTTTACCGACAACTACAAAAATTACACTTACATTATAGCTCAGAATATTTTAAAAACGACTAAATCTTGATTAGATTAGATAATTGAAAAACTTACAACGCAATTTTTACACAAGTTAAATGCAGTATTGCATTGCAAAATGAAAATATTTAGTTGTGTTTGATAACTGGGGACTGGAGTATGATAATATAATATCTTCAAAAAAATTTAATTTGTATCACTGTATCACCCAGAAAAACTTATATTGTTGTAACCGGCTGCAACATGTTTCGAATACAACTTTTATAAAATCGTTATTTTTGTAACACTTCTCAGTGAAAAATTCAGGCATTACAAATGTGCCAATACTGAGCTGACCGTGAAGTTATGCCCAATTACTATTTGTTTAGACTTTACTAAATGAATAAATGAATAGAATAAGGTAAAATTTAGTATATTTTTCAATCATTTATCATTTAATTTCCTTTACCATCTTGGTTCATGTTAAATGTTCGAATCCTCCTCAGCTACCCAAATAGCCGCGCCTCTCAAATCACAGACTGTGACGAAGAAGCAGCGCTCAAGCGATGCGAAAATACATATTATTACTTATGTAATTTATAATATGACTGAACAACAATCATGACAGAAATTAGAGTAGGTGTGGCATCTAATTGTTAATAGCCGATGAGTCAAACACCGTTAATAAACAAACCAGATCTCGATTATTTCACATGGGAAATTATGGATTCGAAAAATTATCGAACCGTGATTGGAAGTGTAAAGGAGTTATAGGTAGAAGAGCAATTAGCATCTCAAGAAACTACAAATTATACGAATTTATTCGAACAATTGCATTGGCTCCATTATTTGAATGCATTATTAGAAGAATTAGAAATAATTAAGCAGCAATGTTAGAGAAAGGACAGTTTTCACTTGGCAATCTAATATTTGAATCTATTTTTTCAGGTTAAATAGACATCACTACTGCTTTATCAGGCTCTTCTTTATATAGGATTTGAAACCTGATGATTGCAAGACCAAAGGTATTACCATTGAGCCATAAAATTTATATTTTACTCCTATGTCAATAAGTGTAAAATTCTATAAAAATCATTCAAAAACAAAAGATCAGCATCAGCAACTAAAGAGACAGTGTAAAAAGCAATGAAAAGCGTGAAATGACTATTCAATTGTCACTATTGTATAGTATTTTAAAGATTACTGATATTATTTAATAATTAGATGATATATCCAACTAAAATTGATCAGCGTTATTATAAATAAAATACATTTTACTTGGTGAGTGTAAAAAATTTACCATTCTGGTTAGCGTTGTAAAACACAGAAAAATGTTTATTGTTTTCATAGAAAGAACGTTATAAAGCAAAAAAAGAAAATATTGAATATGTTTGATAATATTTTGGAAGTTCCATCTATTCAGTATGAAGTTTAATTATTATATGGAGGTACCCATTAGATTGTCAGAAATTACAAAATATACCAATATAAAAAAAGTCATTAAAATTAATGAAACTGGAACGCAGTAATATATGAGTTCTTATCTCAGCCTAAACATATATTAGATAGTAAATATGTTTTATACTCAAGTGCAAATTATATTGAACTGCTATTAATCAATTATTCAACTTAATCAAAAGTTCAAATTAGAAATATAAGTATTATCAAATCAACTTAGACACTTGCAAATTGGGATTATACAGTCACTTGTCATACCAACTCGCCGATTTAAATATATACAAAATAAATTTCGCAATAACCCCAAATCAGTTTTGCTTTTATTACGGCTGTCGGCCGGTTTCAAAATCATAGTGAATGTTCAGGTGAAAAATCTTAGAGCCAAAAAATTAAACGTAATATCATTACATGCAATTAACAAAGTGCAATAATTTACACCACTAATGTTCCAATGAAATAAAAGCGTGCGGTGAAATAGTGAATGGATAATGTCAGTATGCGAAATAACGTTTTCATTAAGCGCAAAGACAAGTTAATCCTCATGTGACAGTGAAACTATTTTCTGATCCGATTATCTTTTATAGATTTGGAAAAATATTTCTCACTTATTAGTGCAATGATTGCG
>NW_020537758.1:48932093-48950066 GCF_003426905.1 Ctenocephalides felis
TTTCCCAATTTGATCTATCACACCTTTCAATCTTCTCTTTTTCAAGTGCAAATCAATAGTGTTGAAAAAGTTGGTCATAAAGTTCTGAGAAGAGTTCATGCACTTGCCCAAATTCTGATAGCACAATGAATTTTTTTTCCAAATAATATAAAAATAGCAATAAAAAAGAGTGCGTGTAAGGTTCAAGGGCGATTGAAGTAAAACTCATTTGCTATTGTACAAGATGGCATTTAAGTAAAAATAAATACATCATATAACAATTTTGAATAATGCTTATTAGTAATATGGTAACACTCATGATGCACATATTTATTAGTGTCACCATTATGCACATTTATATAATGATAAATTATAAATTATATATTTATAATAGTATTAAAAATATGTATAATATTTAAAAACAATAACGTAATTAAAGTCATGCTTCAAATATGACATGATCGGTTTGTCATTGTAATTAGCATTTAGAAATGAACCTTCATCAGAGAAATGAAGTAATTGCTGATTAATAACTTCTATAATATTCGTTCACACAGTGGACTATGTTGAACAACGCGTAAACAAACATTGTTTTTGCAACTTCACTTATCATATAATAATTGTGTTTGAAGAACTTCATGTAGTTAAAATTAACATACATTCATTGACTGATGGTATTTTTTTACTTTTTCGCTGCCAATATAACCTCATTATTCGAACAGCTGTAACATCTGTTTTGCCTACAAAATATTTTCTATATCAACAACTTCAAAGATTTATAGAAACTACGAATAATATAGAAATTATTTCAATAAACTTATGTTTCATATACGAAGCAAATGCTGCATTTGTTTTATTATTTTCATTATAATTATTTACGGGGGACAGGGTAAAATATTCTTCTGATTCAGGCATTTTTCATTAAATCAAGATTTGTATTACGAATGTCACTTTAAAATGTTCATTTATATATGCCGATTTCCTTGTTGATATCGGTACGAATACAACGTTGATGTCGGTACCCATACAACGACAGATCTCTATTCACATACGCGAAGACTAATCACAATCGATCCGTATAGAAATGATCGAGAGCGAATGATGAATCATTGGCACTCGACTCTTATCTGCCGTAACGCACTTCCGTTGCATTTGTACGAATGTACACCCTAGTCGCGCCTAAAGAAGTTTCACTTAAAAAACATGAATTATTTGTTTTAACTCTGTAAAAATCATTACCCTAACTATTATCCTTAATAACAGTGATCATGTCAATAAAACATTAAACGGATACCTTCAAAAAGCATCGAACAATATTTGTTCGCGTGCTAACATATTGTACGAGAGTACGAGAGCATTTTATTTCAGATACAGACACTGCACCCGAGGGGATGTTGATAAATAGATCACGTTTTTTATTATATTTTATTGTATGACCCCAGGAGTAGTTGTGGGAACAAAGTCGTGTTGCCCTGAAATTTGATAGGCATCGCGAATGAATTAGAGATTTCTGATGCAAACGGGCGTATATTGGCATTTTTAATTAGGGTGAGCAGAGGGGATGATGTTCCTAATTTGTTTTTGTATTGCTCATTTATGGGGATGGATAGATTTCACATCAGCAATTTTTTACTTCCACAAAATTGAGTTTTCTATTTTACACCGAGTAAAAAGTAATTAGTTGGTATTGATTTTGCCTTGAGGCAAGTTATATGAACTTCCCGATATGTGTAAATAATCGACTTAAAAAATGAAAAATAAATTATTTGACAAACGTCAAAAAACAATACTAATTTTTGCAAACTTTGACAAATTTTCAAAATTAAACGACTTGTCGTAGGAGCGTAATATTTTAGTATGATCTACAAGACCATGATATCTATCACAAAAAAATTATGAAAATCGTTGAAATAAATTTTTTTTACACATCATTACAAGAAAACGGCCCGGCCGATCTTTACCAAAAACTAATCAGGTCGATTCCCAACTGATATATTTCGTACGATTTTTGAATTTTCAATATCAATTCTGAATTGCAGGCTAAAACGTGGACGAAAATTTTTTTCACTTTTCTACTATTACCAAGAAACGGTTAGGCCGATCGTTGCACAAAATTGATGAACGCTAGTCCTCATCAAGATACATCGAAGGGCTTTTAAATTTTTGAAAACTGCAGCCGTTTTTGAGAACATTTACGGCAAAAAAATTGTTCACGCAAACACATACACACACACACATACTTTATTCAAATGGTCTCATTCGATTCAGAATGGCTTGAAACGTCGAGAAAACATAAAATTAGCGAATCGGATATTTTGATGAAAACAAACTTCTCTTTCGGGAAGTTAATAATTGTGCCAATCAGCACGTCTGTTATTTTTTAAATAAGCAGCGGCTTCTTTGTTCTGTTCTTTAATTTTGTATCAGTTAAAATGTAAACAACTAATAAGACTCGAAATAACTTGATTTTGATTGAACTCTGATTTGATCCAAATATAAGATACCATAACAACATATAAACATGGCCATCACACAACAGTTTATTTAGTTATAGAATGAACTGCCTATCAAATGCATTTCTTTTTAGCAAATATAATAGCTTCTATTAATTATTCAATATTATAATTATTGATTAATTAATAAACATATTCTATATCTTGTACAAATATATCACACAAAATATCTCTAAGAAATCTTAACATCGCCGACTGCACATGCCGCAATTATGGAGCGTACGAACAAAAGTTAATCGAGCATTACGGCGTATCACCGACTCAAATCTTCGCTACTTAAGCACTATTAAATCCACAAGCTATTTAAAATGGATAAAAACTATAGAAGAAAATAATGAAATAGAAATATAATATATTGTAAATAGGTTGCCAAAACAAAATTGGTGAATAGGTGAAGGTGAGAGTTGAAGATGGGGTTCAATTTTTGTGAAAGCAGCCTGCAAACCCTTCTGTTGTAATCAAGACCTACTTTTTACCGACAACTACAAAAATTACACTTACATTATAGCTCAGAATATTTTAAAAACGACTAATATCTTGATTAGATTAGATAATTGAAAAACTTACAACGCAATTTTTACACAAGTTAAATGCAGTATTGCATTGCAAAATGAAAATATTTAGTTGTGTTTGATAACTGGGGACTGGAGTATGATAATATAATATCTTCAAAAAAATTTAATTTGTATCACTGTATCACCCAGAAAAACTTATATTGTTGTAACCGGCTGCAACATGTTTCGAATACAACTTTTATAAAAATCGTTATTTTTGTAACACTTCTCAGTGAAAAATTCAGGCATTACAAATGTGCCAATACTGAGCTGACCGTGAAGTTATGCCCAATTACTATTTGTTTAGACTTTACTAAATGAATAAATGAATGGAATAAGGTAAAATTCAGTATATTTTTTAATCATTTATCATTTAATTTCCTTTACCATCTTGGTTCATGTCAAATGTTTGAATCCTCCTCAGCTATCCAAATAGCCGCGCCTCTCAAATCACAGACTGTGACGAAGAAGCAGCGCTCAAGCGATGCGAAAATACATATTATTACTTATGTAATTTATAATATGACTGAACAACAATCATGACAGAAATTAGAGTAGGTGTGGCATCTAATTGTTAATAACCGATGAGTCAAACACCGTTAATAAACAAACCAGATCTCGATTATTTCACATGGGAAATTATGGTTTCGAAAAATTATCGAACCGTGGTTGGAAGTGTAAAGGAGTTATAGTTAGAAGAATCAGCATCTCAAGAAACTACAAATTGTACGAATTTATTCAAATAATTGCATTGACTTGATTATTTGAGTGCCTTATTAGAGGAATTAGAAATAATTAAGCAGCAATGTCAGAGGAGGGCAGTTATTCTTGGCAACCTAATATTTGAATCTATATTTTCAGGTTACTAGAGACATCACTGCTGCTTTATATTAGAACCTTCTTATATAGAATTTAAGACCTGGTGGTTGCAAGACCAATGGTTTTAGCACCGAGCCATAAAATTTATATTTTACTTTACTTTAAAAATCACCCAAAAACAAAAGATCAGCATCAGCAACTGAAAAGTCAGTGTGAAAAGCACATAATAGTCGTAAAATGACTATTGTATAGTATTTATAAGATTACTGATATTTAATAATTTGATATACATCAAACTTAAATTTGATCAGCGTTATTATAAAACTGGTGGGGCGCATGGCATCGTGCCTTAAGGCAAATTGCTGGGACTTCCCGTACCAAATATTGTTATTTTTTTTGAAAACGAATAACATTTTTGAAAAAAAATTTCTTCGAAAAAATTAGATTTTTGAGAAACTCTAAATTTGACAAAACATTACTTTTTTCTGAAAAATATTTTTTTTTGAAAAAAATGGTTTTCTTTATTTTGACATATTTTGGAAATTCTGAACTTTTTTCAAAGCAATCATACTGCTTTAACTGCATAGAGACGAAATGTCAAAGCGCGTAAGCGTCGCCGTCTGACGGATAAACATTGGTTAGGAACCCATAGGAATGTAAACAATATTTATACTTATTGTTAAAATCTCTGTATAATATCTGATAATTTGATGTGCATGTGTCTAATGATCATTTTTGACCGCCAAATGGCATTTTCTTTTACTTTCTTCATTACATCTCTGAAACTGCTAGACCTGCCTTTATGAAAATTTGATAAATTCTTTATATGGCCAATACAAATAACATGTTTTTTGAATTATTAAAATCGGACGCTTCGTTCTCTTAAAAACTGAGTTACCATTTTTGGCACTTTTTGCCACGTATCTTCGGAATGGCTACACCTGCCTTCGCCAAAAACTAATCAGCACGTCTCCTTATCAATACGAATCGAATGTTCTCTGAATTATTTAAATCGGTTGATCGGTGTTCCCGAAATCGTCGACGAAAATTTGTATCCGCACATACACACACACGCACACACACACACATGCATACTCACACACATGCATGCATCCATTTCTTCTAATGGTATGCCAAAATATTCAGAAACCTTTGAAACGTAAAGATATATAAAAATTTTCATTTTCGATTTTTTTTGCGATTACAATAACTTGCCCTACGGGAAATTAATAAAATAAATTTTACTTGGTAAATGTAAAAAATTGGTCAGCGTTTGTAAAACACAGAAAAATGTTTATTGTTTTCATAGAAAGTAAGTTATAAAGCAAAAAAAGAAAATATTGAATATGTTTGATAATATTTTGGAAATTTCATCTCTTCAGCATGAAGTTTAATTATTATATGGAGGTGCCCATTAGATTGTCAGAAATTACAAAATATACCAATAACAAAAAGTCATTAAAATTAATGAAACTGGAGCGCAGTAATATATGATTTCTTATCTCAACCTAAACATATATTAGATAGTAAATATGTTTTATACTCAAGTGCAAATTATATTGAACTGCTATTAATCAATTATTCAACTTAATCAAAAGTTCAAATTAGAAATATAAGTATTATCAAATCAACTTAGACACTTGCAAATTGGATATACAGTCACTTGTCATACCAACTCGCCGATTTAAATATATACAAAATTAAATTTCGCAATTAACCCCAATCAGTTTTGCTTTTATTACGGCTGTCGGCCGGTTCAAAAATCATAGTGAATGTTCAGGTGAAAATCTTAGAGCACAAAAAATTAACGTAATATAATTACATGCAATTAACAAAGTGCAAATAATTTATCACCACTAATGTTCCAATGAAATAAAAGCGTGCGGTGAAATAGTGAATGGATAATGTCAGTATGCGAAATAACGTTTTCATTAAGCGCAGAGACAAGTTAATCCTCATGTGACAGTGAAACTATTTTCTGATCCGATTATCTTTTATAGATTTCGAAAAATATTTCTCATTTATTAATGTAATGATTGTGTAAAATGAGGAATCACTAAAAAGAAACGCTAGTTTTTAGAAAAAAGAGCCAAACTGCAATTCAGCTTTAGAAAAGCGGTAGACGTCGGTATAAAAAGTATTTAAAATTGATTGCAGAATAAGTTTATATAGAAGCAGTTGACAAACAATAAATGGACTGAAGTACATATTTCTTTATTTTTGTAATTGAGATTTTTTATTTTTCCCTAAACAGCAATTCTGATCTATGCTTATTTCCAAGTTTATAGTTTACCAGCATTTTTAGAAAGTAGACCAATAATTATGTCTTTAGTAACTCGGATTGCTGTTTTATTTAATTATGAAAGCTTTTAAAAATCAACTTAGCAGCCGTCATCAACTTGCACTAATTTCGAAAGACTATTTTCAATTGGAAATATATTTCTAGGTTCTATATGTTCAAGTGAAAAACTGATATTACGACTTCTTGATATCAAAACTAGAGCTGTGGCGAGCATAGCTCTTGGGTAGCGTGTTCGAATCACACAACAGGGATCTTCGGATCAAATCTTGTCAATGACTTAGAATTTATGAAAAGAAATATGTGTACTTAATTTGAAATCAAATAAAAATTGTATTATGCTCAGAGTAAGTGAGGCCAAATAAAAATAAAGAAATTGAAAAAAAAACTAGAGCTCCTGCTACGGATCTAATGGACTTCTACTCTTTTATAGATTACAGGTGTATACATTCTGAATTCAATGGTGTTTATTTCCAAACTGAAGCACCACGATATTATAAATACTGCCACTTCTCGATTGCTCTGGTTTTATAATTAATCTTGAAGAAATATATTAATGATAGTTTATTACAAATACAGATCGCAAAACCTGATACCCGCGGATTCAATCTGAACTTAATATATACCTTGACGCAACCCACATTTTCAATCGGCAGAAAATTGAATGTAACGCCATTCGGAATATAATTATATATTTATTGTGATAAGTGTAATTTTTTTCATTACCGTAGATGGTTATTAAATAGTATATACATGTTTACACATACGTAGTGATCTTTGTATAGTAGTGCAGTAAACGGAGCGTTTTAGGTCTGAATTTTTTTACTGTGCTCCGAATTGAATGAAATTTTGGAATTAGGTTCATCTTACCCTTAATTTCAAAAGTGAAAACAATTCGGGTTGCGCCATCACCCCCCGGGGGGGATGACGCCCCTTCTCAATTGCGTAATTACATTTTTTCAAAATAACGTCGGAAATCGATAGAAGAACTAATTATAAGGATAAAATGCCTTTTATAGTTTTTCAAAAAAACTAATACTTTTCAAGTTACAGACCACTAAAGATTCATATATTTTTGGCGCTTTTCTTCGTTTTTTTGCTAATATCTCCTAAAATATACATTTTAACGAAAATCATGTAATGAACAAAATAATGTCAATAAAAATCTTAATAAATCGGTATTACATAAAGTGTTCTAGGAAAAATATTAAGCAAGATTTGAAATAACAAAGTCGTTTTTTATGTCGTTCAAGATTTAATTGTTGTATTTAAAGCCATCTAGCGTCGAGGTTTTACATTTTATGCATTTCGGTGAAATTGAGTTTTATAGTGCTCAACATAAGCTTTCAAATGAGTGCTGTTACAAGTTTGTTGCGTGTAAAATAAGTGAGCTATCATGCAAATAAGAAGCATATACGAAGTTTTTTTCTTTTAAATCATATGGTTTAATGAGCGCCATTTCCACCAGAATTAAAGTAATGCACATTCCATCTAGAAATCACTTCATTATAGACATCTTGATGGATTCTAGCAGATTCACTTCTTTAGTACAAACTATTTTCAGAAAACTCACGATTTTATAAAAACTTTTTTTTCCAATTTGCGCGGCCGCGCAGTCTTCAAACATTCATAACTCTGTCAATTTTTGTGTGAAAAAATAATAATAAAAAACAAAAATAAGCCAGAGAGATCCCTTTAATTTTTATCTATATGCTTTTATACGTATCTTTTATTCTTTTTGAGATATAATGAAAATAATTTCGATTTTTAAAAAAAATGGAAAAAAAAGTTTTTATAAAATCGTGAATTTTCTGAAAATAGTTTGTACTAAAGTAGTGAATCTGCTAGAATCCATCAAGATGTCTATAATGAAGTGATTTCTAGATGGAATGTGAATTACATTAATTCTGGTGGAAATGGCGCTCATTAAACCATATGATTTAAAAGAAAAAAACTTCGTATATGCTTCTTATTTGCATGATAGCTCACTCATTTTACACGCAAAAAACTTGTAACAGCACTCATTTTAAAGCCTATGTTGAGCACTATCAAACCCAATTTCACCGAAATGCATAAAATGTAAAACCTCGACGCTAGATGGCTTTAAATACAACAATTAAATCTTGAACGACATAAAAAACGACTTTGCTATTTCAAATCTTGCTTAATATTTTTCCTAGAACACTTTATGTAATACCGATTTATTAAGATTTTTATTGACATTATTTTGTTCATTACATGATTTTCGTTAAAATGTATATTTTAGGAGATATTAGCAAAAAAACGAAGAAAAGCGCCAAAAATATATGAATCTTTAGTGGTCTGTAACTTGAAAAGTATTAGTTTTTTTGAAAAACTATAAAAGGCATTTTATCCTTATAATTAGTTCTTCTATCGATTTCCGACGTTATTTTGAAAAAATGTAATTACGCAATTGAGAAGGGGCGTCATCCCCCCGGGGGGTGATGGCGCAACCCGAATTGTTTTCACTTTTGAGATTAAGGGTAAGATGAACCTAATTCTAAAATTTCATTCAATTCAGAGCACAGTAAAAAAATTCAGAGGTTATACCCTTTTTTCCTCTCCGTTTACTGCACTATAGTATTGGTCGAGCTTTGCAATGGTAATAATCTAATAATCAGAAATATTGTACGAAAAAGAATCGATGTGATAGAATGATACGTTAAAGTTCATTCATGCTAAAGAAAACCTGCAGCAATATTAAACAATGCTGATATACATATTATTTTCAGTTTGAAAATAAAATGCACTTTACAACCGTAGACATATTTAATTAATAATTTATTTATGGGGATATAAAATTCTAATATAGTACTTCAATTTAATTAATTCAATGGCGAAATGACTATACCCATCCGATGAAAATTTCTACAAAAGCTCAATTCATAATCATGTACAATTTTTGATAAATTTGAAATTTAAATTAGTAATTAAAACCTACTTTCGAAGCTTATGAAATTATTTGGACTGTAGTTTGTAAAACAAGCGTTTGCAATAGACTTTTGAAATTCTAATTTATTAATATTGTTATCACATATGAAACAAAATCACCAATAGATATTGCAGAATTTATTAAAATAAACCCATCAAATAGAGACAGACCAAACATTGATGTTTTTTGAATCATCACTACAGCTTAACTGAATTAACTTCTGATCGCTGTTCTAATAAATCCAAGAAAACTTGAAAATTGGGTTATTAATTTAATAATATATCATATTACAAGAAAAACCTTATTTTTCTTGTAATATGATATATTATTATTTCTGCAATATTTTTATCAATTCCTTGTAATACATGAATACGTTGTCCACCCATCCAAAGTTATCTATAAAATTTTACAATAAATAGAACAAACAACAATGATAAAACCCATCCGAAAATATTTTTTGCTAAAGTTTAGTTCATAGTAAATTTCAATTTATAAAATATTTCAAGTTTAATTTAATTGAAACCTGCTACCAAATGCTTATGAAATTATGTCGACTGTGGAATACAAGTGTTCAAGAGACTTTTGATATGCTTAATTCACTACTAATAATAAAAATAATGGGTAGTATAGCACTTGGGTAGGTCCATGAGCTGAGTTAAACTCCAACTCGATTCAGGGAAGAAGAGTGTAAGAGATTTTCCATCACCCATTGCCCACCGAAACGAAATTTTCATCTATATTTTCAAGTGAAAACGGACATCGCTACTGCACGACATCAGGAGTCCAGAGCAAGCTAATACTCGCAACCCTGTCCATACAATATAAAAATCGAAGCTGTCCACAAACCCAAAGTTTCTATATTCATATAGAACAATCGAAAGCAATCAATTTTATCGAAACATTTAGTAATGAATTTGGATGTAGATCTGTAGTGAGCTTAAGATATATTTCTTTACATTATGTTTAACTTTAGTAAATAAATGTCCAACTAAGGTGTGCTCCACATTACTATAGAGCAGATATATAATTTCCTTTAATGCAAGTGTCTGGTGAACGATTTTTTTGAACAGCAATAATAATAATAATAACAATAGACCATACCATGACTTGGAATATATATATATATATATATATATATATATATATTTATATAATGGTTTTGCAGTTTATTGAATGCGCCTTAAACTAGATCAACTCGGGTCAAGTTATTTATTGCGAGTTCCGCGGGCACTGGTCTGCGGCGCCACCTTCTCGCCTCGGATAAAAATGCATGCGGCAACCCGGCAACAAATCACAGAGTCAGACGAAGAAAATAATTGCTCTTGTAAGATTTAAGTCGGATATTTTTGCAAATTTTAAAAAACATGAACAGATTTAAAAACATTCAATGTAACTGTTAATCTTTGCTCATCTGCTTAGGAAGTTTGGAAACCTCCTGGATAAATTGATCTCGATCAAGTTTATGTAATTGATATATTGATGATGATGACCCATGTATTTCTCTGTCCTATGGAAGTTATAAAATTTAGCTCTGTATCTCCGAAACTGCTGGGCCTACCTTTGCCAAAAACTAATCAACACTTCTTCCCGTCATTACAAATTGAATGTTTTTTGGTTCATTCACATCGGATGCTTCGCTCTCTCAAAAACTCGATTTCTATTTTCTGCACTCTTTGCTCCGTATCTCCGAAACGGCTAGACCTGCCTTTGCCAAAAACTAATCAGCACATCTCCCTTCAATTGGAATCGAATGATTTTTGAACCATTCAAATCGATCCATGCGCCCGAAAACGTGGACAAAAAACTGTATCCATACATACATACACACACATCTATTTTTTCAGAGGTATGCCAAAATGTTCAGAAACCTTCAAAACGTGAAGAAATGTAATAATTTTCAATTTTGATTTTTGCACGATTACAATAACTTACCCTACGGAAACTTAAGAATATAAAAAATGGAGAACAAAATCGTAGTTTATAATAAAATTTTATGATAACATCACAAATCAATATACAAGGAAAAGATAGCAAATATCTTAAAATTGGTAAATGTTTACAAACATTATTAATGTATTCATTAGCAATAATAATTGCGGAACAAATAGTAAGAAAATTTGCATTAATTTCGATTGGGTACACACATAAAAAGTAGATCTTTCCCGTCGCTAGAAAAATGGATTTCTAATCAAAAGTTGCAGGTTCGAATCCTGCCTTGGACACCTGAAGTCAAGCAGTAGTGACAACGGTTTCCGTTTGAAAATGATATTTACCAAGTAAAATAGCTCCTCACCGGCGTTGAATCAAAAACAAAATCATCAGTTGATAATACATAAACTGTTGTAATAAAAACATCAAATAGAGGTGGGCCAACTGTTGGGCTGTCTTCTGAAAAGCGTCAAATCATCACAACAGATTAGGAATGGATTACATGGACCATTAAGTTCTGATCGCTGATTTAATAAATCTAAAGAAATTTGCAAATTAGGCTTAATATATTGTAAGAAAAGATTTAGTGCAATATTTTAATCGATTCCCGGTAACGTATATGGACGTAAAATGTTCAGATGGAAACTATTTAAAGCGATGGAGTTGATCAACTGAATAGAAATTGTATACTTGCACGTCGAATAAGCCTTGAAGGATTGATTATCAATGATAATACAGACTAATATGATATAAAGTTCTTAAATAAATTTAAAAATTATTAGTGATTTTTAGTTTACTACCATTTGAGAATTTTTCAACAATTTGAAAATATATGAAATTTTTATTAAAAATATAGAAAAATGCCTACTTAAGACTATGCCTAAGTTGAGGATTTGATAGGTGAGTACTTGATACCTTAAATTCGTGTCTGCCAAGTAGCTGACCTGAAATGCAACAATAAGTGCGGGCGTATTGAAGAACTTGTCTGGCGAGATAATGAAGTTTAGAAAACACATTACTACGTTCGACGTGATGTATTGGTGACAACTCGTTCTATTCGTATCCACATGCTTTCAAACAAGTGTGTAACTGTGTTGGATTTGCATTTAGATAGGTTGTAATATATCAACAAAAATCTTCGGTAGATTAGGAGAATGATCTACTATGCTCTCATACGGAGTCTGATATCTTTTCTCTCTGATATAGTAGGTACATTAATGACTAAGTTGGTAGAGTGAATTAAATTGATTTATAGTACTTTTTTGAGATTGGTGATTCACAATATACAGTCCATATAACTAGAATAAAAGTCTTATTATCAAAAAAAAGTCTAGTTGGATGATTGCAGACAAAACATTAGGAGTATAATTGTAGTTGATTGTAGAAAGTAGTAATATGACTGCAGACAAGAAAGCGAACGAAAGCAACTGATTTTTCTGCAAAAACAAATAAACAAATTTAACCCTGATTTAATTGTACATAAAATAATCATATCTTGGTTATAACTATTCATTCATTCTAATCTAACGTACGATGAGACAGAAATTCATCTCTTCTCATCTTACCAATTGCAAGTTACAAACCAATGTTTTAAAAAAGTGGTGATAAAATATATTGCTAACCGAATTCTAACAAGATTCCAATTGGAATCATGAGGAAATTTCGATTATGATTGTAGAAAATAGTATGATTGCCGATAAGAAAGTGGATGAAGACAACAGAATTTTGGATTACAATTAATAAAATTAAACCCTGTATTAATTGCATATGAATAACTATTTCTTCGAAAGTAGTATGATTGCAGATAAGAAAGTGAATGAAAACAACAGAATTTTGGAATACAATTAATAAAATTAAACCCTGTATTAATTGCATATGAATAACTATTTCTTAGTTAATTTTGGTTGTTCACTATGAAACTTTTAAAATCTAATCAGCAACAAGGCAAATATTTCTTTCCTTTACAAGTTGCAACACAACAAAATAGATTTCAAAGACAACTTTAATATGCAAGTCTAAAAAGTAATGGGTGGTCCATCTAGTGGTCCTAGTGATCTAGTGATCTTACGGTTTATCTTAATAAATGTTTATATGTTTTCCTTACCATTACTTTAGATATTTCTATAAGGAAAACATATAAAGTATTATACATCGTTAGAAAGGTCTCAAAATTCTTAGTTTTTTTTTCATACATCGCAACTTCGAACTCGCACGGTGTGGCCTACAGGCAAGTTGCTAACGATAAATTTCAATTTTTAAATGGGCCACCCCATATTTGATATATTTGTGACATAAGTCATTCGACAGACAGACTAGTTGACTAGTAGAAGACAAAAACGATAAGATTCGTTTTGAAATTTTGATTGAAAGATTATAAAAAATAACTTAATGTAAGTGGCATTTGGCCTTAAGTCAAGTTGAATGAACTTCCTGAAATATGTAAGAATTGACTCAATCAAACGATATTGAAATTTAGATTTTTAGATAAAATTTTCAACTGTTATTTCAAAAGTAAAGTTATTACTTTCAATTAAATCTAAACGTTTCAATTTCGAAAAGAATTTTCTCGAACGCATTTAAAATAATTGTAATTATATTAATTATATTGCAAAGACACGTGCTTGTATGTCTTAAAATTATGTGACTCATCACACCACAAAAACAACTTTTGATACAAGTTTTGACTATATTTTCTCAAACTTTGATGAATTTTTAACATTAAAGTATTTGTCGTAAGGCCGTAACATTTCAGTATGTTTTTTAAGACCATGATATCTATTGCATAAAAATGGTTTATAAAAATCGGCAACATTTTGTTTTATTACAATTAATTTTAAGAAAACGGCTCAGCATATTTTTACCTGAAACTAATCAGTGTCATTCCTAACCCTTATCTTTTGAACAGTTTTTGATTTTTTAAAATCGATTCAGAATTGAGAGCTAAAACGTGGGCAAAAAAAATTTCATTTTTTGCTTACAAAGAAACGGCTCAGCTGATCGTCGCACAAAACTGAGAAAAGGTACCTAATCCACATTGAAAAACATCGATTTGAATATTTGAAATCGGTTCAGCCGTTTTTAAGCAAACGTCGTTGAAAGTTCTAATTATGAGAAATGCCAAAAAAAACATACCCATTTTTGAAAACTTTGAAGAACTTTTAAAAATAAACGATTTGTCGCAGGGCCGTAATATTTTAGTATTATGATCTACAAGACTATGGTATCTACGGTAAAAAAAGTTATAAAAATCGTCGGAAAACAAATTGTTAATACTTTATTACAAGGAAACGGCCCGGCCGATCTTAACCTATATTATCTTTAAAGATTTATCTATAATGATAGATTACATCAATACTACATACTAGTTAAATAATCGAATTAAAATAGGAATCTGAACTTTATATGGTATTTGCAACAATTTGCAGAAAAACGAAAGGACGTCTATTTAAGTTGTAACTTATCAGAAGTTTAATCATCAAAGACAAATTATTGGATACGATTTAAAAAAAAAATCACTATCTCATTCGGTCAGCATGATCAAATTTTTTGCCCTGCAGTTTACCATTAGACAAATATCATGCCTGGCAGTATCAATACACCTGTATTATTACTATCTTGTTATTATTGATTATTGATTCTTGAACATTGAATTATAAAATGACCTTATAAATTGGTTTTATATATCGCTCACATTCTTGATAGAAAGTCAACCTGACACCCGTGCAGGTAGCCTAATTGAGTTATTACTATGATTACTGCAAAGAATGATTATATGATACTTGACACGCATACCAAAGGCACACTATTAATTTAATAAGTTAATACCGCCGAGCTAAAATTTGTTTTTGTTTGCGGTTTAGATAGTATATCTTATAATTATACAAGATTGGCGACGGTTCCAATTAGAATTAATAACGAAAATATCATATCATACTTGAACTTATACTTGTTTATCTATGCTTGAACTAATCATTTGATTTTGCAATGGTTCAGATAAATTGCAACTCATAACATTGCAATTTTGAGTAACACTCTTCCTAAACATGGTGGTATATGATATATAATTATCAAAAGCTTCGGATAAAATAAATATTTTTTCAACTTTCCACAGTTTCAATACCAGGCTTAGGTAACAAGAGTTCCTATTAAAATTAATAAGACTATTTTTTTAATATAGTGCTTCACCGCCGTCTCCGTTTTTCAAATCAGAGGTTCCAGAAATCGATGTCTAATACCAAGCAGGAGTAACACATAATATCATTTGGAAATATAGATTGTAATATGAATTTTATCACATACAGGTAGGAAAAAGTACTATTCTGGACGTCCCAAATTGGAGAACCTTATTTTTGTGATCTTGGATGAAGTAAAATATCATAGTTAATATAAGAATTAATGAAGCATTTATTAATATAGCAATATATTAAAACATGTCATAATTCAAAACACTTGTTTTCAAAGTGAGGTATATTTTTATGTTTATTTCCACTCTTGTGAGGATGGATTCTGCTATCCTGGACATCTCCCAGTAAACCACAAAACGTAACAAAGCCATGAACGTTACGTAACGCTGGCACGTCCGCACGAATCAGGTACGTAACCTGGGAGGCACACAGAAGCATCTATTTCGCGGGCAAGAACGTAACGGCTATTTCGTTGCACACTAATACACCGCGGTTACATTTTTGCTACGTATGAATAAAAAAGCGTGTAGGTGTCTTTTATGTTACATACTTATTTAATTAAATTTCCTGCAAATATAGAATATTAATAATAATTTCGGATATTTAGTAATTTTATTAAATATTATCATTTACAATATACAAAATTTACATATTACATAGTTAACATTAGAAAACTAAAATTTGATAGTACATAAAATGTTAGCCTATAAAAATAATTATTTATTTATTCATAATATGTATTATGTTTAACTCTCTTGGCAACTTCAGTTAAATCAGACTTGGCAAAGTTAAGTCTTGCGTTAAATATGTTCAACTCACTTGCATCTGTTAATGTATCTAAAATAGAACCAAACATCTTAGAAACATTGTACACAAATTTTGAATTGAAAACATTGTGAACAAATTAGTCATTTGTGAACATTACCTCTAAACATACTCATTATTTGAAGTTAATGACTATGTAGTTCCTACGATCATATGACAGAGATAATTATTCCATGAACACACACTCAATTTTCTTGCATTGATTTTATCCTATTAATTTTCAAGATCTGAATTACCTAAAAGTAAAACACTACAAATTAGTACTAAATCATATTAGTTAAAATTCTCTTCATGTAGAACCTTAATATACCAATTTGTAATGCAAGATCATCAGGCTCGAAATACTCAACAATTCATGTTCTCTTCAACACTTAATCCATATAATGTGTGATATCCGGTCCATTCTTTGTTTTCCTTCTTGAATGTTTTTAGGTCTTGCTTGTTTCTTTGGTGACAATTTATCTTCTTGATTAGAGCAAATTTCCCTAGTTTGAATTCCATTTTGACATAACCCATAGGGGTTATGAGCACTCTTTCTCTACAATTGAAAAACAATTTATATCAGTTTTTGCTTAACTGAATAGTTCTGATACTAATGAAATTATAAAGAATATGTATGATACCATATATATTAGACTTATCTACCTATAATATTTATATCGTATCATTGAATTGAGGTTATGTGATTTTTGACTGGTCTGTCAGAAATTTCAATAATTATTTGATAAATCAATTATCACAATACATAAACAGAAATTGCATTGCACGTGACCTATATGCTGAAAATAACTAATTAGTCATTAATATAATAATTTGTAAATTAAAAAAAAAAACAGTGCAATTATACTCACCTTTGCTGGTTTTCGTATTAAATATGTGAATTTCCTAAAAGTAAAACATTACAAATTAGTACTAAATCATATTAGTTAAAATTCTCTTTGTGTAAAACATTAATATACCTATTCTGTAATACAATATCATCACTTAAGAAATACTCCACAATTCATTTTCTTTTCAACGCTTAATCTTAATATGTGTTCTTATTTATCGATATGTGTTCTTATTTTTCTTCTCGCATGTTTTCAAGCCTTGCTTGATTTTTTTTTGGTGACAAAAGATTAATAATTTCTAATATATTATCTAACTTTGTATTTATCTTCTCTATTGGAGGAAATTTCCCTAGTTTGAAATCCATTTTCGTAGGGGTTATCAGCACTGTAATTTTCTCTACAATTGAAAACTAACTTATATCAGTTTGTGCTTAGATAAATAGTTCTGATACTAATGGAACTATAAAATATGAATATGTATAAAACTATATAACTTACTTCTCTTTATTCATATATCACTGAATTGAGGTTATGTTTCTGACTGGTGTGTTAGAAATTTCAATTATTACATGACAAATCAATTATCACAATACATGAACAGACTTTGCATTGAAGGCGGCCTATATACTGCAAATGACTAAACATTATTATAATAATTTATAAATTAAAATATATTTCAGTACAATTAGACTCACTTTGTTTGCCGGTTTCATATTAAATACTTTTCCAGCTGACTGTTTAACTAATTTCTACAACTGATTTCGCACTAAATATAAAAGCAATTAATAAGTAACGCTTCAATAAAGGAAATATCTTGCATTTCAAACATACGATAAAATACTCAATTATGCGTCCACGATGCACTGACCGAGTTAACCTATATTTAATTTGACATTTCGATCATAAAACACTTCACGGCTATGTTCAAAGGCAAATGTATGTGACCGTGCAACGTACCACGCCACGTACCGACACATACGAACAAAGCAGTATCAAAAACGTTTAAACGCGCCGACGGTGGTTAAAGCTCACAACTATACGTAACAGCATCGGTTTTTTACTTAACATCAGTTTCGAAACGAAAGTTA
>NW_020537758.1:48950166-48977618 GCF_003426905.1 Ctenocephalides felis
CTCAGACAGACAGACAGAATAAAAATTTATTCAATATATACAGGTAAAATACAGTGAATTATATGTGGGTTTGTCTACCCTGGGGGTATTTTACCCAAAAGTTTATGGTTTACAAATTGTCTATATATTTGTATTTGTACAATATTTTATTCATTATTTCGCAAGGACAAAAAAAGGAGACGATTTTTGTCACCTAAAAAAATCCTTCATTCATTGTTTTATGGCTTATGTATTCACTGCGGGCTCGATCAGGTAGTTAGGCATGGCATAGTTCCCGTACCAGATCATTTCTGATGTGTACTGGCCTAACGCGCGGATGGTACTATTATCGTGATCCCTACACTTTCGGTAAAAATTTCGGTGAGCTTTTTTATGTGTTCGAGTATGGTCGGTATGTCCGTCTGTTCGTGTAAATATTTCGTTGGGTAGTAGTGTCTCGTCAGTGGGTCCTTGATTTGTCTAGTACCAGTCGCAGTGCTTTGTTCTGTGCTATTTGTAGTCTCCGTCTGTTGGTCTTGGTTGTCGCGTTCCATGCCGGAGCGGCGTATGTCAGTAATGGTCTTATCAGTGTCAAGTAAAGTGTCCGCTTGTTCTTCACGCTTAGCGGGCTGTTGTGGTTCAAAAGAGGTCTCAGTAGATTCATCATCCCGTAAGCCTGTCCAATTTTTGTATTCGTATGTTTTGTGAAGCTGAGTCTATAGTCCAAGGTTACGCCAAGGTATTTGACTTCCTTGGACCACTCAGCTTCATGGCCCATTACCTTTAGTTTCGTCAAGTCAGTAAGTGTAATGGACCAACGGCTTTTTGTAAAGAAAATTGCTTCTGTTTTAGAAGGATTGATTTTAATTTGCCATTTTTCCGTGTAATCAGTCAGGGCGTCTATATGTCTCTGTATTTTTGTAGTCAGTAGCGTAGGTGAACGTGATGATCTGTAAATGGCAGTGTCGTCAGCAAATGTCAACAGTGTTGTGTCGGCGTCAGTGGGCATGTCGTGGATGTAGACGTTAAACAAGGACGGTCCCAGGATCGAGCCCTGCGGTACTCCCGCCGTCACTTGTTTAATCGTCGAGGGTGTGTTGTCTACTTGAACTGTGAAATTACGGTCTGCGAGGTAAGAATGGAGTAGTTTTGTGATGTATGGTGGAAAGTTAAGGGTTATGAATTTGTGTATCAGTCCGTCCATCCAGATGGTGTCAAAAGCCTTCTCGAAATCGAGCAACACCAATCCGGTATGGTTTCGTCTATTGAAGTTGAGTACAGTGTTTTCTATTAGTTGTGTCAGTGGATGTAACGTAGAGTGCTGTTCCTTAAAGCCGTACTGTGTGTCTGGTATAATCTTGTTTCGTCTGATGTGTCTGTTGATGCGTTTGAGCAGTACCTTTTCAGTTACTTTGCTCATTGTATTGAGGAGGCTGATTGGTCTGTAATTTTGCGGAGAGTGGCTGTTTCCTCGGCTTCAGGATAGGAAATATGGTTGATGTTTTCCATGAAGCAGGAAAGTGGCCTTTGGCCATTATACGGTTAACCAGTCGTGTGATTAGTATGTATGCGTTCGTTGGTAGTTGTTTCAGTATTATATTTTGTAGTCCGTCCGGTCCGGGTGCTTTCCTGTTCGGTAGTTTTCTGATTGTCAACTTTATTTCTGAAACTGTGGCAGGGTCTATTCGTAGGTCTTTGTCGTTAAATTGTTCAGTAAAATTTTGAATAGAATTGCGTACGTCTCGTCTTAAGTCTGCGTTGGACATGTCGGCGTTTTGTCTGTGTATGTTTTCAAAGTGTGTTGCTAAAATTTCTGCTTTGTCTGCTGGTGTCGTGGCGTAGTTGTTGTCAGGTAGTTTGAGTGGCGGGATAGGTGTTGTTTTCCTCGTCAGTCTTTTGGCTGTTTGCCAAACTTTGTGCGGGTCAGTGTTGATGGTTTCTAGTTTTTTAGTCCAAGTGTCATTCCGGTGCTCACGTATCTCATTATGAATAATTTTTGTCAGTCTGTTTACGTGTTCCTTTAGTAGTCTGTCACCAGTACGTTGCCACAGTTTCTTTATATTGTTCTTTAATTTAATTTTTACTAATATTTGTTGAGGAAGCGTGTCAAATGTGGATGTATTTGCGTGTCGCAGCGGTATTGTGTGTTGGATGGTGTCCGTGATCGTCCGTGTCAGATGTGTCACAGCCTCCTCTATGTCTGTATTGGTCTCTATGGGTATCGTGTGTCGTATATTGTCTGTAATAATTTCTCTAAAAAGTGGCCAGTTGGCTCTGGAATAATCCAAAATGTTGCGTTCTGGAGTATTGTCGACGTCGAGTCTGTCAGAGATAGTCATAAAAACAGGGTTATGGTCAGAGTTGAAAAGTGTTCTAGTTATGGGTTCGGATGTTATGTGAAGATTTTTTGTCAAGGCCAGGTCGATCGTGCTGTGATGGTGCGTCTGTACGGTGGCGTATCTGGTCGGCGTGTCAGGATAGTGTAGTTGTGCGTCCGTGGTGTTGTGTTCCGTCAGATATTCGTAGAGTCGGATTCCGTTCGCGTTGTTGTAGTTGCAGTTCCAGGATGTATGTTGCGCGTTGAAGTCTCCTGCCATTAAGACGTGTGTGTTTGAGTCAAGTAGGTTTTGTAGGTCCGTCAGTTGCAGTCCGCTTGCCGGGATGTAAATCGATATTATAGTCACTTTTTGACCTCTTTTGTATACATTAATAGTTGTTATTTCAGAACAGCCCGCTGTCAGGTTTGGCACTTGCTCGTGTCTGATATTAGACTTGATCAATATTGCAGTGCCTCCCCATCCGCGTGAGTTTGTCGGTCTGTCGTTCCTGTATACTTGTAGTTGTTGATGTAAAGTCTGTCCGTAGGTTTCGTGTGTCTCGTTAATTAGTACAATGTCCAAGTCATATTTTGTTATGGTCTGTTTCAGTTCGTCTACGTTGTTTTTGAGTCCGTTGGAGTTGAAGTACATTATGTGTATGTCGCGTGCGTGATTTATGGGCATGCCGTTAAAAAGTTAAGTATGGTTGTGTATTTGTCATTGTAAGTCATATTTGTGTTCAATGTCTTTGTCAGTTTATAAAGCTCACTGAAAATTTGTCTTACCTCGGGATCCGCGAATAACTTCCTGATCTCACCCATAACAGTAAATAGTCCCTCTGGTGTACTCAGGTCTGGATCGGACTGGCTGGTGGTAGGCCGGATTCGTGAGGATGCTGGCCGGATCGGTTCTGGTGCTGGCTGGATCTTCGGCGATGGATACTGGGAGGCCGGCTGTGTTCGTGGTGATGATGGTACCGGGAGTTCAGGAAACGCAGATCTGTTGTTATGGCCATCGTTGGTGGGTTTAAAGCTGACGAGAAGCTCCTCGTCAGCGGCGCAGGTGTTGGCGCTGGCTTGTATGTGGATGTCTCTTAAGCGCATCTTTGTCCTTTTTGCTCTATAGTTGATTAGAGCTGGGCATTTAGATAGTTAGCCGGGTGGTTTTCTTGGCAGTTCACGCATTTCGGATCCTCGGTTGTGGCTTCGTGCACACTCCCGGTGGGTGCACGTTCGTGCATTTTATGCATCTATACCGCATGTCGCACGTGTACGAGGTATGGCCGAAGTTCAGGCACTTGTGGCACTGTATAGTCTTATTTAGTGGCCTGTAACTCTCCCATTTAAATATATGTCCTTCTATATTGTTTATTTCCTTCAGTTTGGCCATCTCTTGTTCCTTATCTAGAAGGACAATATATATAGGGAGTTTGCGCTGACTGCCGTCCGATTCCTTCTTCTTAATTTGGACCACCTGCTTTACCTTAATGCCCTTGGCTTTCAGCTCTTCAGAACCACCGTTTCAGTCATGTCTGGATTTAGGCCAGTTATAGTGATTTTCTTAGGGATGTCGTGCTGCATAGTATAGGTGTAAAATTGGAAATCACAATCCCTTAGTATGGTTTTTAATTTTTCATGTTCTGCAATCGTATCGGCAAAATTTTGTGTAATTGGGCTTTAAATATTGGGTCCTGAATATTATTTTCGTCGTATCTTTGATATATTTGATCACTTTTAAATCCAGCTGGCCTTTGACGATGATAGGTGGAATCTTGGATCTGTTACGGTGGTGTTCTTGGGTGCTAAATTCCCCGTTTTCGATGTAGATGGCTTCAGAGTGTTAACAGTCTGGTTTCCTATCACATTGTCTGCGTTGTTTTGCCTCAACCGCTTCTTGCGTTTGACTGTCCGGTACTCGTCTATCTCTCGATCCGTGTCCATTTCACCCGGGCACATGGATAAGAGATTGTCATTTGTTTTTCAGTGAAGTGTCAGGTTTTTGTGAAATAAGTATTAAGTCCGGAATTGATTCTAAATCTTGCCTTTTAAAGGCACCGGGCTTAATACTTACAAGTTGGATATATATTATTATATCTGTCAAAATTTAAAGGTGAACGTGCCTTTTGCATACTTTCTTCCCAAACCCCGGATTGGGGTTGCTAATGGGGAGGAAGTAAGCACCCATTAGCAAGTGTTTTTCTTTTTCAAAATGTGAAGTCTTTTATATCATTTTTAATAAATTTTAAAATCAGTGCGCAAAACTCTTCAGGAAACAGAATAATTCCCGGGCAGGGGCCTGGGAAAAAATTCAAGATGTCGAACATAAATCAGAAGATGGACGTGCAGACAAGTACTGCACTAAAAAATAAATATGATGCGCTCACGGACCGTACAGATATGGATACTGATAGGGAGAGTGAGGACTACAGGAAAGTAACACGCCGAAAGAGGGCGAAAAAGAACAAGGAGCCTGAGAAAACCATTACTAGGTCGGAACTACCTCAGGCGTCCAAACCGTGACACCCAAAAACACCACCACGAAAGAGGCAAAAATCCCACCGATTATCATAAAAGGTCAAATAGATTTAAAAGCAATTAAATATCTAAGAGAAACATCTAAAATTAATTTTAAATATCAATACCTCCATAATAACCTACACAAAATTTTCACTGACACCGCTATAGAACACGAAAAAATCAAAGACATGTTAAGGGACTGCAATTATCAATTTTATACCTACACAATCAAAGAGGAAATGCCGAAGAAAATAACCATAACCGGTCTACATCCATCAATTACAGAGGCGGAGGTTCATGAAGATCTCCTGTCAAAAGGGATTAAAGCCAGGCAAGTAGTGCAGATAAAGAGGAAAACCTCAGATGGTGGTCAACACAAATTACCTATATACATTGTTCTCCTCGATAAAGACCAGAATATGTCGGAGCTAAAACGAATTACAAATATTGGGGGACATATCTTCTCCTGGGAGGCCTATAGGCCGCAGAATAGAGCGCTGCAGTGCCACAAATGTTTGAACTTTGGTCACACATCGTACACCTGTGACCTAAAGTACAGGTGTATAAAGTGCCTCAATGTGCACGCACCAGGAGCGTGCCAAAAACTACCACATGAGGCACCGATGTGTGTCAATTGCAAAAGCGAACACCCGGCAAATTATTCCAAATGCAGCGCTCTTATTAATTACAAAGAAAAGAAGGAAAGCGACGCTCTCAGGAGAAGACAAGCGTATAGGCCAGCACCAACACCAGTGCCACTGACGAGGAGCTTCTCGTCAGCTGTAAACTCCACCAACAATGGTCCTAACGTCCGACCTGAATATCCTCAACTCCCTATCCCATCGTCACCATACAGATCAATGGTCCAGTCCTCACGAACAATGGTCCAGCCTGCATCATCACAGATCCGGCCTGCACTATCGCAACCACCAACACGGCCTGCCTGCAGCCAACCCGATCCAGACCTCAACACTCCGGAAGGACTCTTTACTGCTATGGGCGAGATCAGGAAGCTATTTGCGGATCCCCAGGTAAAGCAAATTTTCAGTGAGCTATACAAACTGACAAAAACACTTAACACAAACATGACTTATAACGACAAATACACAACAATTTTGAACTTTCTTACTTCATCACCATAAACCAATCGCAAGACTTACAAATAATGCATTTCAATTCAAATGGACTTAAAAACAACGTTGACGAACTGAGACAGACGATAACAAAAACGATCTGGACATAGTACTGATTAACGAGACACACCTAAAACCTACGGACAGACTCTATATCAACAATTACAAAGTTTACAGAAACGACAGACAGACCGACGCACGCGGATGGGGCGGCACTGCGATTTTGATTAAGTCTAACATCAGACACGAGCAAGTGCCAAACCTGACAGCGGGCGGTTCTGAAATAACAGCTATTAATGTATACAAGAGAGGTCAAAAAGTAACCATAATATCGATTTACATCCCGGCAAGCAGACTAGAACATACGGACTTACAAAGACTACTGGACTCGAATAGATTGTTCTTATGGCAGGAGACTTTAACGCACAACACACAACTTGGAACTGTAACTTCAACAACGCAAACGGAAACAGACTTTACGAATACCTGACCGAATACAACACCACAGACGCACAACTACACTTTCCTGACACGCCGACCAGATACGCCACCGTACAGACGCACCATCACAGTACGATCGATTTGGCATTGACAAAAAATCTACACGTAACATCCGAACCCATAACAAGAACACTTTTCAACTCTGACCATAATCCAGTTTTCATGACCATTTCAGACAGACTAGACGTCGACCAGACCCCCACACGCAAATTTTTAGATTACACCAGAGCCAACTGGCCAATTTTCAGAGACATCATCACAGACAACACACGACACACTATGCCAATCGATACCAACACTGACATTGAGGAGGCTGTAACACACCTTACACTGACAATCACAGACGCCGTACAACAGACTATACCGACACTAGACTCAAGAACAACACCAGCCAACGACTTGCCAGAACACATTTTATTGAAAATACAACTTAAAAATCATATAAAGAAACTGTGGCAACGTACCGGTGACAGACTACTCAAGGAACATGTGAACAGACTGACAAAAATTATTCCAATGAAATACGTGATCACCGAAACAACACTTGGACCAAAAGACTCGAGAACATAAATACTGACCCACACAAAATTTGGCAGACAGCAAAAAGACTGACGCAAAAACCAACATCCATACCTCCACTCAAATTAACTGACAACAATTACGCAACGACACCAGCAGACAAGGCGGAAATATTGGCAAAAAACTTTGAAAACATACATAAACAAAATGCCAATATGTCAAACGCAGACCTGAAACAAGACGTACACGAGACAATTCAAACTTCACTGACCTCCACAGGGACAAAGACTTACGAATAGACCCTGCCACAGTTTCTGAAATAAAGACAATAGTTAAAAAATTACCGAACAGAAAAGCACCGGGACCGGACGGACTACAAAACATAATACTTAAACAACTGCCGACAAACGCCTACATTTTACTTACCCGGATAATAAATAGAATAATGACAAAAGGCTGCTTTCCCGCTTCTTGGAAAACCTCCACCATATTTCCAATAGTGAAGCCAAGGAAACAGCCAGACATACCACAGAACTACAGACCGATCAGCCTCCTCAACACAATGAGTAAGGTAGCCGAAAAGGTACTACTCAAAAGACTTAACAAACACATAAGACACAACAAAATCATACCTGACACACAATACGGCTTCAAAGAACGACACTCCACACTACACCCACTGACAAAACTCATAGAAAATACTGTTCTCAATTTTAACAGACGAAACCATACCGGATTGGTGTTGCTTGATTTCGAGAAGGCGTTTGACACCATCTGGATGGACGGACTTATACATAAACTCATACAACTGAATTTTCCACCATACATTACAAGAACATTACACTCATACCTCTCAGACCGTAACTTTACCGTACAAGTAGACAACGGACTTTCGACGGTTAAACAAGTGACGGCGGGAGTACCGCAGGGCTCGATCCTGGGACCGTCACTGTTTAACGTCTACATTCACGACATACCCACTGACGCCGACACCACCTTACTGACGTTTGCTGACGACACTGCCATATACAAATCATCACGATCACCGACGCTACTGACTACAAAGATACAGACACACATAGACAAGCTGACGAAATATACTGACAAATGGCAGATCAAGATAAATCCGCAAAAGACGGAGGCAATTTATTACTAAGAGCCGAAATGCCATGACTAGACTGACTGACTTAGACAAAATTAAAGTATTAAACTGTGAAGTTGAGTGGTCCAAAGATGTCAAATATCTTGGTGTGACCCTGGACCATAGACTCAGCTTCACAAAACATATTAATACGAAAATTGGACAGGCTTACGGGATGTTAAATCTACTGAGACCTCTCTTGAACCACAACGGCCCGCTAAGCGTGAAGAACAAGCGAACACTTTACTTGACACTGATAAGACCGATACTGACATACGGCGCTCCGGCATGGAACGCGACGACTAAGACTAACTTACGGAAACTACAGACATTACAAAATAAGACACTACGACTTGTACTCAACAAAATAAGGGACCCACTGACTAGACATTACTACTCTTCAAAATACATACACAAACAGACTGACGTACCGACAATACTCGACTACATAAAAAAGCTCACTGAGAATTTTTATCTAAAATGTGGGGATCATCCTAATATGAACATCGCGGGCCTCGGCCAATACACAAGAGATGATATTTGGTATGGCAATCACGCCATGCCAAAATATATACTGATCGACCCATAGCGGCAATTGAAACTTGGCTCGACGCAAATATTCTCCCTCAAAGTGAATAAATCTTTTTTTGTTTTTCTCCTTTTGAGTTATTATGTGTTATTATAAATAGTGCTAAGTGATTTTTTTTTGGGGAATAAATTTTCTTTCCTCTTTTTTGTCACAGAATTATGTCACAACTTGTATATCTGAAATACTTATTATTGTATTGATAGAACAAATATGAAGGATGAAATACCTACGGGTAAAAATCCAAAATGAGAAATGCTATGTACACATATATATCTACTGAAAATAATTATTTATTATTTTATTATTATTATTATTTCACTCCGGCCGATAATGCCTGTACTTGTTTTTTAGGACGGTGCTCGTCAAGACGTCATCATGTCTTGCGACATTCCCGAGGCTCCCGCCCGGGAATTCTGGCGTTTTCTTACGATGTCCACTGAATTTATTAAAATATAAAATACTGTACTGGTTTAGAAAATTTTGAATAACACATTTCAAATGTGCTGACTTTCAATCCATTACCAATTCCGACCCAGAATTTGAAATGAAAGTAGCAAAAGGCACGTTCACCTTATAATTTAGCGTCGGAAGCGGAGCAAGCCCCTGACAAATTTGCGCTTTGTTTACAAAAAGACGCAATACAAGACCGATACTTAGCGATTCAATCCAATTGTCTATGAGAAAACTCCTAGAAAACAAAATTGTTTTCCAATATTCTTACTATATGATACATTTTAATTCAGTTTTTTTACATTACATGGCAAAAGTTTCCAAAAAAAATTTCAATATGATAGAAATTATCAAACATTTAACTCAATTTTGCTTGTAATACGATATTTGCTTTAAAATAACTAAATTTCACAGGTTGTATCCATGAAGCTGACAATTCCGCGTAATAAAACGCAACAAAAAAACTTTAACCTTTATTCAACCCTTTTACATAAGACGGAATACAAGAAAAGGGGTGACTTCGTGTACTCAATAATCCCAGAAATATTATTTACGATCAGCCAGGAACAGGTACACGAACCTGTTTGAACTTTGTTCATAAATTAACGCGGTTTATTTTCCAACGGTCCGGGCACTCTATATTTCACTTGTGAGAGTACTGGAAGATTTTATGTCCTTCACCGAGAATGAATGAATACAGTTGAATTTATAAAATCAGGGTTACTAATCGATAAAAAAATATTTTTTTCATGTTTCCGAATATGAAATAGTACATTGAAAATTTAGTACCATACTTGATTATATTGGGGACAACTGAATTTTAAATGCAACACGGTATAGTATAATTTCGGTATAGTTCGATTTTTTTGTATTTTTTTTTCTTACGTTGGATACCTTTAATTTTTTTAAATATAATTTATGTATTTATTCTGTATATTTGAATAATTGTTTTTTGAATATATAGAATATAATAAATAAAACTAAAATACTTATAAATATTTTGACATAATCTTTTTCCTATATTCTGCTCTATCACAAATGCTGATTTTAATACTTAGAGCACAATTTTAATTTTAATTAAATTTTAATTATTTAAATTTTAATTAAGATTTTAATTACTTAGAGCATAATGTATATCCATAAATTTACCATGAACATTTTTTTTATTTAATAGTAAATTTGATTTAAAATACATGCAATAATAAATCATCCAGAGTTAAAATAGTTTGCAAATCTATGCATTATATTCGTAGTTGATAAATTATCACTCAACAAAATATTAAAAATTATAAATATTTTCTTAAATACGTAATTTTCTTAGCCCTGTTTCCTACAGATGAAAAGCTATGTTCGAACACTCAAAATAAAAAATAAATCATTCAATATGATTTCTTTTACTTTGTGTTAATTTATTTGCAAAATAAAAAGGTAGCCAGTATAAATGAAAAATATAACAAATATCTGCGACAAAACCATTTTTTTTAGTTATTTCTTATGAATTTTAAACAATTTTTCATCTACAAATAATAAAAGTTAATAAAAAAACAGATTTTATGTTTACATTATTTAATATTTTAATATTGGGTTAATTAAGATTTCGGTAGAATGAGATGTAAAATTCAATGTATATAGTAAATTCAAATTGGCTTTGAAAAAAATAATAAGGTTGAAAAATTCATATTTATGCACTTTAGCATACCAAGGAATGCTGAACTTATTTTTCAACATAGACTATAAATGGTAGATTCTAGCCATATTACAATCTGCAAAAAAAACTTAAGATGAAAATTCAGCAAGAGTTTTATACCTAAATGAAAATACATGTTCGTTAAGAAGTCACAAAAGAAGGTGAGCACTGTCAAATTTTAACAATTGTTTTATGAATATTGAATAATTATGTATAATTTCCACCAACTCTATTATTATTTCGGCAATGCCAATCCCTTTTCAGACCGGACCAATCTTTCGAACTAATTTAGTATTTTTATTGGTTTTGACAGAGCATAATGCAAATGAATCAATGAGCTTTAAAAATTCACATTTTTCAGTTCACGCGAATATTTCAGGTGAAAGAAAGAACTTCTGACCTTTGCCGAAAATATGCACAAACTTTCGAGGTTTATGAGCTAAACTTTGCACGTCAATTTTATGTGTAACAGATGCATGAAATTAGTATAAATATAAGTTTTGGTTGTGTGAAATAATTTATTTTTTATTGTTTTTTCGGAAAGAAAATGTTTGAACTTTATGGGTCGTTTATTAATATACATAAATTTACAACTGCTCCACATAGCGCTCGGTTTGCTATAATATTTATTTCACTAATTGATTAATGAGTGATACTTTACAAAATCATTTCTTCACGGTTTATACTCTAAAAATATTTTTTATTACAAAATATTATGATCGGTTTGTCATTGTAATGAGCATTTAGAAATGAACCGTCATTAGAGAAATGAAGTAATTGCTGATTGATAAGTTCTATAATATTAGTTCACATAGTGGATTATGTTAAACAACGTCTAAATAATTATTGTTTTTGCAACTTCACTCATCATGGAATTGTGTTTGAAGAACTTCATGTAATTAAAATTAACATACATTCATTGACTGTTTGTATTTTTTTTTACTTCTTCGCTGGCGATATAATCTCAATCTTTCAACAGCTGTAATATCTGTCTTGTCTAAAAAATAATTTTCATTTTAATATTTTCAAAGATTTATATAAACTACGAATAATATTAGTCAATAATCTTGTTAATCAATATTTTCAAGGAACAGGGTAAAATATACTTCTGATTCAGGTAATTTTCATCAAATCAAGATTTGTACTACAATATAACTTTAAAATGTTTATTTATCTACGCCGATTTCCATGTTGATATCGGAACGCATGCAACGTTGATGCCGGTACGCATACAACGATAGATCTCTATTCACATACACGACGACTAATCACAATCGACCCGTATTGAAATGATTTCATAGAAAGCGAATGACGTACACTTCTGCCGTAACGGAATTCCGTCGCATTTGTACGGAATTGCAGCCTAGTGTAGGCGTGCTAAAGAAGTTTTACTTCAATAATCCATACATTTTTCACTTGTCATATATAAAATATTAATCTATCTTTTAACAAAATTGTGCAATGAAAAGCACGTCAATTATATTAATCAGTAACCTAATGCTCTGCTATACATACATATATATTATTAAAGACTTATATCCTTTCTTTAACGAGCAATCATAACCTTATAAATTATAAAAAAATGATTCTATAATGATCGAACAAAAAGCGATTTTGTTTTTATAATATATAATATACAATTTATTGTCAGTTGTGCAATTTGCAGTTAATATACACTGTCGCTGATCAGAGCTAATAGTAGTACAGCGGGTATAAATTTTGTAACATTTTTAGGGCTGAAATTTGAAATAAAATTTTGATAATAAAATTTCGAATGATAAAGAATTATTAAGAAATATATTCATCATTTTAAATTAAGAATCTTTCACAATTATCCTTCACATATTCCTTGAACTCTTTCTTAAAATAACTGCAAAATTGACTGACTTAATAAATATTTTTGAGTTCCATTACATTGTCAGCATTCAATATATTTTTATTCAAAAACGTATTTATGAATTTATATAATACGATACAAGTAAAACAATATAAATAGATTTCATATTTGTATCCAATTATCTTTTACCCCAAATTTGTTCCTAGCGCACCTACTATAATCTTAAAACTCCAAGTAATAAACCCTCATAAGTGCAAAAATCCGATAAAATTATAGCCAGTGGTAAATGAATGTGCAATTAAAATTGCTGGCAGGTATCCGGTTTATGAAAGTTCATATGTATTTAATTTAAGGTCACAAATCAATAAATTAATCCAGTTTGTTTATTCAACGCTACCTACAATTTCATAATTATCTTATCGAACAGATCTATATTGCGATAGGTTTAGGACGGAGAATAGAATTATATGTATTATTTGTTAGCTATATTATTATAAAGTGCCTTGGTTAATTAACTTCTCGTAGGGTATGTTGTTGAATTCGCAAAAATATAGATGTTTTTTGTGTTTTTTTATAATTCAAGACCAGTTAATCACATTGGCTTGCTTCAAAAAAAATGTACGGGTTTGTAGTATGTATTTACAATCTACTACATATACGACAGAACGGATTTAATTTTTTAAAAAAATAATGGATTTGTCTTGAAAGTAAGTACCTACTACACATATCGTAGAACGGATCAACTGATTTAATAAATTAAAATTAAATTAATATGTGTTCTCAAAAGAAAGCTGATACAATAATTGTTTAATAGAAACACGTCCAGTCATTATGGGATGATAATAATAAGTATTGGTGTTAAATGTTTTCAAATAGATGATTATAAATAAATACTGTAATATTGTCCAATATTTATAAGAATTATATAAAGTGAATTGCAAAGTTGAAAACATTTGTTTAAAGTATATTAGAACTTAAGTCACAATTACAATTAAAATCAAAATTATTTTCGATATATGAAAAAAAATTGAAAAAAAATTGAAAAAAAAAAATTAAACAAATTTCTTTTTTCAAAGGCAATTATTTTGTTAAAACAAGCAGAAAGATCTTTGAATCAATCAAATCGGACGCTTAGTTTTCTCAAAAACTACCATTTTTTGCACATTTGCCTAAAACTTATCAGCACATCTCCCTATCAATAGAAATCGAATGTTTTTGAACCATTCAAATCGGTTGATTCAAAGCGCCTGAAAACGTGGACGAAAAATTGTATTCATACATACATACACACACACTCCTCTATTTTTTATGAGGTATGCCAAAATGTTCAGAAACCTTTAAAACGTGAAGAAATGTAAAAATTTACAATTTCGATTTTTGGACGATTACAATAACTTACCCTACGGGAATTTAAATAGTAGTCTGCCTAAAGGCAGCTCCATGGTATGAGAGCACCGCAAAATCAATGATTCTTTCCCCTCCCCTGTTTATTATTCCCATTACCGTTTTATTGCCATTAATTAATAACCATTAATTACTTTATATTTGTTTTCATAAATTTTTCTTTCTAAACTTTTGCTTCCATACTTCCTGGTCCAGAGCTTCGGCTTTCAGTTCATCAACCAGCTGCATTTTTCTTCTTCCCAATCCTTTCAGTCCTCCTATTTTGCCTTCGACGACGTCGTGCAGGAGCACTCTTTTCACAGAATGGGTCCGATCCAGTTTCCTTTTCTTTTCAAGATCGTGCTCAGTAGAGTACTTTCTTTGCCCACTCTTCTCAGGACTTCTTTATTTGTTATCTTGCCAGTCCACATTATTTTTTCATTATGGGGTATTATGAAACGAATATTAAAAACTAACGTAAATTTAACTTAATTTCCTTATTAGTTCATTATTAGTAACAGTTTGATGTACCATAAATACTTTTTATACTACATTCCTGCAGTCATTTTATTCCACGTTGAAATCTTTAAATATTTTTGTAAAACTATTATGTTCTTGTTTTATTTTTTAACTTCCCGTTGGGTAAGTTATAGTAATCGCAAAAAAAATCGAAAATGAAAATTTTTGCATGTCTTTACGTTCCAAAGGTTTCTGAACATTTCGGCACACCTCAAAAAAATCGATGTATGTGCGTGTGTGTGTGTTGTGTGTGTGTGTGTGTGTGTGTAGTATGTATTTATGTTTGGATACAATCTTCCGTCCACGATTTCGGGCGCATAAATCAACTCATTTGAACGCTTCAGAAAACATTCAATTCCTATTGATATGAAGAAGTGCTGATAAGTTTTTGGTGAAGGCCGGTTTAGCCGTTTTGGAGATATGCGGCGAAAAGTACCAGAAACGGAGATACAAAGAAAAAAGTAAAAAAAAATATATTTATATACACCTCAAATTATCAGATATTTGATGAAGTTTTTAAAAACAAGTACAATTTTATTTGTTCCGTACCAAGATTTTTGATTTTTAAAGTTTACTTATAAAGTTCAAGCAAATTTCAAAATTTTTCGAAAAAAAATTTCAAAATTTTCAAAAATATACAAAGTTTCATACTCCAAATATAAATTTTAAATTTACAATTCAGTTTCAAAATAAATATATTTCATTGATTATAATTTTGTATTTGAAAATGTTTAAAACAATTGTTATAAATCATTGATCAATTTTTATTCATTACTGATATTTTTTCCTCGAATATATAATTCTGGTACTGGAAGTTCCAGCATTTTGCCTTAAGGCATGATGCCATCAACACTAGTTTTATATAGTTTTTAATTTTTAAAGATAGTATAAGACATGTAAATGAAAATATTATGTAAAATTAATTAAAATAAGATACAATTATTATAAAATTAGTTATTCTAGTATATAGAGTGTGTTTTTTTGCATAGGGAAGAAAATGTCCGGTAGAAAATGTCAAATGACTAGGTATTCATTGAGGTAGGTTCTAGAATTCTGTAATATATAGAGTGTGTGTAAATGCATAAATGTAGGTTTACAAAAAACTTTTCCTAAAATTTTAAATTTTTGAATTTGAATTTAGCGATTATACTAACTCTAGTACAAGAAACGTATGAGGAAAATAAGTTTGTCCTTTTATTCTTGAAAATAACACAGTTTAACAAAATTATATACATTACAATTATAAAACCAAACAGAAATGAATGAATGACATAAATTAAATAAATTAACAATGTGTTAATACTAAAAAGAATATAGTTTGCTTTTTTATTCTTGGAAATGACATAGCTTTAACTAAATTATCTACATTACGATATAAAACTAAACAGGTATAATAAATGGTATGAATCAAATAAATTAGCAAGGTGTTAAATATAAATAAAAATATAAAAAATATGTGTTAAAAGAAAGTATATGAGTGAGATTATAAAAATAGTTAAAAAGTGTTTCATAAAGAGCATTTAATTTTGCAGCCAGAAATTTTACTCTCATGTATGATATATTAATTTAAAGTTGTATATACATTTATTCTTTAATTTTCAACATGAGATAACTGTTGTTCAGTAGTGAGGTCAATAAATATTGACTTTATTCTTGACAAATTTTATACATTTGCATTCTATATTTCCTAAATAAAATATGTTCCACCATAAGCAGACAATGCTGCCTTTATTCGCGTAGGTGCAATTATTGTTCGCATAGTTAAAGTGCTAATCTATTACAAAACCATGTACCTACTTTATGACTACTTGCTAGCTATTAATCCAGTTTCGAATTTTTGAGAATTTCTGCTCAGTATATATTACCTATAGGTACATGTGCTTGATCTGGAGCTATCTATATCACTTTCACTATTTAGACCACAAATAGTAACCGCCGTATGTTGACAGCTTAACAATTGACGATCACTAGATAAATTGGTTAAATCTGTGGTTCTAAACTGGCAGAAAAACTTTCAGAAAATAGAACATCCTAGAAAATGAAAAACTTTGAATACATTTCATTAATTACTATATTTTCTACTTCAACAACATTTTCACAAAATACTTCTTAACACTGCACCTTATGAAATATCACTCAAACTGAGAAAAATAGAATTTAATGCAGGATTCCAAAATAAAGTATTTTTATCTTAATTATCATCATTCATATTAAAAGTTATTTGGTTTCAGTTTCATTGAAAAATCTTCTCCTGTACCTTTTAGGCTAGATTTTATAGTTACAAAATTTTAAATTTTCAATACCTTGAAGATATTTTAACCTCCTTAACCTCCGTATCTCATCTTAAAATAGTATCTCTTCATATCATTCTTAAAATTTGATGTTTTATTTTTCCAAACTTTAGTTACACTAGAAGTTTGTATAATAAAATTAATTATTAAACAAACAAAATGACAAATATCTGACTTATTTTATATATATTTTAAAATTGCAAAAAATAATCATAAATGTACTTTTCTTACAATTACCAATATATTATTTATGTGCAGGTTGCGCTGTTTCGACCTTCTAATCGATAGTTAATGAACAGGGAAGGTAATTAATTAGAAAGTGATTTATTAGCGTTTAAAATGTTCGATTATAAAACACATTTCGCAAAGATAAAATTGATTGACATTATCTTTAGTAGTCAAAAAAGTAGGGTAAAAGTCACTTGTTCATAATATTTAAACACATAGTGGTCATAAATTAATTAATATTAAGAAGAATTATATATATATTATATATATATATATATATATATATATGGTAAAGTTGTTCTTAAATATCCATCCAATAATTATACAATTTTAGTAAAGAAAAATGTCTTTATTGTAGTATCAAACGTTTCAGGTCCTGATTTGACTTATCTTTAGTGCATACTAATAATTAAATGAAAAACACAGAAAAAATACAAAAAATATATGATACACCAATTAAAATAACAACTAGTTATATGGCAATAACTTTTCGATAAATATTAAATTAGGCTCTTCTCATCAAGACATGTTATTCGTTTGCATTTTGTATAAAACATTTGTTTGTTAACAAAATCATCTTTTTTTTTGTTTCCGAGTGCTAGATATTTATCTAGTTTTGTCGTCATAATTATCCCGATTTGTTATAATTTTAGCACGTGATTTGACTTTATATATAGACAAATTCATACATAAATAAATTTTGTTATCATTAATGCTTTACTCTAGAGCAAGTCTGTGGACTGTGCAACCTCACTTTTATCTCATTTGCTTTCCGTGATTATAGTCAATATTTCAACTTTTACTTTTCAAATTTCTACTTTTGAATTTTTATATCCTATACCTGTCCTTTCAATTCACTTTGTTTTCTATCAAGGGCAATCATCTACATTCTTCTTCGTCCTAGTCTATATCTTTCTTCTATTTTAAATCATATGTAAAACTTTGACTATCTTTCTAAAATATAGATCACAGCTAGTTTTCTTTACATTTATTTTTAATACTCATTGAAGTAAAAGTCTTTTATACTAATATTCTCCACAAAAATGTATCATGTAAAGAAAAAAAAAAGTTTACTTGGTTATCTAATATTGACTTTTTTATTTTTCTCCTACACCGTGACTAAAAATTATCCAGCTCTACATTTGCTTTTCTTCAAGGACATATACATATTTTATCAGTAGGGGTGGTAGAGGCTTGTTGTAACAGTTTTTTTTAAATTATTGTATCTTGAGATCCACTGATTATATTTCTAAAAAATATAAGATAAATAGTTGCTGTAACTGATATTTTTCTGGCAAATCAAGTAAAAGCTTGTGGTGCATGGCATCGTGCCTTAAGGCAAACTGCTGAAACGTCCCGTACCAGAATTAACCCTTTCGACTCGGATGCCGCCGCTCCGGCGGCATAGTCATTTTACCGTTGTGCTCGGATGCCGCCGCTCCGGCGGCATAATATGTTTTACCGTTAAGCTCGGATGCCGCCGCTCCGGCGGCAAATCATGTCGGCGACGACTCGTCGCAAACTAAACTTACATTTAATTTTTTTTTATTTTTTAAAAATTAATTTTCTATTACATTCATTTATTGATCGATTTATTAATTTTATAAATAAATATATAACAAAATTAATTTATACGCTCATGATCCCCATAATTCTAATTTTTTAAACAATATAGCATGGTTTTGAGTGCAATTTTTTTTAATTTTCAAAATTTTCTATTTTATTATCATAATAACTATATTTAAAACCAATATAACCACATTTTGAAAAAATCCGATACAAAAAAAAATTCCGAGTTGAGAGATAAGTCTAGCACTATAATATTCCGAGCGCAGCGTACCGACTGGCAGTCCGACTCCCGAGTCGAAAGTGTTAAATATTCGAGAAAAAAAAAACACTAACAATAAATATTGATCAATGATTAATAACAATTGTTTTAAATATTTTCAAATAGATAGTCGTACTAATTTTTAAAATATTTATAAAATATCTGATAATTTGATTGTCATATGTCTAATAATATTTTTTTTTTTAACTCTGTTTTATTCAGCAATCAGAAATACATAAGGATTCCTATAAGCTAAATTGACAATATTTGAGAGCGATGTCTAAGAAGAACTCGATGATCATTTTTGATCGCCAAATATCTTTTTTATTCACTTTTCCTCTGTATCTCCAAAACCGCTAGACCTGCCATTCCAAAAATTTGATCAATTCTTCATTTTGTCAATATAAGAAAAATGTTATTTGAATTATTTAAATCGGGCGCTCCGTTCTCTCAAAAACTGTAAAACCGTTTTTGGTACTTTTTCTCCTTCAAAACGGCTGAACCTGTCTTCGCCAAAAACTAACCAGCACATTTTCCTATCAATAGGAATCGAATTTTTTTGAATCACTCAAATCGGTTAATTCGTGAGCCCGAAATTGTGAACGAAATATTGTATCCAAATATACATACACACACACAAACGTACATGCATTTTTTCTAAGGTATGCCAGCATGTTCAAAAACCTTTGAAACGTGAAGATATGCTAAAATTTTAATAAATAATTGCCACAACTAACCTTATGTTTGAGGCTTGTTTTAATATGTACCGGAGCAAGTAACGACAACAATGCCTCTGATTACGTATATGGCGAAAAAGACGGACCTGCACAGTACTCTTTATTGCGTCAGCCTGTGACACAGTAGCTATGACAATATTTTGTGTGAAGGTTTATATATCAATGGAGACATGCAAACATATTTCATTATTATTCAAGATTTTATGAAAAAACGCCTGTTACAATTTGTAACAGGCGTTTTTTCATAAATACAAATAGCTCCTAGCTTCCCTATAGAATCATGTTTAAAATTTTATTTTTTATCAGTTTTTTCTGCAAGTTGAATACCCAATATGTGTCTGATTGAGTTTTGTTTTCGTTTCATATATGTGCTCAGTTGAAATTATCTAATTATCATACACTAGAATTTTTTATTGTGCACGACACCAAGAATTTAATGCCATTATTTTTAAGAATTCAAAACATTACTGATGAATTATTATCCATATATTTTGACATTCCTCTTCCAGGTTCATGTAAACGTGTATATATATATAAGTCAATAAATGATAGAAATTGTCTGTTAACACGTTTTAAACCATTGTTATAACTTAATCTCGAAGTTATATCGGGCGAATGCTGATATACGGCCGCCCGTGTCGCGAATAAGTTCCTCGCGCTCCGTGCTATATCAATTTAAGTACTTCCGTGTAGAGATGATAGTTCTTTTATTTACTTTATTATTTCTACATAAATTCATGAACAGATAGAGAGTGTTTACCTTCATTTAACGTGGGATTGATATAGAATTGTCAACAGGTATAGAAAACTGATTTTATTGTCTCCGGGAATTGTTTTAGTGGAGACTTTGGTCGAAAGTAACTCATGATAAATATAAATATTGGTTTCGGAGATACGGTGCAAAATGTGCAAAAAATGGCAGTTTTTGAGAGAAATAAGCATCCGCTTTGAATGACTTAGAAAACTTTCTGCTTGTGTTCAGGGCCGGCTTTAACACTACCAGCGCCCTGGGCGAGATTTCTACGGCGCCCTTCACCTGCAATTCAAACCCATTTGGAAAAAAGAAAAACATCTAATGAAATAACCGTTTATTAAAAAAAAAATTATAAAAGATAACCATTAATAGAACCACTAATAGAATTTTACTTTCTGGCCTTTCTATCAGCAAACTCTTTTATAAGGTTGTCGAAGTCGATGTTTTCAGCAATTTCGTTCTCAATTGACACAGTTGTTAAGTTTGTCAATCTAGATTGCGAAATCGCTGATCGAAATAGGTTTTTATTAGCTTCAGCTTTGAAAAGCTCCCCACTAGCAACCGTTACAGGTATAGTTAATAAATTCGCAATGATATCCATACATTTGGATACAGTTCTTGTAAGTTGAAATCTTTGATAAATTTATAACAAAAATGGGAGTAACCACATTTTTATCAGGTAAAAAGGATGCCAGACTTATAAGTTCATCACATAACATACAACCATCTATGTCTGATTTAGAGTCTACAGTTAATTTTAATTGGAGATCACTACAGAGCTTGAGAAGGTCGCGTTTTTCTGGAATCTGTTTAATATTGTACAAAAAAGACCAATATTCCGAGTACTCATTTAACTGTTCGAACCATTCATTGATTGAAATTAATGTTGTCCAAAAGACAGTTGAAAATTCAAACCTCAAATTTTTTTCTGTAGAAGTTATAGGGTCATCGCGTGCAATTTCACCAGCTTGACGCTCAATTTCTAGTTCTTCAGCCAACTCCTTCGCAGTTAAAAATAGCGCTTTTAAAGCCCGTATTTCTGTAGTCTTCCAAAAAATTGCCGCATTTTTTCAACATTTGTGTACATTTACCAAGACCCATATCTGTTGACTGTGGAGATTTACTTACAACATTTATTTGATGAAGTATGTCATACCAAACAACCAATGAAACTATGAAGCTGAAATCTTTTAGTTATTCGGCTAGAGTAGTAGTTTCATGAGACATTTGAACATCAGTTTTTCTGAGTTTCAAGAGCCAAAGTAATCAAAGCATCATGGATAGTACTAATTTGATAACGGACTACTGTAACACTACTTATTCTTGCTTCCTCCCAACGAGTGTCACTGTGCTTTTTTATAGTATATAGTCCCAAGTGATCGGTTAGAATTTTCCATCGATGAACAGAAGCTGAGTGGTCTGAAATATCACCCTTCATAGCTAATCGCAAGTGCTCCTGCATGACTAGATGAAATTTGGCTAGTATTTGTACAAAGCCTAAGAACTTTCCGTTATTTGGCGTATATACGAGTAGTTTGTCAGAAGTGCCTCTGAACGCCATATTGTTTTCGGCTAAATAAAGTTTGATATGCATCAATCTAGACAAAACATTATTCCATCGTTTTTTTCTATTTTTTAATCGTAGTTCAGCTTCAATCCATGAAAAAGTAAACTTCTTATGAAAAGTGCTATTTTCATGATTTTTAATATTTCAGACAAGTATTTCCAGTTGTTATACCCTGAGATACTAAGTTCGACGTTGAGCTACTATCAAATAGTCTACATCAAAAACAATAAACTCAATCCTTAAAACGGAGTAAATTAACCGACGGCGCTGAATTGTTTCATTGTTTGTAAGAATTTTTGTGAAATGAGAATTAGAGAAATATCGGCCTGCATCATTCTTCAATGATCAATGATTTTGCCATTTCGAGTGACTGGCCAAGTGGCCAAGTTCGCTATCCCATGCGAATGAGCTGAGTTTTTTACGCTTCGCTACAATAAACGCTAGCTTTTTTTTACCAAAACGTTAAAAGGACAATGTGTTTTGACAATAACACAAAAAAAACGCTTAATTTAGGGAATTTACGAGACGACTAAGCAGACCTCGAACTATGAGCATCAGCCGGAGGGGCGCCTGCAGCGCCCCTTTTTGCCGGCGCCCAGGGCGGGTCGCCCACCTGTCGCGCTACCCTAAAGGCGGCACTGCTTGTGTTGATGAAATAATAGTTTTTTGGGAAAAAGAAAAAAACTAGTGGGGCGCATGGCATCGTGCCTTAAGGCAAATTGCTGGAACTTCCCGTACCAAAAATTATTTTTTTTTTGAAAAGATTAACATTTTTTAAAAAAATTTACTCTAAAAAAATAGATTTTTTGAGGAATATAAATTTTTGACAAAAACTTACTTTTTGTTGAAAAATTTATTTTGAATATTTTGGAAATTCTGAACTTTTTTTCAAAGCAATCGTACTGCTTTAATGCATAGAGACTAATATCGAAGCGCGTAAGCGCCGCGTCGCTGTCTAACGCATAAGCATTGGTACGGAACCCATAGGAATGTTAACAAAATGTATACTCATTGTTAAAATCTCTCTATAAATATCTGATAATTTGATGTGCATATGTCTAATGTCTAATGATTATTGTTGACCGCCAAATGTTATTTTTTTTTACTTTTTTTACTAGATCTCTGAAACCGCTAGACCTAATTTCATAAAATTTCACAATCTTCATCTTGATAATGCAAGTAAAATGTTTTTGAATTATTCAAATTGCTTCATCCCGATTCCCGAAATCGTCGACGAAATTTGTATCTGAACACACACAAATGCACGCACACACACACATACATCAATTTTTCTCTAAGGTATGCCAATATATTCAGAAACCTTTGAAACGTAAAGTTATATAAAAATTTTCATTTTCGATTTTTGTGCGATTACTATAACTTACCCTACGGAAAGTTAATTATAAATAAATCAATTTATCACCTCCAGAACATTAACAATCGTCATTTCATTTCGAATCAAATTCAAAAAAAAAAATAGTTGCCAAATTTCCACAAAATTGAAAAAGTGCTCCAGCATAGTCACAGTCTAAACGCATTTGCAAATAATTCTGTGCGATATTTTCACTTATACTGTGCTCAGCTTGGCGGCATTTTCACATTTTTCAATAATTTTCACAAAATTGGAAAAGTGCTCCAGTACACAAACAGTCTAAACGCACTTGGGTAAACATTTGTACCAGAGTGGCGCTTAGACTGTGCTTAGCTTGGGTGATTTTTTGAATTTTTAGTCCAAATTACAAAAAAATTTTTTGAAAAAAAATTAGAATCAAAAAATTTTTTTTTCCAAAATCAATTGTTTTGTGTTGAAAAAAGCAGAAAGTTCTTTGAATCATTTAAATCGGACGCTTAGTTCTCTCAAAAACAGCCATTTTTTTTAAATTTAGCTCTGTGTAACTCCGAAACCTCTGGGCCTACCTTTGCCAAAAACTAATCAGCACATCTCCCTATCAATAGGAATCGAATGTTTTTTTAAACCATTCAAATCGGTTGATCCGTTCTCTCAAAATTCGCTTTCTATTTTTTGCACTCTTTGCTCCATATCTCCGTAACGCTGGACCTGCTGCCTTTGCCAAAACTAATCAGCACATCTCCCTATCAATAGAATCGAATGTTTTTTAAACCATTCAAATCGGTTGATCCGTGCGCCCGAAACGTGGACGAAAAAAAGCGGACATACAAAACACACACACACACACACACACACACACACACACACATCCATTTTTTCTGAAGTATGCCAAAATGTTCAAAAACCTTCAAAACGTCGAGAAAATGTAAAAATTTTTGATTTCGATTTTTGGACGATTACTATAACTTACCCTACGGAAGTTAACAATTTCCTAAACATTTTTTTTTAATATCGAAAATAATTTAGAATTTCAAAATTTTAATTTTGGTACAAAAGTTCCAGCAATTTGCCTCAATGCACGATGCCATTACACCACTAGTTTCCTGAATAATTTTATTATACAATATTTATTCTAGGTTAAAAAATAACGCAATTGAGTTATAATGAATTCATTGAGAGTATAGTTGTTGATTTAGTTTTATAATTGCAATGTCAATATGAATATTTCATTTTTACTGAGAATAAAAATTGTCTTCTATAATCGATATAAGTTCAAATAGAATTTTCAATATTAATGCTGTTGCAAAAATTTGCAGGGGTATGGCATACATTGCTAAATGAAAATTACATACATATAATACATATTCATTCAGCCAAACTTGAAAAATAAAATTCATTTTTTTTGAAGAATGCCTAGACTTCACATTCAAAAACACTTCGAAAATCTTTGATCTAGAAGTCAGAAATAAAAGATGATTAGAAAAAAGAGTACGCGTAAGATTTACACGCGATTGAAGTAAAACTTTTTTGCTACTGTACAAGATGGCATTTAAGTAAAAATAAATACATCATATAACATTTTGAATAATGTATTATAATAAATTGTAACACTCGTAATGCACTTATTACTAGTGTCAACCATTACACACATTTATATAATGAAAAATTATAAATTATATATTTATAATAGCATTAAAAATTTGTATATAATATTTAAAAACAATAATGTTATGGAAAGTCATACTTCAAATATGACATGATCGGTTGTCATTGTAATTAGCATTTAGAAATGAATCTTCATTAGAGAAATGAAGTAATTGCTGATTAATAAATTCTATAATATTCGTTCACATAGTGGATTATGTTAAAACTTATTGTTTTCGCAACTTCACTCATCATGTAATTGTGTTTGAAAACTTCATGTAATAAAAATTAACTTAAATTCATTGACTGATGGTATTTTTTTACTTTTTTGCTGACGATATATCTCATTCTTTGAACAGCTATAATATCTGCCTTGCCTAAAAAACATTTCCTTTTAATAACTTCAAAAATTTATAGAAACTACGAATAATATAGAAATAATTTCTAATCAATAAATTTTGTTTATTATAAATTAAAGTTTTGTTTTATTATTTTCAAGGAACCAGGGTAAAATATTCTTCTCATTCAGGCATTTTTCATTAAATCAAGATTTGTACTACGATGTGCCTTTTAAATGTTCAGTTATCAATGCCGATTTCCTTGTAGATATCGGTACGCATACAACGTTGACGCTGGTACCATACAACGTTGACGCCGGTACGCATACAACGACAGATCTCTATTCACATACGCGACGTCTAATCACAATCCACCCGTATACAAATGATCGAGAGCGAATGACGAATCATTGGCACTCGACTCTATCTTATCTTATCTGCCGTAACGCACTTCTGTTGCATTCGTACGGATTTACACTCTAGTCGCGCCTAAAGAAGTTTTACTTCAAAAATGTGTATTGAACATATCTTTGTTTAATATTTTTGAGTAGAACTCCATTCGTTTACAAAATATGTAGACTTATATATGAAAATCATTCTATAACTCCTAATCTAGAAATCAGCTGTACAAAGAATTTTGTTCCAGGTCCAAAATAATCCAGTCCAGCATCCGCTTGACCTGTATGCCAATGAGAAAAATTGTAATGACTAAAGAAATGTGTTATTAAACTTGATGCTTGAGGATTTCGAAATGTCCGAATATAGCGTCAAGACATAAAAGTCAATTCGCCACGAAAGCGATTCGTAAATGATCATCGGACATAGGAATTTGACCAAAATCCAATCCAATTTGAAATTTTGTTCAGAAACTTAATTCGAGGATATTACCTTTAAACAACTTAATTATAAAGAATAATGAAGAAAATCAAGTGCCATTCGAAAAAAAACTAGTTAAACAACTTTCTTGAATCTAATAGGTACGATGAATTGCGAAGAGCAAATGAAAAAATAGAAAAACCCATATTGATTTTGAAGGCAAATGATAATGATCATTTATTCTAATAAATGATACTTAGGTTGTTTCAAGGATTATTATGCAATTAATTATAAAAGCTGTAATTTATACTATTACTAATTTTCAGTCAATTACTAAATGCGTGAGATTATAGATGACTTTCTAGAGAAATTTATTTTCTTTCTTGATACGTAATTAAAATAATCTCTTGCAATCAGGCATAACGTATGACATCGTAAATCCAGAGACGATCATCAAAAGAAGTCATTCTGAGAAGCTATAAACTATTGATATATTACTTTTACTTACGTAATGCGAAGACACTTAATAATATATTCGATTTTATTCATATACGCAATATTTTAATTGATAGTGAGTCCTGATATTTATGCGACATAGATAGATATAGCCAGGGATTAAAATCAGATATTAATTTTTCTAAAGATTACATTTTTGTGTAAAAAAGATTTTTACAAAATATGTCCAATAACAAAACGTATATCAAGTATGTAATTTAGATATATACAATTTAAAAAAATAGTCCCAAATTTTATGATAATACAATTTACATTGCATGTTAGAAATGACGGACCTGCGCATTTCTGTATATTGCATCGGCCTGCAGGACAGTAGCTATGTCACTATATGCAAGACTAGTTACATGTCTAATCGCGAAAAAACAGTATTTAATATCGTTCAAGATCCTATTGAAAAAATACTTTTATTTATGAAGTTAATTGTACCATTTACAACGTTCCGTTTAATATTAAATAGAATATTTACAGCAAAATTAAGTCATTTAGAATCCTAAAAACTGAACATTTTTGAATGTATATTTTATATTTATATTATTTTTAAAAATAATCTGATTTTCAAATCGAAGTTTAAATGAAAAATCATTGAAATACAAATTCTTTATTTATCCTAACAAATTACAAAACAGATCTTAACCACGATAATAAGCTAGACTGCTTTCCATATCCTATTAAATTAATTATCAATTATTTCAATATACCATTTTTTAACTTCCAGCAGGGTAAGTATTGTAATCGTGCAAAATCGAAATTGAACATTTTTACATTTCTTCACGTTTTAAGGTTTCTGAACATTTTGGCATACCTCAGAAA
>NW_020537758.1:48978618-48993648 GCF_003426905.1 Ctenocephalides felis
GATTGTGCAATTATATTCATTTTGATATTCAATTCAGACAGTTTTCACGATTCAGCTATTAAAATTGTGTAATAATATACACATAATATTGCACTTGTAGTTTAGAGTTTCTTTTTGAAGGAATTATTGTTTTAGTTTAATTATTCATATTTGATATATGTAGCATGGCTCAAGGTGATTTCAGTAAGAAAAAATTGTAAAATTTTGATATTTACTTTCTTTTATTTTTGTAATTGATACTAATTCTATGTTTTTTTTATGTGGTATCATCACTTCTTCTATTTATTATATAGAAAAAACTTTTTTCACTTTCTAAATTCGATGGCTTTGTAAAAATCGTAAAGATATATTGCAGATCTTAATGTCTAATTATTTCTACAAATTAATTTTTAAAATATTGACCTAGAATTTGTTCAGGCATTTTTCAGTACTTTTATGTAATAAATATAGAGCATTGGATTGATTTTAGAGTGTACTTGTAAATAATCTAAACGCAATTTATTGAAATTATTGTTAATAACCAAAATAGTAAGATTTAAGCAATATCTAATTATGTATTTTATATTTTATAGTATTGAATGACATAAACGATAATCTGTTTTTTCAGTTTAGTTTCACTTGTGGCCCGAAGTATTCTGAGTTGGTTGACAAGTATTATCATAAAGAATATTACTGATTAATTAATTTATACAAAACCTTCAAATATTTTGGCTTATATCAGGCGAACGCTTCAACTCTTTTGAGAATATATAATTTTTTCTTCAATTTGTTGCGACCTATAGTTAATTATAATAGAATTGTAAGTTTGATAGTCTGGGGTTAAAAAATACAAAATTCTATGTAGTTGAGTTAGTTTTGAAATAATTTCACATCAGATCACAATTAAATTTTTTGTTTATTTTACATTTTTTATTTTAGGCTATGTCGCCAAATTTATTTTGCAAGTACCTAAGGCACTTTTTTTATTGACAAATATATCCATTTATATTTGCAATATTTATACATTTAACTATTCAAATATAAAAATTTAACTAGTGGGGTGTATGACATCATGCCTTAAGGCAAATTGCTGGAACTTTCTGTACCGTAACTAAATGTTCGAGAAATATTGAATGTTTTCAAATAGATTATTATAAATATTGTAACATTATCTACTATTATGCTACTATATATAGTTGAAATTATTTGTAATTAAGTATATTAAAACTTTAGTCAGAATTAAATAAAATCTGAATTATTTTTCAAACAATTTTTTTTTCCAAAATCAATTATTTAAATCGGACGCTTAGTTATCTCAAAAACTGTCATGTTTTGCACATTTAGCTCTGTATTTTTGAAATGGCTGGGCCTGCCTTTGCTCAAAAATTAATAACCACTTCTCCCAATCATTACTAATGGAATGTTTTTTAGATCATTCAAATCGGATGCTCCGTTTCTCTCAAAAACTCGATTTCAATTTTCTGCACTCTTTGCTCTTTATCTTCGTAATGCTAGACCTGCCTTTGCCAAAAACTAATGAGCAACATCTCTTTATCAATAGGAATCGAATGTTTTTTGAACCATTCAAATCGGTTGATTCGTGCGGCCGAAAACGTGGACGAAAATTTGTATCCATACATACATACACACACACACATACACACACAACCATTTTTTCTGAGGTATGCCAAAATGTTTAGAAACTTCAAACGTGAAGAAATGTAAAAATTTTCAATTCGATGTTTGGACGATTACAATAACTTACCCTACGGAAGTTAAAAATAAATTATACGCTGACATGATTTGAACATTCTATATATGAATCCGAGCGCAAAAAGTGAAGCAAGAACTTAAACTCACTGAGCTACCGAGCTTATTAACACACTTTCGGCGGTACGGGTATTGGTACTCGATTTTAGGATTGTCATTCAACTGCGGGTGCGGGTATTTTCGGGTACTCGGTCGGACACGCTAGATGCGAAGAGCGAACGAAATTTCTTACTATGAGGGGTTGCAACGCTAGTTTTATATTATTATAAAACTATAATAAAATTATAATTTATTCTTTTAAATTATTTTTGATAAGTATATACGTATTCTCAACGTAAAACATATAATTTTCAACGTAAAACTCTAGATTGTATATAGTATGATTATAAGTGATATACATAATTTGAGAATGGAATTACTTTGTCTAATTACCTGTAAGCAACAGTAACGTACCTGGTAAGCAACAGGTAATTTTATCAATACAGTATCCGACGAGTAATAAAACTAATTCATTAATTTACTGTTGAATGACGAATTTTTTGCAATGTTTTTCCATTGTGCTTGGATTACAGGTAATTTGAAAATGTACGATATGATATTTCTCGTATTTTATTATCCAATTTCTTCTATTTTAAAGAATTCGACGGAATTAATGTATTTAATAACCTGTTACTTCCTATACCTAAATAATCCTCATAATATATATATATATATATTAATATATTAATATATATATATTTAAATTAAACATTTTATTTTGAAGTCCTTTGTCACTAAACGTTTTCAACATTTTATTCTAATTTTTGCATTTTTTTGAATCAATTATTATTTATCATGGATTCCGATTGCGATAGTGAAGTATATGCTGACAATTTATCTGAAGTATCAAATATGGAAATCTTTATGACTTTGATAGTGATAGTGATAGTGACAATGATGACTTGTTTCGTACTAACCGGAATAGAGTTATGCCTATTTCATCAAGAATTAATTACATTTTTAACTTAATTTGCAAATATTTTACCTTCAGTATTGATAGTTTTACCACATAAAAACTTAATATTATTATCTTATTTACTACTGCGTTGAGTTTAGGCAGTAAGTATTGCACGTAAAAGACTGTGCTTTCATCCATGCTTACGCATTCGCACCGTTGTGAAAACCCCGCTACGGTCAAGTTAGCCCGAAATCCTATCCGCCGAAAGTGTGTTAATATGAATTACTGTACGCTACTATCCCGGTCTCTTTTTGGGAACTTTATTTTATTCTATTTTTTGGCTTGTGATATTTTAAGGTGTTAGCACATAAATATAGAAACAAGCTCATTAGCAAACTCTAAAAAAATAAGATAGCAATCTTATAGACTTTATTGTGCAATGTATCAAAGTTTTATTTATTTAATTAGCCGCCATTGTACGTGACTACAAACGCAAACTTTATATCTACATGTGTATCTACGTCTACTACGCTATCTTATATTACACATTTCGTAAAGTTAATATAAATAATTGATAAATTCAGGATTGATTTGAATAGTGTCTTTCTGTCGTTATCAGAAATGCGGGTGGCTGCACTTACACGCGCGCACACCTTGCACTTAAACACGATTCAGCTTTGGTCTGGATGTAGGTGAAGAAATACTTATTGTTAGAACTAGTGCGGACATTGTGATCATTTCGTATCGAAGAAAATTTAAATGTAATATCATCTAATTTAAATAGTTGGGTTTTGATTAATTTTGTTTCAATTGCTAATTCTAAGTTACAATTTCATTATCATCAATACTTAACCCTTTTGCCACGAGTGTCGTCCATGGACGACATCCACATGACGTGCTGTATGTACGTGTTTCATCCATAGACGGCAAGTTCTGTGTCGATTTTGCTTAAAGATTTATCACTCTGAGTTTAAATTCCTGGTAATTCTAATTTTTATTGTTATTTTTAGCTTTCCGAAGGAGAAGTTTGATTTCGACAATTCGTTTGTTTCGACGTTTCAAGCCATTCTGATTCGAATGAGACCAAATTTGGAAAAAGTATGTGTCTCTTTGTGTGCGTGTATGTGAACAGAATTTTTACAGTAAATCGACGTTTTCTCGGAAACTGCTAAACCGATTTCAAAAATTTAAAAGCCATTCAATGTATCTCGATGAGGACTAGGGTTTATCAATTTTTGTGATGATCAGACAAGCCGTTTCTTTGTAAATAGCAGAAAAGTGAAAAAAATAAATCTTAAGATACTTTTATATTTGCTGAATTGGAGTTAAGCAAATTATTAATTATCTATAAATAATACGATAATACGATAATATCTATAAATTTTTCAATAAACAATTAGTATATTTTGAGAAAAATCTTATCCGGTAACAGGGCTATCATAATTAATAACAGAACTTCTAAATTAATCGATTAAGCATTAGACCAACAATGTTCAATTGAACCAAAATGAATGGTATAAGCTTTTATTACCATGATTGTATAATTACGGCTAAACAAATTTTATCATTTTTGTTTTTTTTAATGATAAAAATAATACTTCAGATACACATATCTCATCTATCTGCAGTTTATAGATCAAAAATAATAAAAGTATTCAGTATCCAGCAATTGAATTATGATGTTGGTTGCAAATGATTATGTTATATTTTATAAACTTTCCAAAGATGATGTTCATAAATTCACAAAAAAAAAACAAATTATTTAACTATAATAATATTATGTTTTTTCAACATTTTGAATCCTTCTGAAACGTTTGACTTTTGACTTGAAAACCATAGTTTGACTAGCTTGAGATTTAAATGAGCATTAGAAATGATAAATAATTTGTGAAACATAAGATGTAAAAATAAAAAATTAACAAGATAATAGACAATTTGGTATATATTTCTAAAATCTAAACTAAAATCTGTAGAAGAATTAGGATGATTGAATAGACTTTTTTATACTCTGTCAGAAATATATGAAGATTTCAATGAGCTAAATAGAACTTTAGTAAAGTTTTCTATTAGACTTTATTTTAGCAGTAAGAAACATATAAAAAACTATGTGCACGTTTTAATTACCATTTATTTTGTCTGCTTAATTTTTTTTTTTTATAACTATCTTTTTTTCAAATTTATTTTACTTCGCTTACTCTACCTGCAACATTTTATTTATTTACATTCTATATATTTTTTTATATAATTTTTAATTTTAAATAGCCTTTTTATTTTTTTTCCTAATTTTTATTCTTATTCGATTTTCTTCAAATATTTTCTTCAATTTTGATTCCTTCATTCTTTCTCTTCAATTCTTGCTATTTTATTTCAAATTCCTCATTCTATTCAACTCCTTCCACTCTTCTTTCTATTTTATTTCTTCATTATTCTTTTTAATATCATGCAGTTTTAATATTTTTTCTTTTTACTCCTACTACAACTCAGCTATTCGAATTCTGTAATTTATATTTTTACTCCTAATTTTTATTCAAACTCAACTTTTTTTTTATTAACTCTTTTATTTACAACTGTCCAGTAAAGGACATTTAGTAAATTTAATGAATTTACAATAGTCCGCCGAGAAGGGACATTGTATACTACATTGTTATGTTGGAAAAAACAACTCAGTAGTTGTTTTCCCTTTCTATATAAAATCACAATATTTTATTCAAACTCAACTTAACAAATCTAATTCTAATCAATTTCAAATTAACTATTCTTAAATTCTAAGTCGATGACAGGATTCGATCCGAAGATCCCTTGCCACATAACTACTATCTAAAACCTCGTTAAAAAGTTTGGTTAGTGAAAATTGTATTCTGGCATAACCGAATAAATTGTACTAAAATTTACTACAAAAAAATAATAAAAGTGCCTGGCACAATTGATCAAGGGTTAATGCATATTGGACTCATTTCAATGAGTAATTATTTACTTATCTTATATAGTAATATGGAAAATCCGTTTTTATAATAAATTTCTTTAAATCTCATTTACATTTCTCATAACACTATTCAAAATTCTTTACAACTTCTGAGTCTGTTTTGACCTGTTCGCAATTTATGGTTGGGATAGCTAATAACAATGATATTATTCCTTCAATGTACAATGTAGTAATTTCTTTTGTCCGGTATCGATTCATTGTTCGATTAATCGATAAAGTGTCTAGGGCCACCGCACTTACACGGCCACCACCACAGTGCGATTTATGACGGACAATGTTTATTGAAGTGCAATTATTTAAACAAAGAGACAATGCATGGCGCCCGACTAGCTTCGACTGCTTTTATTCTTGTCTTATATGCTATTACAATGATATGGCGTAATCAGATTATTGCCCTCGTAGTACATTCAAAATTGTTAGAAATATACGAAACCTTAACATATGTTCAGAACTTGGAGATTCAGGAAAGGATTAAACCTAAGCTACAAAGAGTATCCAAATATTTAGGTATTTCTGTTCATTCATTATTTATGTAGTTTTATTACATTAGCAGCACAATTTTATTTAAAATAAAATATATTGTATATAATAGATATTTTATTTAAAAACATTGTCCAAAGTAATAAAACAGTACAATTTTTTGTCCTTGCACCACCAAAAAACGAATTCTAATGTTTTTCAGTAAAAGTTTCTGCAAAGCACAACAAACACAGTGTAGAGCGGGGCTTAAAGGACCGCGGGTAAAAAAGTCCACCAACAATATCTCAAAAACAAGTGACATTAAGAATTTTTTAACAACAATATTTGAAAGTAGAGAAAAAAGATGTATAACCAGCTATCGCCTTAATTTTTGCTGTAGGTAGATAAACAGCATTGTTTGAAAATTTTGAAAAACAGCAAAAAATACATTTCTATAATATAATATAATATAATTGGTTTGATTTCCACAATATAATTGCTCAAAGTCAAATTGGACCTTTGCGCCTCGCTATACCTTAACAATATTATTTTTAAATTAGTTGTGGAATTAGAAATTTGATTCAGCATCGTTCATAAGGGTAGTCAAATTTTCATATTTTAATCGTTATATTGGGCTCGCCCGTAGGTAAGCGGTGAAAAGCGACGGGACTTGTTCCAGAGGTCCCGGGTTCGATACCCACTTCGAGCAGCCTGTTGTCAGGCAGCAGTGACAACGATTTTCACTTGAAAATGTAGATAGCAATATGTTTCCAAGTGAAAATAGCCCTTTCCCGGCATTGCTGCACCAATAAAATGTCAGCCCTATGAGATTAATTCTAATAACAAAAAACACCAAATATGAATGGATTAACGTGATGGATTACCATTGGGTTACCATCTAAAAAATACGGAGTAAGGAGAATTTTCAGCCCAACAGTCATAGGACGTGAGGTTCTGATTGCTGTTCAAAAATAATAAAAAAAATGTTATATAACATGGATGCTACAGCATGCTCATCAAGTATATATTTTCCTTCTATTTTACGCAATTTTCTTTTCCAAACTCATATGTGACTACTAGAGATGAAAGATAAAATAGTACGAAAATACCTAAATAATCAGTTGGTCATCACGTACGAAAATATTTTCTTTATCATTTGAATGATATAGCATTCACATCATTCTGCATTGCAATAAAAGTGAATGCTATAGCATTCATGTCCGCAAACGTGTTGGCTGTTATTGTTATTAATATTTGATAAATAACTTTCTAAGTTGAAATTTGCACTAAGAGTCGCCTGAATTATAATATGAACTCTATATATTATTTTTCAGATTTTTGGTTTAATTTTATTAAATACAAACTGACTAAAAGAAATAATAAATTTAAAGTAATTTATGTTAATTTTGCAATTATATACATTAAAATTAATTGTTTTTTATTTATGTTTGAAATTATTTCTGATAAGGATTTTGAAATTTACTCTAAAAAAATATTTTATCTTTAACACGTTAATCGCCAAGTCAGTCATATATATCTGACTCTAAGAAGTTCTAACATCGAGAAAAAAAATTATCATATAGTAAAAAATAGTGTTTTTCCAAAAATTATGGAATAAAATTTTTTTTGATTAATTAAGTTTTCTTGATGTAAATTCAGCTAAATTATCTAAAAAGTTACCGAAGAACATGTAAAAAATTTTCTGATATTATCATGGCGATATATACGTTTTAAATACATAATAAAGTGTTAGAGTAAATTTCAAACATAAATGAAAAAAATGATTTTAATTTCTTTAATTTATTAAAATTACAAAATTTACAAAAGTTTAACTTGTTAGTAACGTACTTTGTTTAGTCAGTTGTAGGAAAGTTACTAAAAATTTCTTTAATTCTTCGCATCTAATTTGATTGGATTTTCGTATCATATATTAAAATAACTGAAGACATTTTGAGAATAAAAGAAGAAAATTCTGAGCACAGATGCTTAATTAAACTTGTGAGAAAGTAAAGATTTATAGAAGATTGATTGTGATTGTGAAGGGATGATTTCAGGATTTGAAGCAGAAAAGATGCCAATATCAAAACCTATTGAAAATTAGAAAAAAATGCAATCAAATCATATGTATAGTTATCAGGATTTTTGATTATCACTTTACCATCCTACAAATTGCGCAAAATTCGTATGAATCAGGCAGACCCAGCAGACTTTCATTATATATTTGTTTAATTCTTATGAAATGAAAATATCCATATACAAACCAAAACTGTTGCAAGGGACAAATATGCAAACAAGACAGGAGACATGATAAAAAATAAAAGATATCAATATCTTTTCCTTATCGACTATTTATTATTAACGTTTGCAGGTTGACAAGGGTTCATTGTGTTTGGAAAAGATAGGAAAGAAATATACAAATAGGCGGGGTTGATGGCGTTGGACTGGCTGTTCATTTATTCAAATCTATTTCAAATTTATTCACATGTCGGTTATCAATTGTATGTGAATGTATAATGTAATACATTGTATATTTTGTTGCGCATACCAGAAATGTTTGAATGTCATATCGGCCAAAAAGAGATTTAGTAAGTGCATAAAGAAAAAACAATTCTGCGTTTATGGATTGGTCTTTAGAAAGGCAGAGCTTTCATTGGAGACTTTATTACCATGTTTTGAAAGGTTTATATTTAAACTTATAAATCGGTAACATTTTTAAAATATTTGCTATTTAAATCTTGCAATTTATATTTGTCTAACAAAAATTATTATTACATATTAAAATACCCATACAGTCTTGATGAAAAGTAAATGAAGGATGAATTGAACTTATCAAAAATAATGATTTAAGACTTACAAAGCAAATATACTTCTAGAAGGCAAAAAAAGTTTTAGCATGATTGCAAATTTCAACTAGATGCTCCTGAACATTTTGATATTAGGAAATATTGTAGACAATTTAATTATTATCATATATATGTAATTTTTAATATTCAGTAATCTAGTACATAAAAGTATTCAACAGTCGTGATAGATTGGTTCTGAATACGATCTAAAAATTATTTAGGCAATGTAATGTTCTAAAGATATACCCATGTACACCAACTTAGCTGCTAAATATTTGGCAGTAGGTTAGTACAATATTTATATGATATGAAAATTTATCCACGATTAATGTTACTGCAGAGGCAAAATATTTTAATAGGATGAGGATGAAAAATAACTAAGTTTATTTCTACCAAATATGGTTCTTCTGGCTACGACCGTTATGTCATTTGGCAAACATTTACATAGTTACTTACTACTGACAAGAAATTATTGCTCTATATTATATGATAAATAGTATTTTATTTTTTGGCAATATTAATGCTTTAGATTCAATATATAAGAATTTCATGATCTATCAAATGTTGATATTGTCGATATAATTAATATCAGTGATCTGGTATAGGGTTGCTTTAGTCGAATTTTGGCCAAAATCAGTTCCGTGTCAGTTTAACTTTCTTTCTAAGTAAAATAATTGCATTTTACAATTAGATGTTGAAAATAAACAATGGCAAAATATTTTATAAAAAAAATTAGCAATAAATTTCAAACACGCGATATGTCACGAGTATTTTCATTTAAAACCGCTTATTCATTGGGATGGGTCATTTATACAGGATGATGGCTCATGAACTTTTATGAAAACGTTCAAAAAACAACATGGCTTGATATAATATACAATGTCTGTGGGGCAGGACAGAGGCAGAAATTTCTTTCTAAAATATTAAACCATCCAAATGATACTTTTGCACCTTTCCAGGAGGTTTTGCGAAATCTTGCTTTATGCCACGAATGACACGCCAAGTTCCTACCAAATAATCTTGTGTCAATACTGCCAACAAATTTGTAGGTTCTTTTTGCAGCTAACAAAGCTGTTACCAAACTGTGAAGGATGATCAGTAAAACAAATGTAGACATTGAATGTATTTATTTATTTCATAATATTTGATACTTTTTACATATAACTTACACAATTGAACTTAAATACGACTCCATTGAAAACTAAAATAATACTAAGCTCATTCTTTATAGAAAACTAAACTGCGACTGACTCCTATTGATCTGAACTTCATGACGATTTGTTCAATGTCACTGTATAGTACAAAACAATGCATAAGAAAGTTGTTTTTGAGTATTTTGTGACTCAGAAAGAAATTTTATCAACGATTGCAAGGTTACTTCGAGCATACATTGTTGTACTTATGATTCACTGAAAATCTACGTTGTTTGTATTCTGACCGTCATATTTGTAATATTATTTATAATTATTACGAATCATTACAAAATATATAAAAGAGTTTGCTGGCATATTTTCTATTATCAGTTCGAAACCAACTGCCGTACAGGTAGCATCGGATCAATAAATATTCAATATTTCTTATCAGTTGACCTCAGTTCGCTTCGAACCTTCGGCCAGGTATACTGTGCCTCATGAGTGTAAACAAACATTGTTATCATCCAAAGTGACATACAAATGAATTTATTAGTGAAGTGTTATATATAATCAAATAAATGTACCCGTAGGGTACATTTATTTTCGTTCATTGAATATATAATTTAAAAAACTGTTAATAAGGCATAATTAATAATTATGCAAAATGAACCATATAATCCACCAATTCCGTTAGTTGAAGTTGATAAAGTGCTTAACTGCAGTCCCGAAAGTGAACATCTTTTACATAAGTCACAGCCAGCAATTAATTTCGTAAATCCTACAATATGCAATAACAACATGAATGAAGAACAAATGGAATCCTGCAACGAGCCCTCAACTTATAATTCCATTCCTTGGCAAGTTGTTGATAGTCCTAAAAGGAAACGTCCAAACCGACAAGTAGATCAGCCAATTCAATTAACAAATAGATTTAACGTATTAACAAACAAAGAGCCTATTGCTGTTTCAGAAATATCAAAAAAAAATTTTGCCACCGCCAGTTTTTATTTACGGGTGTTTTGATTTCCGAGGTATGGTTGATGAAATCAGAACTATTCTAAATATCAAAAATTTTACCACTAAAACATTTCCTAATGATATAATCAAATTTATTGTTTCTTCTGTTGATGATTATAAAAACCTCGTTAAATATCTCCGAGGTCGTAGAGCAGTTTTTCATACCTATCAGATTAGCAGCGAAAGAGCATACAGAGTGGTCATGAAATATATGCATTATTCAACCGATATTACAGAGCTAAAAACAGCAATTGAAACTTTTGGGCATAAAGTTAGGAATATAACAAATGTTATTCACTTTAGAAGTAAATTACCACTCAACATGTTTATGTTGATTTAGAGCCAAGCAGCAATAACTCCGATATCTTCAAATTAAATAAAATCCTAAATCAAATTGTGCATTTTGAACCTCCAATGAGATCATCAGAAATAGCACAGTGCAGTAGATGCCAAATGTATGGTCATACAAAATCTTACTGCAACCGGCCATTTAGGTGTGTAAAATGTGGTGATCAACATGAGAGTAAAAAATGTACAAAATCAAAAGAATTACCTGCATTTTGCACTAATTGTGAAGAGTCCCATACCGCAAATTATAGGGGTTGCCTAACTTATAGAAACCTCTTGAACAGTAAACCTAAAATAAATACCAATAGCAATAGTGCGACTAATCAAAATTATTCGAATAATCATCCAAATTATGCAAAGCATTCTACTTTTGATCATCGTAATGAAAATCTTTTTAATTCAGAACATATGTCATATGCTCAAGCAATCAAATCTAGTAAATCAGAAATTTCAGAAAGTATTAATTCAAGTCTCTTCCATTTTTGAATGAGTTTAAAAGTATGTTCAATCAGCTCATGCAGCAAAATACAATGATGATAAGCATGTTAACCACGCTTATAAATAAACCTAAATAATGTTCAAATTTCTAAGAGTAGGATTATGGAATGCAAATGGGCTTTTACAGCATAAAAATGAATTGATAGTGTTCCTAATGAAAATAAAATTGATATATTACTAGTAAGTGAAACCCACTTCACTAAATACTCCAACTTGTTTATTCCTCAGTACTATATTTATCATACATGTCATCCAGATGGTACAGCACACGGTGGCTCAGCCGTATTGATCAAGTCCAACATTTCTCATTATGAACTCCAAAAGTATGACAAAGAATTCCTTCAAGCAACAACAATCCAAGTTCAACTTTCTTCTTTTCCATTAACTATTTCTGCAGTATATTGTCCTCCCCGGCATAAGATTAGCGCTTCACAATTCTCTGATTTTTTTGGGTCGCTTGGAAGTAAATTATTGTCGGCGGAGACTTTAATAGCAAGCACACGTTTTGGGGATCAAGACTGATCAATCCAAAGGGGAAGAACACTTTATGAAGTTCTTGATCAACAATGCTATTCTACTCTTTCCACAGGAACTCCAACCTACTGGCTACTGACATAAGAAAGAAGCCGGATTTACTGGATTTTTTTATAATAAAAGGTTTAAATTCCAAGATATACTGATGTTAATCCAAGCTATGATCTTTCATCAGATCACTCCCCGATTATTGCCACTATTTCTTCTTCTATTATGAACGTCTGTAATCTGTTAGACTTCATTCAACAAAAACTAACTGGGAGCTATACCGTTGTAAAATAGAAGAGAAGATAAATCTCAAAATTAGTCTAAAAAATCCAGCAGAGATTGACCACGCTGTTGACAAGTTTAACGAAATTCTTCATGCAGCAGCTGTAATAGCTACTCCAAAAACAACGTCAAGCAGGAGCAATCGATGTCCTTGGAAATTAAAAATTTATTAGCAGATAAAAGGAGAGCAAGACGCAAATGGCAATCAAGTCATTTACCTTCGGATAGAAATATTTTAATAATTTAAGCAACAGGCTTAAATGAGGCTCAGAGAGATTTCCAACCAGAACTTTAACAAGTATGTATCAAATCTTAATAGATTTGATAATTCAATCTGGAATCCTATTAAACACAAACAAAAACCTCAAATTAGAAATCCACCTATTCGATGGGATGAGCGCAATCACCTACACTGGGCAAGAAGTGAAGTGACGCAGAAAAAGCTGATCTATTTGCTGAATATCTGAGTTCAGTTTTTCAACCTAATCCAGATCTCTCAAATACAGCGGACACCAGTTTGACTTCATTTACTTAGTGAACTCTGAAAACAGTATAAACTTCTTCTCTTTAAAATGATAGTTAAAGAAATTGCTAAACTGAAGAATAGGAAATCTCCTGGATTTGACTTGGTGACTTCAAGAATGCTTAAAAAATGCCAAGAAGGGATTTATTTTATTAACTTATATATACAATTCGATAATAAGATTAAAACTACTGGCCAACCTTCTATAAAACATCCATAGTAAAAATGATAATAAAAGTGGGAAAGATCCAAACATGGTTTTTTCATATAGACGATTCAGCCTTTTGCCTATTGTCTCGAAAGTGCTTGAAAAACTGCTACTCCAAAACATTTAGCTAATACAAATATTTTTCCAGACCATCAATTCGGCTTTCGGAACCAACATTCTACAGTTCAACAGTGCCATAGAATTGTAAGCGTTATCAATAATACCTTTGAGGCTAAGAAATTCTGTTCCGCGATTTTTCTAGATGTGAGCCAAGCTTTCGACAAGGTGTGGCATAAAGGCCTTTTATTCAAGATTGGCTCTCACTTCCAAGTAGGTATTACAATATTCTAGAATCTACCTTGATGGTAGGAAATTTAGAGTCCGTGTTAACTCAAATACTTCAGCATCTCATAAAAAATAGAAGCAGTGTTCCACAGGGAAGTGTTTTGGGCCCTTTACTGTATATTCTATTACAAGTGACTTTCCGAACATTACAATCGACCATAACAGCAACTTTCGCTGATGATATTGCAGTACTTTAACACACATCGATGCATCGTTGCATCAAGCAATCTGCAAAGCCATCTTAATATTATTGAGGAATGGACAAAGGGAAATGGCGAAATAAAAATTAACGAAAGTAAATCGAGTCATATTTCGTTTACTCTCAACAAGTCAACATGCCAAGTGTTTACTTATGGACGAAAAATACCAAGTAATAATTGTGTCAAATACTTGGGTATGCATCTTGATCGTTAGACTGTAGACTGACCTGGAGAGATCACATTTGCTCAAAGTAAAAGCGATAAAAAATTAGAACTGCAGAAATATATTGGCTATTAGGACGCAAGTCAAAATTATCCCTTGAAAATAAAATATTAATTTATAAAACAGTGATAAAACCTATATGGACTTACGGTATTGAATTATGGGGATGTGGCCAGCAAGTCGCATATAGCATTAATGCAGCGTGCCCAATCAAAAATACTCAGACCGATAGTTGATGCCCCTTGGTTCGTCAGTAACAAGACCATACATGACGATCTGAATATTTTATATCGAGGAAAGTAATAAGAAACTTCAGTGTCCACCACTTTCAAAAAAACTAGAAGCCCATCCAAATAAAATAGTTGCACAACTGCTTGAGATGCCACATTCCAGGAGGCTCAAGCGTAAATCACCAATGGATAATATCCTAATCTAGCAAATTGTTTAATGGAAACAATTTCTATATTTTTTAGAGTAATCATCGAAATATGTTAGTTAAGTTAATTAAATTTTTTTTTTTGTAGTATTATTATATTATTTTATTATTTACTATTATTACATATTATTATTATTTATTAGTTACTATTCTATGTTATTATTTTTATTTATTCTTATTTAGTTTTTCTTTTTAGTTCATATATATATAAGCAATGCAGCTCATAGAATATAAGTACTGTTCTGATTGCTGTAAAATAATAAATGAATAAAAAAAAAAAAAAAAAAAAAAAAAAAAAAAAAAAAAAAAAAAAAAAAAAAAAAA